>NC_073252.2:20893560-21196590 GCF_029289425.2 Pan paniscus | reverse complement strand
CATGTAGGGATGTAAATGAGGAATAACAGATTATGAGCTGCCGTGTGTAGTTAGCCCAGTATGTGCATGTGGTAAGTGTTCAGTACGTATTAACAATTTCAACGTCAGTGTTGACTGTTGTTGTTGTTATGATTCATTCTCCTTATCTCAGAAGGAACCAAAATAAAGTTAAGGAGCTTCCTTACACTTTCAGACTTCTCTGTATTTAGGTTATTTTAATCAGCAGCAATAATCATTTGCATATTAAAAATTCATGTAAAGTAGGCTAAGTACTAGGAGGATGAAATGAAAAGGAATCAGCTCAAGTCCTCAAGGAGCTTACCTCTAGCTGAGAACGAGTGATTGGTGAGGGCTTAACAACTAGGAATATCGGCCAGGTGTGGTGGCTCATGCCTGTAATCCCAGCACTTTGGGAGGCCGAGGCAGGTGGACCACATGAGGCCAGGAGTTTGAGACCAGCCTGGGCAACATGGTGAAACCCTATCTCTACTAAAAGTACAAAAATTAGCCGAGAGTGTTGGTGCATGTCTGTAATCCCAGCTACTCAGAAGGCTGAGGTGGGAGGATCACTTGAACCTGGGAGGCGGAGGTTGTGGTGAGCTGAGATGGCACCACTGCACTCCACCCTGGACAGCAGAGTGAGAATCCATCTCAAAATTAAAACTAGAACTAAAAAACAACAAAAACTAGGAATATCAGGCAAAGTCACGTAAGTTAGAGCGATGATAACAGAGGAAACAGACTTTGCACTGATCCCTCAAGACTAAGGGGAGCTTAGGGGAGCAAAGAAGATATGCCAGGTATGCCAGAGAGAGGCTCAAGAAGAGGACGTTCACAGCTGGCAGCATCACTTATGCAGTATACTAAAAATACATATAGGCAGGCTCATCCTCAAAGATTCTTATTCAATACATCTGAATGGAATCCTAGTATTTTTGCATACAACAAGGTCTTCACTGTAACAATCTGCAATTAAGAGCCACTGCTGTTGGCAATGGGGGCCCACAGATTAGGACCCCTTTTCATTAGGGGCCCACATTTTATTAGATTGGAATAGGTATCCTGTACTAACTCACACCAATGAATGTATTTTAACTTCATAAGAAGGTTAGTCCATTGCTCACTAAGACACTGTGCCTGACACATAATAAGAATTTGATAAAAACCTGAAGGGAGGAAAAGATCAAGGACAGAAAGAAGAATGAGAAAATACACTTCCATTTTCCTGCTTTCAGTCTATTAACCTGTGCTGCGTGCTGAGATTCCAAGATTCCAATTTCTACATCTCAGTGGATCACTAGTTGAGCTAGCAGTGACGTTCCACTGCACTCAGACAGGTGTCCACATTCCTAAGTGTACGCACAGGCCCTGCATGATCCAACCTAGCTCAACCTTGCTAACTCGTCTTCTGCATTTGCTCACCACCATCTGACCACTCAGGCCTTCTCTCTGTTTCTCGAAACTCCCCAGCTCATTCTCACCTCGGAGCATTCACATTGCCTGGGAAGCTCTTCCCCCTTATCTACACATGACTTCTTCTCCTTAAGGTTTCATTTGAATTTCCATCTCAGAGTAGTCACTCTGGCTATCCAACCATAGGCAGAACCTGTGCAGTAGCTAGGTTTCTCAAAGCATGTTTTCCTACCCCAAGTTTTCCTGGACATATGTTTGCTTTTCAATTTGTCCTCCTACCCACCACCACCAGAACATAAGCCATACACAGTCAGGACCCTTGCTGGTCTTGTTCATGACCGTGTCCAAAATATTTAGAGCAGTGTCTGACATATATAAACTTCTCAGTATTTTTTTAATGAGTGGATACTATCAACAGCAGCCTTCTCCTTACGTTTATCCTCTTTCTCTTCTCTCAGTCTTTATATTTATCTTTCTCATTCCCTTTGTCTACTAAACTATAGTTGATTTGAGTGACTGCCATGATTTAAAGTTAAAAATACAAAGGGCTGCTCACCTCTAACCTGTTATGTGTCCTCCTGAGCTCATGTCCCCATATCGAACATCATCTGAAATAAAACCCGTTGATCTCAGGCTGCCTGAACTCTAACAGTGGAAACATGTCGGGGAGTCCCTGGGGGGCCCATCTATTTTAAGAACCGTTTTGAGAGTTAGAGGAGGAAGGATTCTTTTTTTTTGGCAAGCAGTCTGAGAATTAGGTTACATTCTAAAGTAGGGCAAAATTTGTCATATATGGCCCAGTTCTGTACCTAGAACTCCTGCTCACACACACACTCACACACGTACACATCTTTTAAGATTCAAGTGAGTTTGGTTGGATATAACAGTAGACATATTTGTTTGCATAAGGCTTTGAAATAAAATGCTTTCATATATATTATGACATTGTATACCAACAAGGAAGCAAGGCAGTTGTGAATGTCCCCATTTTAGTGTTACGGAAACAAAGGCCCAGAAGATTTCAAGATAAGGCTAAATGTTCTTGCCAACACAACTGAATTCGAGTCCTGGAATTCTAAATGGACCCTGCTGTGGGATGTTCTGGAAAGTCACTTGGCAGTGTCCCTCTCTGGAAAATAAGAGGGTTGAATGACCTCCAAACCAGTACTTTGCAAACTTCAGTGTGTTCACAAGTCACCTGGATTCTTGTTAGATTGCTGCCCTGAATCAGTAGGTCTGGGTAGGACCTGCTATTCTGCATTTTTAAGAATTAGTCACAGCTCCCAAAGGATGTCCAAGCTGCTGGTTCATCAGCCACACTCTGGAGAGTGAGACATTGGAACCAAATGGACTTTTGATGGCCCAGATCTCCTGAGATTAAAGGCATGTGATAGAATTCAAGAAGAGCTGCTCTTCTGAACTGCAGTTCTGAGGCTAAGATTCTCTTCCCAGGTACATTCTTATTTTGGCTAGGATCATTGGGGAAGTTATTAAGTCTGATTGAACTGGTTCATGGAGATCTAACTGTACCTAAGAGAGGCAATAAATAAGTAATAAACACGTGCTCAGAAAACAGAAATTTGAATTTGCCAGATGTAGGTGGCATTTTCACATATGAGTTAGTGAATAGATCTTTTCCCCAAAGCTTCCTGGCTCCTCCAAAACAGATTTATTTAGGATGAAGGCAGAGGGAGGGCTACCTGGCAGCAGATGGATAGCCTGAGGCTTAGATAGGCCTCTGGTTTTCCCAAAGCCAATGCAAAGCCTCGGGCAAGCTGCCAGGCAAACCCGCAAACCTTCTTTGTCTCTGCCATGATGAGTGCAGAGCCTCATCACAGTGGGGCAGCCTCTGTGGATTTGCATTTAGGAAGAACCCATCTGGCTGACAAAGAGAAAACCAATCATTGTATTTTAGTTTTTCATCATGTGTGAAGTGAAGCACAAGTGAATTTTCCATTATGCCTTCTTAGGATCAGAATCCTCAGTCATGGAGGGGTGTGTAATCATAGCTGATTGCTCAGTAGTCATCTTGAATGAAAGGGATAGTGGCTCATTAGTCTTTGGTCTATGGAAATGCAACTCCAGTCCCTTTCAAGGTGTCTCTGTTGTCCTTCTCATGACCATGTCATGGATGGAAATCACCCTCAGCATAGACATGAAACTGCTCCTCCAGATCACTCATGGTGGCCAGAGATTCCCTTTCAGGGGCACTGCAGCTGAGAATAATGGAGCATGATCAACGTGGGGTTGAGTTGAGGGCTATGGTCAATGTGTGCATGCACAGGAATGGAGCTAGGGGCTGGTCTTATTTTCACACTTTTGATCATAATCACCCAATGAACTAGGTATGATTATTTCTACTTTACAGAAGCTGAAGGAAACTGAGTTTTAGGTAGAGCAACTGGTCAAGGCCTCCTGTGATTACCTTGATTAACCTAGCTAACCCATTCCCTATTTTAGACTCTCAGAATCAACCTTTCCATTCTTCTCTCTGACATTCATAGTCTTCCTTGTGCTCTCAATAATATGTCCCTTGCACATTTTATTCTAGATTGGACTACAAATCAAAATTGTCAATAATTTGACAGAACTGGAGAAACAGTGCCTTGTTGAGCTAGTATGGGATCTAAATGCTTAGCCCTGATTACAAAGCTGACTCTGTTTCTTATATAGTCTCAATACTGTTTCTCATTGGTCCTGCAGTGTCATGTAGTGGAGGAAACTCTTAGAGACACCTGGGGTTCAAAACCAGCTTGGCAGTTTATTAATTGTACAGCCATTCATGGTTCATTTTTCCTCTCTGAGCTCAGTCTCCTCCTCCATAAAATGGGGTTAGCCATCCATCCTGGGATTATTAGGAGGATTAAATTTAAAGTGCACAGAATAGTCCCTGGCCCATAATAAGCGTTCAGCAATATAATGAGCATTTAACAAAAAGCTTCAGTGGGCAGCAAGTAATTGGTAGTAAATTGCAGAGCAAGGATTTGAAACCCAGCTCTTAAGCATTAAAATATTGCCTCTGCCACAAATGGTAGCTTCAGCTATTAATAGATGCTCAACCTTCATAAGAAGAGAATACAGTCTTATAGGCTATAAACTGGTTGGCATGCACACTGCTGCTTTCTAAGAGCATCTGTAGCTGATGCTCCACAAACCACTATCCTGGCAGCCACACATCTTCAGAAGAACAGAGACCATTATAGCATCACTGAATTCCTCACCAAATTCAGTTGGTTATATTTTTAAAGATATGTAATAATAAATGTCAACATAAATAATTATAGGTTGAATTAAAAAATGCAATGCCTGCATTTATACATTCTGCAGCTGTACTCTGGGATTTCCTTATTTTGATCAATGCATTCTTAATCAAACATATTGATCTTGATTCATGGTTGAAGTCAACAACCTCAAGGAAAAGTACATAAGCTCCTTAGAATGAAATAGCAGAGGCTGGGCACGGTGGCTCACGCCTGTAATCCCAGCACTTTGAGAGGCTGAGGCAGGTGGATCACCTGAGGTCAGGAGTTTGAGACCAGCCTGGCCAACATGGTGAAACCCCGTCTCTACTAAAAATACAAAAATTAGCTGGGCATGGTGGTGTGCGCCTGTAATCCCAGCTACTCAAGAGGCTGAGGCAGGAGAATTGCTTGAATCCGGGAGGCGGAGGTTGCAGTAAGCCAAGATCGTGCCATTGGACTCCAGCCTGGGCAACAAGAGCAAAACTCTGTCTCAAAAATAAAAATAAAAAAAAGAAGGAAATAGCAGAGATTAGTTTGTATTATAGGCCTACCATCACTTTGAACAAATTATTTAACCCTCCCTCAGTGTCAGTTTCCTTATCTGAGCACTGTGGATAATAATGGCCCTACGTCATAGTTGTGTGGTGGGGACCAAAGAAGATAGTACGCACAAACCACCTGGTGCTTATTATTCACACCTTAAAGGAGAAGCAATGCAGCTACTTCTGTGATTCACTGCCTCTGCATCCTTGGAGATGTTCTATTTGCACAGACTTTGGGTCAGAGAAACTGCATTAACAGTTTACTAGCTGAGAGACCTGGGCTGAGTTCCTTCAGTTTCCTAAATCCTAGTTGTTTTATCTGGAGGATGGAGATGGTTCAGGCTGCCTTACAGGTTGGTTAAGATGGGGAAATTATCCAGTGCCCACCAGGTAATTCTTCTCCTCACACTCACTTAATCACTCACTCATTGCAGCAGTGACCAGGGAATGCATTGAGGGAACCCCAGCCAAACGTTTCCATTATTGCTATGCTGGGTGGTCAGGAAAATAACAATCTCTAAATGGTCTTTCTTCCTAGTGTTTGTTACTACTGGACATCACATTACACTACAATTTCCCTATTTCAAGTCCTCCCCTACTAGAATCCCTCCGTGGGGCCGGAAACCTTAACCTGTTTTGTTCACTGTTATTTCCTCAGTGCTTAGCACATAGTAGGCCCTCAATGCATATATTGTGGTGGTGTTTTCAAATCTGCCTAGGGTCAGGTCTGCCCAAAGCAAAATAACTCCGGTCCTACAGAAATGATTAAATGTGAATATTTCAAATGAAGGATGAAAATTTATTGTAATATTTTTCTCATTTCTCTATATACTGGACAACTAATAAAATATTTCCGCCTCACTCTCTGGAAGATATATTCATTTCTGTTTTGTCAGTGAGCTCTATTACAAAACTAATAACAATGACATTTGAAATAGAAGATTACATAACATTTTTTAAAATAGTTAACCTTTCTGTATGGCATTTCATTGGATGTCTAATTAGCAGTAACATTTTGTTGTTTGCCGTCTTAAACTTACCAGGTTCATAAGCCTCGAAAAATTAACCTTGTTTAAATAATCAATCATCATAATGAGAATTTCTACCTTTAAAAGTTCTTCTTTTGTCCTTCTTTCTCCGTTCCTTTGGCACCACCAGAATGTTCCATTTGGAACTTCCTTTCTGTACTAGCTTTTCTATTAAGAAGCAGAAAACATCTGTTTCGTAACTTTTACTTCGGAGTGGATTTGTTTTGCCAATTAAGAAAAGTTTACCCAATTTCTTTCATATAGTCAAGGAAAAACTTTGGCAACCAGTCAAGTAAAGCAGAAATAAGTTCACTACTAACGTTGGAAAAATTATTTCATGTCATTCTTGCCTTAATTTTATTTTACTGAGAAATCATCTTTTGAGAAGACCTGTTGTCATTATACATGTGAATAGAAATTAGAGAGCATGCAAATAGTTAAATACTGAAACATGTGTTTAGTTCTTCTAGGCTTTCCTATCCAGTAGGTGCATGTCAACTCTCATGGGGAAAGGGGAATTCAAATTATTGTGCCAGGTATTTTAAAAGCATTAACTCATGTCGTCTCAAAATAATTATACCGAGTAACACTGTTATTCACATTTAGAAAAACATGAAATGGGCCAAGAGTGGCTGAGAAATGTGCTCATTGTCACTCAGGCATTAAATGGTTGAGACTGGAATCCAGTGTGTCTATCTCTGAGCCCGTATTTTCTCCACAGTCTTTCTCTACCTTCTTACAGCAGCGGTTCAGCTGATGTTCATGTTCTCCTCTACTAATTAATTAGTCTTTGCTAGAAGCAGAACAACATGGACAAAGGTAGGTCAAAGACTGATACAAGAAGTAATGATAAGAATAATTATCTGGATCAATAGTTGTAGCCTGGATAAAATTTCTGCTTGAAAGAAAGTCTGAATTAGATGATAATCCAAATAAGTTATTTTCTAAGAAATTTTAGTTTCTGAAGAAAGAGCCAACAGTCAGAATATCCCTTATAGGAAATTACTACACAAGAAATGTATTTCATAATTTTTATATGCTGAATGTTTAAAGATCTTCAGAAATATCCCATGAATTTCATCAATCTCTGAACATGAAAAACACAGTTTATCCCTACTTTTCATGAACAAAAGAAAATTAAAATTGGATCACTTCCTAAGTTGTCAATTTAAGAGTTTTATTGACTATTTTGTGTCCAGCAACTTGCATATGCTGACACTACTTAGATAAATGAGATACAGCCATCTTCCTCGAAGAACTCAAAGGCTGTTGAGGAGACAGACATAAGATCAAATAAATACAAAATAGTTAAGCGACAGCTATAATAATTACTCATTTTAGAACGACTGAGAAATTGCATCTAATGCAAGAAGGGAAGGTCAGGGAGCCTTCCTAGAAGAAATGTTGACTGGGCTGTGCCTTAATGGACAGATGAAGAATAGCTGATTGCAAGTAGAAGTAACAGAAAGGCATCCTAGGTGGAGAAGACCACCACAAAACCAGAGGCACATCATTGTGAAATGGTTGATGGATTGAGAGATCTACATAAAGTACAAGTCAGGCAGTTGTAAGAAATAAGTCTAGGAGTGGAATGACATAGTCATTTTTGTATCTTCATAGAGCATTGCTTAGGAGTTTACATATGAGAAGAATAAGGCTCAAGGTTGAGAACTAAGTTAGGTGCTATTTCAGGAGTTCAGACATTGCTGAAAGCTTGGACCAGGACACTGGTCTTTGGATGAAGTGGAAAACACCAGATTCTATACATATTTTAAAGCTAAAATTTGCAGTATTTGGTGATTTGTTGAAAGCCTGGTTGCGGATGGTCCAAGATGCTTCCAGTGTGGGTGACTGGGTAAGAAAGTGGTATAGTCAATTCAGATAAGAAGCACAGATGTATGTGCTGTTTAGTGTAAAAGATCATGGGCTGAGGCCAGGCGTGGTGGCTCATACCTGTAATCCCAGCACTTTAGGAGGCTGAGGCGGGCGGATCATGAGGCCAAGAAATCGAGACCATCCTGGCCTACATGATGAAACCCTGTCTCTACTAAAAATACAAAAATCAGCTTGGTATGGTGGTATATACCTGTAATCCCAGATACTCAGGAGACTGAGGCAGGAGAATCGCTTGAACCTGGGAGGCAGAGGTTGCAGTGAGCTGGGATTGCACCACTGCACTCCAGCCTGGCGATAGAGACTCCATCTCAAAAAATAAATAAATAATAAATAAATAAAAAGATTATGGGCTGAAAGTTTAACATCTAGCAATGAGGGAAGCATCGGAAATCTGGAAGAATCAGCCAAGCAAGCTGAGATGAGCAAGTTTCAGCAAGGAGATAGCAAATAGGAATGTAGAGTTGGGAAGCAATAGCTCCAGGAAACCTATGGAGTGAGATCAAGGATGATATAATGAATCAAATCTACATTTAAAGGTGAGGAAGGGTAGGAAGGAATGGTGAGAGATTTAGAGCAACATCAGGAAAGCTTAGAGATTTCAGAATTTCCACAGTGTCTAATGCAACAGAACAGTCCAATAAAAAAAAATTGTGAAAAATGAGTCACTGAATTTGAAAATTAGGTGATCATAGATATGTGTATCAAAGACTGTTTGCTAGAGTGATAAAGGGTAAAATCATTTTTAGTTGGCTGCATAGTGAATGAGAAATGAGAAATAGAAGTAAGCATAAAATAATATTTCAAAAATTTCTATGTGAAGTTCAGGATAAAGAGGTTGAAGTATAGCTCTCAGGACAGGAGTCTTCAGAGGCATGTGTGTCTTTTATTTGGGACTGGACTAAGCCATGTGTCAGTAAAAATAAGCAATAGAAAGATTGTTCTATACAATTGGAGAATATGTAAGGGGTGTTGTTTCTTTGTTTTCATTTTTATGATAAAATGTAGGCCTCAGAAATGTCAATGGAAAGGGTTTGATAGGGAGGCATTGGAGAAGTTTGTGAAGCTGTGAGGGGCTCAGTTTAGGCAGTTTAGAGGCAGTTATGTAATCAAAGAGTGGGAAGGACCAGTTTTGTGCTCAATGACCAACAACAGTACACGTAAGAGACGTGACTGGAAATACCTGCTCTTAAATATTCTGACTTAAAGCCCGATCATTTTGATGCTTCAGCTGATCAAGGATGCTAGTCATCAACACAGAGCAGTGATGGAGACTGGTAAAATGGATCAGTGGTGACCCAGGTTATTAAGAGGTGACAAGCACAGTCATAGGACCCTGGCTGGACTGGTTTTGTCTTCATGAAATATAGCTGGTCTCTGAGTCAGCCAATACCAAAAGTAAACACAAGAGCTTTTCTGGGCTCCTCTTTGCCTTGCCTTCTCCTGATTCTGCACCAACCTTTAATTGAGTGGTGAACTGATGCTGAAAAAAGAAAAAACATTAGCAAAATTTCGTGTATGAGAAAATCTAGAGAAGATTCAACGTAAGCACATCAAGAGCTCCATTTAGCATTCAAAGTGACAGTTTCATTAGCTCTGTCTCTTTGAAACTTAAAGATGTATATTTATGAGAAACCCTGTTCATGTTTGATTGGCTGTTTCTTTGGTTGTAATTTAAAATTGATAATGACTAAACAAGATAGAGTCACCTATTCTAGAATCTCTAAAGTCATTGTATAGTACTTTCAAGGGAAAAAATAGAATTATTTCTCTGTAAAATAACCATTATAGTTAAACATGAGAATTGAAGAAAGTTAAACCTATGACTAGGCTTTATAAATTTGCATAAATAATTATGGCCTAATTACTTATTTCTGAAATGTCCTGGACAGACTTATAGCTGGGCTGTAAATAAGGAAGAGTCTGACCGAGTGTGGAAGAGGTAGCTTCATCCAAGGCAGACTCTAATTTTTACTTAAAGTCGGGCCATGTGAAAACTTTTTCAAGTCTTAAAACTTGAAGAGGTTTTGGTGCTTTCTTCTTATGTGATGAGAATCAGTTTTAATGATAAAGACAAAAATTTCATACGACCTTCTGATTTTCCTATGATCACATTTTTTCTTCCAGTATCAAATATCAAAAGCTT
The DNA here is from genome assembly GCF_029289425.2 of Pan paniscus. Classification (NCBI taxonomy): domain Eukaryota; kingdom Metazoa; phylum Chordata; class Mammalia; order Primates; family Hominidae; genus Pan; species Pan paniscus. Next base: position 21,186,326 of record NC_073252.2, on the reverse strand, counting down.
TCAAAAGACTCCTTGGGGGCCAGGCGCGGTGGCTTACGCCTGTAATCCCAGCACTTTAGGAGGTTGAGGCAGGTGGATCACTAGGTCAGGAGATCGAGACCATCCTGGCTAACATGGTGAAACCCCGTCTCTACTAAAAATACAAAAAACTAGCCGGGCATGGTGACGGGCGCCTATAGTCCCAGCTATTTGGGAGGCTGAGGCAGGAGAATGGCATGAATCTGGGAGGTGGAGCTTGCAGTGAGCCAAGATCGTGCCACTGTACTCCAGCCTGGGCAACAGAGCAAAACTCTGTCTCAAAAAAAAAAAAAAAAAAAAATACTCCTTGGGGGCACCTTTTGCTCATGCCTTAAGTATGTGTTTATGAGATTATGCAGCACTAAATAAAGACCTTTGCTACAAGTCACAGCAGTGGTCAAACACTCTAGGCAGGTGTTTCAGCACCAAAAGCCAGCTCTTTTTCCCAAGGAGGCTTCTACCCCTCTTCTTTCCTTTCATAATGCCAAACCTGTACTGGAGAGTAGAATGGACACCAAGAACGTTACACTTTTTTCCTTCAGCCAACAGATCAGCACACTGATCTACCTGCTTGAGATCATGCCCTAGACAGTTCTGAGGCCCCAGAGTAGCCACAGGGCAGACGTGCAGAATAACTATTATTCATATTGCAACCTGCACTCTGTCTTTAATAACTGTGGTTTTATTGCTAGCCATTTTTCAGGTACCAGCCTTTGGCTAAATTTTATTCTATTTTACTTTGTGCTCTGTGGGACATGGTGAGAGATTGAAAAATAAACAAGAAGCACGCTTTTTCCATCCTGTTGCTTGTGGATGAGCTCAGGATACAGACATATGCAAATAATACAGGAGAATGAAGGGATGAGTGAAGACTCATAGGATATGGAGAGTATTGTACAGTCTGAGTATGGACATTGTAAACCTCTCCCTGGTAGATTAGAATTTTGGAATTTTTTTAATACCTACTAGGGTACTGGACTCAGAGTAAATATTCAGTACTTGTAGAAGGAGTAAAGTTATTATTGCTTTATAAATAGAGTAATATAGCAATGTACCTGCATGCATGATGAAATCTTTAGGACAGGGCCTTATTTTAGAAAAAAAAAAACATATCTTTTAATCTTAGTACCTGGTACATGAAAGATCCAGAATAAATGTTTGCTAAATGAATAAATGAACCCGTTTTCTATACTATGGTTGTGTTAGGTAGTCCCCACTGAGTCTAAGGGCTGAAGGTCTGCCAGGATGGAAACTGCAGTTCTTTAATCCTGTTATAGGCTCAGGACCAACTTTATGACAGGCAGCCCCTTTGCTTTCACCACCACTTTGTCTTCTATGAAAAGATTATAAAGTGTAGTGATCCTTGTTAAATTAATCCTTTGAATAACAGTTCAATAGAGTAGATACTGTTAACTCCAATTTGTAGGTTAAAAAAAAAACTGTATCTTTCATATGATTAAGAATCCTGCAGGAAAGAAACTTAAGCTCTTGTGTTCCAGTTTTCTCATGTATAACCTGGGAATCACAAGACCTCTATCATTAGGATTGTTAAGTGAATTAAAAATTACATTCACAAAGTGCCTAAACACTATCAGATACATTGTTGACGCTCATGAAGAGGTGGGAGTGATGATGATGGCAGCCGAAACTGGCTAGAAAGTAGAAGCTGGTTGAGTATAGCTGGTTTGAGGACGTTTGGATAGATGTAGTGGGAGAAGAACTGAGATTATTGGTTGGTACAGGATGAAAAATGTTTATGGAAGCCACAGAAAAAGACTTTTGAGTCATTAGAGCTTCTTTAGTTGCATCTGCTAAGAAAACTGGGTGGAATTTCTGTTTACTTGTAAGGGAAACCATATTTTATATCAAATATTGGAGAGTTATCATAGGATATTTTACAAAGAGGTGACATGATACTATTGTTCTTGTTAGAAGTTTCCTTTAAGGCAGTGTAGAGAATTGGGGTGGAAAACTTGGACAGAAATAAGAATGGCCTAGAGAGAGGTAGTAGAATTAGGTATGGAGATATCTTGATACATTTCTAAGAGGTAGGATTGACAGGGTTTCGAGTTTGTTGGGAAATTGAGATAGTTTGAGTATCTAAGATTATCCCCATGTTTCTAGCCAAGGAACAGCATTTGGCAAGCGCCTGGAAGCTGGTTTTAAGAGACTGTCATGATGACATCAATTTTGGACATGTTGAGTTTGAGATGCCTTTGAGCTATTTGGTTAGAGATACCCCACTGACTTCCTCATCTTCCCCATCAATCACTGCAACAAGCATTTTTCAGTCTCTAGTTAGTGGAATAGTGTATCTCAAAAATGTATGTTCATCCAGACCCTAAGAGTATGACCTTTTTTGGAAATAGAGTCTCTTTAGGTGCAATCAAGTTAAGATGAAGTCATATTGGATTTGGTTAGGTTTAAATCCAATGACTGTGTCCTCAAGGGACATTTGGAGACATGGAGACATGGAAAGGTGGACATACACAGGAAACAAGGCCATGTGAAGATGGAGACAGAGACTGGAGTGATGTTGCTTAAAGTCAGGAAATGCCTGGAGTCACTAGAAGATGAAGAGGCAAAGAATAATTTTCCCTTAGAGCTTTTAAAGGAAGTACGTCCCTGCTGACACCTTGATTTCAGACTTCCGGCCTCCAGAGCTGTGAGAGAATAAATTGCAGTTGTTTTAAATAGCCAAGAGAATGGTCATTTGTCAAGGCAGCTCTATGAGTATAATACAGCCTCCTTCCTTGCTTTATTTTTCTACATAGCACTTAGAGCCATATGATAAACTGTTTATATTTTTTACTTATTTTTTGTTTATTTCTCCTCACTAGAACTTAAGCTCCATGATGATAGAAATTTTTATCTTTTTAGAAAAATCCACTGTTGTATCTGCAATGCTTGCATAGTTTGTGGATTAAAGAGAGAAGCAAATCAATGACAAAACTCTCAGGAATATAAATATTTAAATTTAAGGGTGAGTGAAATAAGGGAAGCCCAAAAACAGATAGGCAAAAAGTGGCCAAGGATTTGAAAGAGGAAAACTGGGAGGGTATTGTGTCAATAAATCAAGAGAGGGGAGAAATTCAAGGAAGAATAGCCTCCAGTGGCACATGATGTGGAATGATCTAGTAAATTGAGAATAGATATAGAATGTCTTATTAAACTTTAAGAGAGAAATTCATAGGTGAGGTGGCCACCATGCTACATGACACTGGGTTAAAGAACATATTGTTTTGTTTTGATAAAATATAGGAGGAGCTGACTGAATATGTGGGTACGTGTGTTTATGAGGCAGAAAAACATGGACAGGAGGAAATTGGAGGACAAGAAATCCAAGTAAAATTATTTTATAAACTTCAGTTTCACTTTAAAAGTTCACATCAATTATAGCATCACTTCCTAGATTTGCCTTCTATAATTTTTGCTATTTATACAGGAAATATCTTTTTTGTGCATGCTTTCATACTTACTTGAATGAAGTACCTGCTTCTGATCTTTGAGGTGACATAACTTTACCAAAACCTTTCTTCACTTCAATGCACACATGCAAATAGAAGTGTGGAAATATATTCACATTGATTGAGAAGAGCCAATGGGTAGAATGGCCAACCATCCATTTTGCTGGAACTTAGGGTTTTTCCAGTACATGGAAGTTTGATAAAATGCCAAGAGACGCTGAACAAACCAGAACGGGTAGCCACCCTACTTGTGAACATTATGAAGTAATTTCAATTCAGTACTGGCTAAATTTCTTTCTTTTTTTTTCTTTTTCAGCTAGATGTGGTATCTAAAGTTATGGCAAAAGAAGGAAATGAAGAGTCAAATCCATATAATTTTAGCTTAAAGTAACAATTGTTTGGACTAATATTTTGAACATTTACTAATGCTGAGTATGCCAGATTTTACTTTGAAATTGTTTTAAAATATAAGAAATTGTGGATAATCACAAATTAAAGTGTGATATACATGAAACCATGTAATGATAGTCCAACTTCTGTATTACCCCTTTGGAAAGCCTTCATAAATTTAACACCTTCTATTGGTAGATTTAGGTGCTACTCTATGGATTTCCACAGTATTCTCATTAACTTAGAACATTTACTTATCAGATTATGTTATAAATATCTATTTACTTGTATGCATCCATGACTAAAATAGGAAATTTTATTTAACAACTTATATGTTTACTAGACATTTCATAAACACTGGTACAATTAGCTTGTTTATACTCTGTATTTTTATTTTTTTTATATTTTTTTTCTTTTGAGACAGAGTCTCATTCTGTCACCCAGGCTGGAGTGCAATGGCACGATCTCAGCTCACTGCAACCTCTGCCTTCCAGGTTTAGGTGATTTTCCTGTCTCAGCCTCGAAGTAGCTAGGATTACAGTCACCTGCCATCATGCCTTGCTAATTTTCATATTTTTAGTGGAAACAGGTTTCTCTATGTTGGCCAGGCTGGTCTTGAACTCCTGACCTCAGGTGATCCACCTACCTCAGCCTCCCAAAGTGCTGGGATTGCAGGTGTGAGCCACTGTGCCTGCTCTTCTACTCTGTATTTTTATAAACAATAGTTCCAATACTTAAGCTATGAGGATTTCTCTAAATTCCAGTGATGCAAACACGTAATTTTGAAAGGAAACCCTTCATTTTGTCATATAAGTGAACTATATAATGGCCTGACAATTTTTTTCTCATTTGTTTCTTTATATTAATGTATATTATAGCAAAATAGTTAAAATTTATTTATGTTAAAATCTTTAAAAGCTGAAATTGAATCTGTATTTAAGCATATTTTGACAAGTACACTTTTAAAAAATAAATTTCCTTGTGTATATCTGAGGTTTACAAGTTATGGAAAAACTACAGATAGTAAAATGGTTACTATGGTGAATCAAATTAACGTATCTATCATCTCACATAGTTATCTTTGGGTGGGGGTTGGGGAAAAGGCAGTTAAAATCTACTTATTTAACCAAAAGCCTTAACCTAATACAGAAGACTATTATAGTCTACAATATTAGACTATTATAGACTATTATAGTCTACAATATTAGACTGTTATAGACTATTATAGTCTACAATATTAGACTATTATAGACTATTAATTATCATCTTCTGTTGTACATTAGACCTCTAGACTTGTTCATCCTATATATCTGCTACTTCATATACTTTGACCTTCATCTCATTTTTTTCCCCACCCACCATCCCTGGGAACCACTTATTATCTATCTCTGCATATTTGACCTTCTTTTTTAAGATTCTACATTAAGTGAAATCATGTAGTACAGTCATGAGTCCCATAATGATGTTTCAATCAATGATAAACTACATATATGATGGTAGTCCCATAAGATTATAATACCACATTTTTACCATACATTTTCTATTTTTAGATAAGTTTACATGCACAAATACTTCCCATTGTGTTACAATTGTGTGCAGTATTCAGTACAGTACAGTAATACACTGTTCAGGTTTGTGTCCTGGGAGCAATAGGCTATACCACATAGACTAGTTGTGTAGTAGTATATACCATTTTGGCTTGTGTAAGTCCACTCTGTGTTGTTCACATGATGACAAAATCAGCAAATGATGTTGCGTTTTTCAGAACATATCCTTGTTAAATGATACATGACTCTATTTTTCTTACTGTCTGGCTTATTTCATTTAGCATAATATTTTTCAGGTATACCCATGCCTCCATGTCATGGCAAATGGCAGGATCACCTTTTTTTATGGCTGAAGAATATTCAGTGTATGTTTGTGTGTGTGTGTGTCTGTGTGTGTGTGTGTGTACCACATTGTCTTTATACATTCATCTGTCAACCTGACTCTTAGGTTGTTTCCATATGTTGACTATTGTGAATAGATGCAATGAGCATGGGAGTGCAGATATCTTTACAAGGTGATGATTTTTATCATCTTTGGTTACCTATTCAAAAGAGGAATTGCTGGGTCAATCCCCAAAAAAGGTATTGTTGGGTCATTGCTGGTCTATTTTTTAATTTCTTTAGGAACCTCCACACTGTTTTCCATAATGACTACACAAATCTAAATTCCCGCCAACAGTGTACTGTATTTCCCTTTTCCCCACACTCTCACCAGCAGTAACCTCTTGTCTTTTTTTTTTTATAATAGCCATCCTAATGGGTGAAGGGTGATATCTCATAGTGGTTTTCATTTGTGTTTCCCTAATGATTAGCAATGTTGTATACCTTTTCATATCCTGTTAGCCATTATTTCTCCTTTGGAGAAAGGTATGTTCAGGTCCCTTGCCTGTTTTTAATCAAGCTGTTTGTTGTTTCTGTTACTGATTTGTAAGTGTTCTTTACAAATGTTGAATATTAGCCTCTTAGGAGATATGCTGTGTGAAAATATATTTCCCAGTCTGTATGTTGCCTTTTTATTTGGTTGATTGTTTCCTTTACTGTGCAGACACTTTGTAGTTTGATGTAGTCCCATTTATTTATTTTTGATTCTGTAGCCTAAGCTTTTGGTGTGATATCCAAAAATCATCTCCAAGGCCAATATCAAGGAATTTTCCCCCTATGTTCGTCTCTAGGAGTTTTATGGTTTCACATCTTACATTTAGGTCTCCTATCTATTTTGAGTCCATTTTTGTATATGGTGCAAGATTAGGGTCCAATTTCATTCTTCTGCATGTTGCAATCCAATTTTCCCAGAATCATTTATTGAAGAAACTATCTTTACTTCAGGGTGTCCTGTTGGTACCCTTGTTGAAAATTAGTTAACAGTTTCTGGCTCTCTATATTCTGTTCCATTGGTCCACATTTTCGTTTTCATGCCATTTGTATACTGTTTTTGATTACTATAGCTTTGCAATATAATTTTAATTTAGGAAGTGTGATGCCTGAAGCTTTGTTTTGCTTTCTGATTGTTCCTTTGCCTATTCTGTTTTTATGTGTCTGTGGTTCCATATGAATTTCAAGAATTTTTTTTCTATTTCTGTGAAGCATATCCTTGAAATTTTGATAGAAATTGCATTGAATTTGTATATTGCTTTGGTTAATACAGACATTTTAACATGGTTAAATTTTTTGACTCATGAACACAGAATATTATTCCATTTATATGTGTCTTCTTCAACTTTTTTATCAATGGTTTATAGTTATCGGTATACAAATATTTCACCTTTATGGTTAAATTTATTTCTAATTATTTTTATGCTTTCATAAATGGGATTTTAAAGCATCTTTTTCAGATATGTTGTTATTAGTGTATAAAAATGCTACTGATTTTTGTATGTTGATTTTGTATCCTGCAAGTTTACTGAATTAATTCATTCTGTCAGTTTTTTGTGGAATCTTTAGGGTTTTCTACATAAGGGATTATGTCATCTGCAAATAGAGATAATTTTACTTTTTCTTCTTTCTGACTTAAATGCTTTTTCTTTCTTTCTCTGGTCTGATTGCTATTGCTAATACTTCCAATATTATGTGGAATAGAAGTAGCAAAAGTGGGCATTCGTGCTTTGCACTGCATCTTAGTGAAAAAGCTTTCAACTGTTTCCCACTGATTATTATGTTAGCTGTGGATTTTTCATAAATCACCTTTATTATATTATGTTGAGAAATTTTCCTTCTATACATAAACTGTTAAGAGTTTTTATCAGGAAAGGATGCTGAACTTTGTCAAATGCTTTTTCTGTGTCTATTGAGAAAATTCTGTGTTTTTTATCTTTCATCCTGTTAATGTTATGTGTCACATTGTTTCATTCGTGTATGTTAAACCAGCCTTGCATGCTAGGGATAAATCCTATTGGTCATGATGTATAATCTTTTTGATGTGATGTTGAATTTTGTTTGCTAATATTTTCTTGAGAATTTTTCCATCAATGTTCATCAGAGATATTGGCCTATAGTTTTCTTTTTTGTGATGTCATTGGCTTAGGGGTCAAGGTGATGCTTGCCTTGTAAAATGTGTTTGCAGGTATTTCTTCTATCTCTATTTGTTGGGAGAATTTAAATATTGGTAATACTTCTTTGAATGTTTAGTAGAATTCATTCATGAAGCCATCTCGTCCTGGGCTTTTCTTTGTTGCAAAGTTTTGAATTCATATTTCAATCTCTTAATTTTTATTGGTCCATTCAAGCTTTCTATTTCTTCCTGATTAAATATTGCACATAATTGTTTATAATAGCCCGTTATAATCATTTTTACTTCTGAAGTTTCCATTGCAATATTTCTACTTTTATTTCTGATTTTATTTATTTGAGTCTTTTTCCTTAGGTAGTTAGGAGTTTGTGAATTTTGTTTACCTATCCATACAACTAATTCTTGGTTTTACTATTTTTAAATGGTTTTTCTGCTCCCTTTTATTTTATTCTAGTCTTTATTATTTTCTTTTTTCCACTAACTTTGGGTTTAGTTTGCTCTTCTTTTTTTTAGTTTCTTGAGGCATAATGTTAGGCTATTTGTTTGGAATCTACCTTCTTTTTTAATGTAGGCATTTATTGTTATAAACTTTTATCCTAGAACTGTTTTTGCTGCATCCCATAGATTTTGATATGTTGTGTTGTCATTTGTTTCAAAATATTTTTTAACTTCCCTTTTGAGTTTTTCTTTAATTTATTGGTCATTCAGGAGCATGTGGTTTAATTTTCATGTATTTGTGGATTTTCCAAGTTCCCCATGTTATTGATTTGTAGTTTCATATCTTGGTAAATCAAGGTAGAATAGGAATAATAAAATACAAAAAAAAAAGAAACTATCTTAGAAAATTTGTATTGGTCTGTTTAGATGATCAATGAATAGTCCCAATAAGGATAATATAATTTATAGATTATACGTAGTTTTATAGGTGACATTAAAAATGCCATATATTTTTCATACTCTGAAAAAATGCATTTATTTGAACATATTTATGCCTCTAATTGTTCTTCGTGTCCAATTACACACACAGGCACATATCCATAAAGTAATTTGCTTTTATTCTAGTATTTTCTATCATTCCTCCTAGAATTGAATAAATTAGTCCCATAGAAATAAATCATGTCTTCAAGATTAACAAGCCCTAGAAACAATAAGCTTTTTAATATAACAGTGCTTAGACAAAAATAGTGGGATAGATGCTGTTGCATTGTTGTCTGGCTCTAAAAATACACTTAAAAAATCTAGATAAATGTAGCATTTATGATGACCGTGTTACTATTCAGTTGTATACAACATAAATGGTATAAGGACATTATGACTAAACCCGACACATATTTTAATTTAAACTGTACCACATACTGAAAACAAATAGTTAGAATTCAGTCTCAAATCTTACTCCAGAATTTAAAATTCTAGCAAGAAAAAAATATTTTTTGCCTTTTATTTTAATTTTTTGGGGGTAAAGTTACTCCATGAAAGGATTAATGTTGAATCAAGAAAATATCTTTTTACTTTTGATCAACTATTATCACATTTCAAAGAACTGCAAATGTAAGCGAGTATAGTCTTCAAAATATTTTAAGGTAGAGATAAATATCCTTGAATTTTCTAAATATTGTAGTCCTGGCAGCTGCATGCACTATTATAGCTGCAAAGAAAACAGCAATTTAAACATTTTATTCCCACACACTTCTTTTTCTTTTGTCACTCCCTAAAATAATAACTCACTTTCTCAGATAAAGGCCATTTAGCCACATTCCTAAAATAACACCAGCAAGAATATCTTCAGAAAACTACAATAAGGGCAGGGCACGGTGGCTCATGCCTGTAATCCCAGGACTTTGGGAGGCCAAGGTGGGCAGATCACGAGTTCAAGAGTTCAAGACCAGCCTGGCCAATATGGTAAAACCCTGTCTCTACTAAAAATACAAAAATTAGCCAGGTGTGGTGACATGCACCTGTAGTTTCAGCTACTCCGGAGGCTAAGTAGGAAGAATCACTTGAACCCAGGAGGCGGAGGTTGCAGTGAGCCGAGATCACACCTGCACTCCAGCCTGGGCGATAGAGCGAGACTCGAGACTCCATCTCAAAAAAAGAACAGAAAGAAAGAAAGAAAATTACAATAAGATTTCATGATACTAATTGTGGATTTTACAATTTCTTGCTTTGTTTAGAGAGGTGTAAAAATTTATTTTTGGCTGTGCAATTATATCCAGTGTTCAAAAACTAAATATTTGAGCAAGAGAAACTAAGTTGAAAGCACAAATACCATATAGTAACAAGAAATCCAAGAGAAGCTTTTCTAAATTCAGTAATGTCCAGGCAGTTCAGTATGTTGGAGTGACTCATGTGGAAACTCAGCTGTAAAAAGCTCCAGTGCCCCACAAGTGTGCCTTAAAGAATCTCAAAACATTCAATTCTGAACTTACAGGATGAATGACTTAAGAAATGAATCTTATAAATGGATTTCTCACTTTACCAAAGAGTTCTGCAGTGGTTGATTTTAAATTGTAAGCTCTAGTACATGCAAAGCACAGAAACGCAATATAAACAGCACTCTTCATGAATGCAGCTGAAGGTGTCTTGCAATGTACTAGAGTTTTAAAATCACCTCTGTTCTATCTCTGATGAATACTGTGATAAGCAGCAAAATCAGAAAGGTGGGCAAGCAGATGACACAGTTAATCTATTGTCCAATCTTTCACCTGTTTTTGCCCAGAGAAGGGGAGGGGATAAAGAGTTGCATTCTATTCCTGCACCTCTCACCTGTCAAACTTTCCTTTAGCAAGCATTGCAAAGACCCCAAGAGGCCAGGTGTCTTTTTCAATCAAATGCCCTTAGGCGTTGTGTAGAAGAGCCTTAACAGAGCAGGCCTGAAACAGCTAAACAGATAGGACTGCTTGCAAGGTCGACCATTGTCTGGCATTTGGGAACCTGGATTTCAGGAGGATTCACTTTATTTGCTGTCTGATAAGAGTAATTTGCTGTGTATTAAAAAAAAATGTTTGTGTAAAAAATATAATTGATACTGAACACCTGATTTCCTTCTCGGAGTCTCAAATCGTGGGCAGAGAGCACCTATGTGCCCAGGCCCCAAAAACAACTTTGGGCACTTTGTCTCTAATGAGCTTTTATCAGGAACAACATTTCAAGGTGTTGTAACAATTTGTTGCTGGTAGAATTAAGTGAGTCCTATGTGACTCCACTCGGAGAGAGTTATTGGAAGTCTGTGCTTAACTGTTTCCTCTGAACTTCGCCCCATGTGCCTTTTTCCTTTGCTGATTTTGTTTTGTGTCCTCCTGCCACGTAATAATAAATTGTAACCATGTAATAAATCATAGCCATGTAATAAGTCCTAGTGCTACTGGAAAGGGGTCCCAATCCAACCCCAAGAGAGGGTTATTGGATGTTGCCCAAGAAAGAATTCAGGGCAAGTCCATAGAGTAATGTGAAAGCAAGTTCACTAGGAAAGTAGAGAAATAAAAGAATGGCTACTCTATAGACAGAGCAGCCCCTGAGGGCTGCTGGTTTCCCATTTTTATGGTTATTTCTTGATTATATGCTAAACAAGAGGTGGATTATTCATGCTTCCTGTTTTTAGAACATAGGGCAACTTCCTGATGTTGTCATGGCATTTGGTCATTCTCATCGCCATCTTGGTTTTGGTAGGTTTTAGCTGGCTTCTTTATTGCAACCTGTTTGATGAGCAAATTCTTTATGACCTGTATCTTGTGCTGACCTCCTGTCTTATCTAGTGACTTCAAATGCCCTAACTGTCTGGGAATGAAGCCCAGTAGGTTTCAGCCTTATTTTTACCCAGTTCCTATTTAGGATGGAGTTGCTCTGATTCAAATAGCCAATAGTCATGGATATGACTTGTGAATCCTCATCCAAATACCCTCACCGAGCGGGTATGTGGGACTCCCAACACAGGTAACCTTTGCATATAATGAATTAGCCTCTCTCTTATGCAACAAGCATGGTACTAGCCCTGTTTTATGAGAAAATAGTGATTCAGACCATTTTCACATTTCAAAAAAGTTGTTAAAATAATTTAGCAAATCATTTTAACATTTCAAAAGTGCTTTTTTGAATATTTTAAGGCAGAGTAGGCATGGATTCCTGTGTACTGAGTCCATACAAATCTGGGAAGCAGGCATTACTAACCCACCTGAAGGTAAAGAAATAGACTTAGAGCATTTATCATGCACTGGTCTCTGTCTCTTACACTGAACTATGAGCTACTAGAAAACATTTTTCCACTTATGTGTTTCCAGTGTTTAGAGCAGTCCATGGAGTTAAATTAATGAATGAATGCATGTATTAATTTAAAAGTTAATTTTGAAGTTTCTAAAAGATGATAAATTGTGGATCTGGGACGCAAACTGATTCCAAGTTAATGCATTTTATTACCCCAGATTGCTAAGCATTTTGACATATATGCTTACTAATGAGGACATTATAGTTTACAGAGGCTTAGAAACTGGCGCAAAGTCATTCGTTCATTCAACATTTATTTTTGACTATGTTCCGGGCTTGTGCTAGATTGTAGGATATAGGTTAAAAAGAAAGAAAAGAGAAAACTTTTATATTGCAATATATTGAAATAGACTCTATTACAAATATATAAAGGGGAATGAAACTGGAGGATTCTCTGACTACATAAACATGTACACTATTATTTGGAAGAAATCATGAGCATCTCAAAGTTCATCTGACAAAAAGATCGTGCTTAGGCTTGGTACCACCATTGAGAGGATTTCCATTCTTGGCATTACTGATACATGGAGCTTCTGGTAGTGAGAATGATATGTGGATTTCTCATACTGAAGCAATGGCCTAGAAATAATAAAACCTAATATGGACTGTTTCATGCTCTCAATCAGATCAAAGTAATTTGGCTCCAAGTGCAAAAGCTTCAAGACTGTTTATCAAGTGGTTAGCATTCAATGTCCCAATAATTCAAGCCACACATACTCAAAATTAATTAGGATGTATCAGTCATTTTAATATATCCCTGAGTCAGAATGACTTCAAATCTAAAATGAGAAAAAAATAAATCATATGTGGTACTCTCTGTATGGGATAGGAGCTAAACAATGAAGAATATGGAGTAAGTCTTTGATCTTGGGTATATGACATGTAATTGAGTACATGACAAGCCACCACGCATATATTGAATATATTAGAGTGTAACTGGAGTCCACTGAACTTTGAAAAAAAAATTTTAATGCAATGTTAAAGTGGAGTGAGTCAGACACTGCTTCTTTGCATTCTCTTTTCTTCCCCTAAAGATACAGTAGCCATTTTTGAGCATGAGAAAATAAGTCACAGTTTAACATGACAAACAAGAAGGCTTAAATCGGACCACGTACTTCTGAACTTATTGTTTTGTAGAAATAAGTGCATGTTTGCTTAAGTCACCATAGTCCATGGAAAGGTGGAAACCAGTCCTAACTCATACATTGGTGGTTCTCTAGTATATAATCTTTTGCTTCATTCAAAATACTATTCTGAGACTGTCCCACACTAAAGCTATCTTAGAGTCACTATTACAAATTATGAACTATGTATCAATGAGCTTTTTTTGTGATGCATCTATATAGGTGAGTACAATGAAGAAACTAGACACAGTTCCATGCAGAAGATATTGATGATTCAGTATCCACTGCAGATACCTCATTCTCAAGACAGAAAAAAATGACAAGAAAATGGTAGGAATGGTGTGAAAATTTATAAGCTGACACAATAATTGAGTTCATTAAGTGAATTTTAAATTTGTTTCAAATATCATCATGTAGCTAGCCTGCTTATGGTGTTAGCTCAGTGCCAGGTGTGACTTAAAGTGTTTTCTCTTGCAAGAAAATGGAAGAATAGAAATACAACTTGTGACTGTGAAACAAAGACAAACTTTTAGCAAACTCAGCAGGATTTCTACATGTAAATGATTCTTGGCCTTTAATATGATGACCTTAAAGAACTATTTTCTGATTTTGGTGACACTGCTGGAGTCTTTTGACAAATCACTCCCTTTGAAATTATCTACTGAGGAAGTTCATAATGCAAAGAGAAAAATCCATCTTTTTTACACTGTTGTCTCACACACACGCACACACACACGTACTCACATGTTTAACTATAAACTATAAAAAATTGTATTTTTATAAGGTTTTTAGAGACAGTGGAGGGGATATTTTGTACACCAGAAGAACATAACTTAAAAAATAAATTCTATAAACAATATTTTTAAAAGCATTTAATGCATTTGAAGAATTCTACATCTTAGGCTGTAGGCATCTTGCAAGAAATATTTCCAAATAGTTTTCTTGGTTGGCTATTCCATATTTTATACTTGAGTACATTATAGTCTCTAAGAACTTTTCTTTATTTATTTTCATGCTCTAATTTTCCAGATAAAGAAACTGAAGTTCAGAGACATTAAGTAAATTTATTTACTGTATTAGTCAGGGTTCTCCAGAGAAATAGAACCAATAGGAGATAGATAGATAGATAGATAGATAGATAGATAGATAGATAGATAGGCAGACAGACAGACAGACACACTATTATGAGGTCTAGAAGTCCCACCATTTGCCATCTGCAAGCTGGCAAACAAGGATAGCCAGTAGTGTAATCACTCCTAGTCTGAAGGCCCACGAACCAGACGCTACAGTGTCTGGGAGCAGGAGAAGATGGATATCACAGCTCCAAAGAAAGAAATAATTTGCCTTTCCTCTACCTTTTTGTTCTATTGAGGCCCTCAATGGACTGGATGATGCCCACTCACATTAGTGAGGGTGATCTTCTTTACTCAGTCTACTGATAGAAATACTAATCTCTTCCAGTTAACACCCTCACAGATATACCCAGAAGGAACATTTGACTAGCCATCTGAGCATCTCTTAGGCCAGTCAAGTTGACATATAAAGTTAACCATCACAGTAACCAAGGTCCTAAAACTGGTAACAGTCACAAAGCTGGGCTTGGAATATGGGTCTCCTGCATTTAAGTCTACTGCTATTTAACTGATGCTTCTTTTGCCATTTATTTTTGCTCACATCATCTGAAATGAGTTTGAGCAATTATGTATGTATTTGCATATTTTTAATTGAGATAAAAAATGTTTTCATCTTAAGTTTAACTATTATAGTTATGGATGTCATAAATCTAGCATACTGTAAAGACAATAGCCTCATGACAAATATAATAGAGATAGTCTTCATTAATATTCAACTTGTTAACATCACCCACATAGACTTATTAATAGTTGTTTTTAGCAATTCAACAAAGCTTATTCATTATTGCTTTTATTTCAAAAGGATAAAATGTTCTATGCAGAACCATACACACACAAAAGGATATTATTCATTAGCATTGAATTTATTTGCAATCACAGTTTTCCATAATTTAAATTCTGCAATTCTATTTTTTAAATTAAATAATGGGTATTAAGCATCCACAGCAGATATTTCATAAATGTTCAAATGTGAAATAGCTTTATTCCTACCTATAGCTTTATTTCACTGATTTTGTTTAATAAAAAGTAACATGACATAATAAACAAATAATCTGACAATTAATCCCATGTGACCTTACTCAACTGACTTGACTTCTCTTATCTGCATATCTACCTATTTTACAGAGTTATTGTATGGCTCTAACCAGAAAATATATCTGAAAGTACTGTGAAATTTTAAACACATATTAACAGTTCTCATCAATAATCCATGGTGGATCTCTTTTGATTCAAAAATTGCAAATGGCGGCCAAAGTAACCTACATCTCATCCTCCACGCTCTCACTGCATCCTCATCAGCCCTATATTACAAGCTTTTAAACATTGGCATCAACTTAGAATTCTCTATCTCCAACCCTGTCAGTTTTGCCTTGGGAACACCTCTTGAGTCAGGTGTCTTACTATTTTTCCCATCACCAGTACCTTTTCTTGTTTAGTTCTTCATCAACTCTTAACTGGACTGTAGAAACAACCCCTTCTCTAGTATTCCTGTTTCCAGTTCTTTTTGACTCAAATTCCTCCTCTATCCTGTGGCAAAGCTTATCTTTTTTATTTATTTTATTTTTGTTTTTGAGATGAAGTCTCACTCTGTGGCCAGGCTTGAGTACAGTGGCGTGACTTGGCTCACTGCAACCTCCACCTCCCGGGTTCAAGCAATTCTCCTGCCTCAGCCTCCCAAGTAGCTGAGATTACGGGAATGCACCACCACACCTGGCTTACTTTGTATTTTTAGTAAAGACAGGATGTCATCATATTGGCCAGACTGGTCTCGAACTCCTGACCTTGTGATCCACCCGCCTCAGCCTCCCAAAGTGCTGGGATTACAGGCGTGAGCCACCGTGCCCGGCCCCAAGCTTATCTTTTTTAAAATGCAAGTGGATCATTGTCATTCTCACTCACTCTCCATCGTCCACAGGGATCACTTGGCTTCTCCATGTACTGTGCATGTCTCATAAAAACATGACTAGACAAAAGTCCAGTCTGCAACCCTGCCTCTCCCCACTGTGTATCTTTTGCCCTAGTTACCTTAAATTTCATATGGTTCCACAATATTCCTTTTCATGATTGTGAGCCTGTGCTGTTATCCTCTCCTTGCAGAATGTTCATAATGTGTCTGGGTTGCATAAAGATGGAAATGAAAGCCTTTCAAGGTGAGAAGTACTGTACTTTACAATGATTATTAATGTTATTATACAAATTTTAATCATTTCAAAATCTTAGCACAGATATACAAGGGCAATTAATTTTTTCCTAGTCCATATCTGCAGGGCTGTCCAGGAATTGTTCAGTGAGTCATTTAGCCTACAAGAATTAAAGAATCACGTGAAATGAATGGTTTTAAAACTGAATAACTTTGGCAAAATAGAAATTTTAAATAGATTTCTCCCTCATATCTCTTAGAAATTGCGTCTAATTGCATATAATTTGATATTATAAATTTCAATATATGAAAATTACATTCTGAAATAATTTAATTACTTAAGAATGGTGTAATAATACTGTAATTTAAATTTTTTATACTTGTCTCATTTCAAATGGCCTAGAGCCATTCAATAAACATTACCATAGTCAAAATAAGTAGCGAGCAGGTCCTCTTCAGACTTCAAAGCAAGACCCAGAAAGAGAAGAGGATTCTAATTACCAATGTAGGGTTATGTGTTAGCCAGAAATTGGGTTTCTGAGGCCAGTTCCACTAAAGTTTGATGGTAAGTAAATGGATTCAGAGATAATAATAAAGCTTTAAAGAAATACATTTATTGAGCACCTTCCATGTACCAGCTTCTTTCTCATTTGACCCCCCCCCAAACAATATTAAAACATACATATTTATCTTTTTTTTTTTTTTTTTTTTGAGACGGAGTCTCACTCTGTTGCCCAGGCTGGAGTGCAGTGGTGCCATCTCCGCTCAGGGCAAGCTCCGCCTCCCGTGTTCACGCCATTCTCCTGCCTCAGCCTCCTGAGTTGCTGGGACTACAGGTGCCCGCCACCACGCCCAGCTAATTGTTTGTATTTGTAGTAGAGATGGGGTTTCACCATGTTAGCCAGGATGGTCTCGATCTCCTGACCTTGGGATCTGCCCACCTCGGCCTCCCAAAGTGCTGGGATTACAGGCGTGAGCCACCGCGCCCGGTCTATCTTTTTTTTTTTAATGTGGAAAAAATGAGAGTAAGAAGAGAGAAAGGACTCTTCTACTAACAAACTGCCCAAAGGCAGCCGAGCAAGGACTCATCCCTCATCCACACACATTCGTGGAATACCTTTCAGTGCTCCTGGTTCAATAATAGGAGCCTGGAATGCAAATGAGAACACGAGAGCCTCTGCTCTCCAAGGGCTAATGTCTACTAGATTGAAACTCAGGTCTGCCTGACCCCTTTTCACTGAAACACACTGAATAAGGCATGTCAAGTTGTAAAACATGATATACCTGTTGCTGTTATAACTATTATAATCTTTTCCTCTCACATCAGCCCTGCTAATAATCTTAATCACTCTAACTTTCTGTATCATTTTATGTAAAAAACAAGAAAAGAAAATAGGTGAAAAGAAAATAGGTTATTCTTACCATTGGGCCTTTATACCTGGATGCCTTGCCTAAAGGCCCCTTTGGTATGTTAGCACCTTAGCAAAAGGGAGCTTTAGTCTGCAATACCTGTGCCCAGATTATATCTTACTTACAGTTGGACTACTTGCCATTGACATCTTTGCTCGCACATTTGGTTTTCCTAACTCTCTAGACTTCCCTTGTGGATATTTGGATTGAGTCTGGACTCAGTTATACAGGCCCTGATTTTGATGTAAAGTGCATTCCTGGGTAATAGACCACCTCCTCCATTTCTAAACCCATGATGTATTACACAGGGAGGAGAGGAAAGGAGAAGAGGGCAGGGTGAGACCACTCTTGCTGCAGGCTCCAGGAAGATAGGAAACATGGTTGTCTTGTTCACTGCCGAATTCCAGTTCCTAGTACGGCATCTGGAATCCAGTAGGAATTTCTTAATTATGTGTTGAGAGAGCAAGGAGAACCATGGAGAGTTCCTGTGATTATGGAGTACTCTTCATCTTCTCAGAGGAAATAAAATGAAAAGCCCATAAAAGTATTAAAAGAGAAAAAAGATATGCCTGGTTTGACATTAATCCACACCATCTAGACTTGGATCTGCTCCTGTATCTAGTACCCATGACTTCTTTTAATATCGGAGAAACCAATTATTATCAAGTATGTGAAGAGTTCTTCATCTATACTTAAAATAAAGAGGAATATGGACCTAGAGTGCAAAACAGGAGTAAGATGTTGAACAGCTTCCCAGTGGAGAGGTTGTGAGGCCCTAGAACATTTTACAGAGAAAGCTCTGTAAGATTAACACCTCATCTGCTTGACGGGTTAGCAGAGTAGCCCTGTCTGGAGGAAACAGCAGAGATGAGCTTGTTTCACATTCCATCCAACTCTGCAATGTATTGATTTTGAATCATTCATCCCATTGTAAGTAATTCACAAAGAAGAAAAATTCCAGCAGAAGAGTTTCAGTACTTTGGCCTTTAATAACGCTCAAAACTTTTCTTGGAAAGGAGGAAAAATCAAATGAAAAGGTCTTACCTGCAAAAAGTTAGAGCTATGTCATGTGAAAATTAGCTCCAATCCTGAGGAAGGCCAAGTTGGACACGTTAAAACAAAAGGTCTGCAACATGGCGATCTCTTCCACATACCTGTCGTTATTGGGTTTTACTCAAATGTGTTTGCTAGCTGACTAGAAGAGGCTTTCACAGAAGAATCACACTTTATCTCTGCCTCCTGATACAGGCATTGCAGCCTCGGCCTCCCAAAGTGCTGGGATTACAGGCATGAGCCACCACACCTGGCCAGATTTGTTTCTCAAGAGTAACCTACTCAGCCCTGAGATGTCAGCTTAGACTGTGCTTTCAATCTTTTTTTCAGTGTCTCAGTCCTGGCACATTTAAAAAAAAAAAATTTTCTCAAAAATCTTATTTATTTTCGTTCAGGACATTGTCTCATTTGAGGTTATGGAATGATTAATGTGAATGAGGTACCCACTTTTGCTAGGCCATAAGCTTCCTGAGGGCAGGACCACGTCTGGTCTTGCTCGCTATCCCATTTTAGGGTGAAGCAGTTTAGCATGGAGGTGCTTGACAGACATTTTGTAAAACAGAGAAATTTAAATAACTACATGTGTGACCCCTGTAGGGAAA
This sequence comes from Pan paniscus, assembly GCF_029289425.2. NCBI lineage: Eukaryota > Metazoa > Chordata > Mammalia > Primates > Hominidae > Pan > Pan paniscus. Next base: position 21,166,679 of record NC_073252.2, on the reverse strand, counting down.
AGAGTTGAAGTAAGAGTCATTCAAAAAATATAAATCATGGCCGGGTGGGGTGGTTCATGCCTGTAATCCCAGCACTTTGGGAGGCCGAGGTAGGTGGATAACAAGTTCAGGACTATCCTGACCAACATGGGGAAACCTCCTTTCTACTAAAAATACAAAAATTAGCTGGGCGTGGTGGTGGGTGCCTGTAATCCCAGCTACTTGGGAGGCTGAGGCAGGAGAATAGCTTGAACCAGGGAGTCAGAGGTTGCAGTGAGCCGAGATTGTGCCACCGCACTCCAGCCTGGCAACAGAGCGAGACCCCATCTCAATTTTATATATATATATATATATAAACATAAGATGGTCAATGGTGGAAGAACCAAAAAAGAAAAAAAAAATGAAAGGGAAAGGACAGGAGGGGAGGTAAGGAAAAATAAAATGAGTGTGACCACAATTAAGTTAACTGGGATTAAGCTAAAATAGTTTAGTTTAGGACTTTGGAGAAGCTAATCATATCACAGGTTATTAGAAAAATGTTCCTCCATTATGGGTTTGGCTTAACTGTTGCTGCAAAAGAGTTAAGACTGAAAACAAATGGCTTTGATAGCTGAACAGCCAAGCTTTCTGTGAGCAAAACTGCCCGGGGGAGGGAAAAAGATTTTTGCAATTTTAAACTAGATTTCTGTTTAGCTAACAGAAGCTACATCCATCCAGAACATGCTGTGATTATAAGTATTATTATTTCTGATTTTTTGAGTGGATGCTAAGGGCTACCAATTAAAATGAACTTCTAAAATCTCTTGAACCTCATGTGTTCGTGGAAAATTCATTTCCCCTTCCCACTGTTTCACTCCTCTACTTCATAATGGTACTATTTTTTCTTCTAGATTGCACACAGAAACCACACATATATTTTCTATTAGTGCATAAAGCTACTGAAAATCTCATGAGAAAAATAGGCCACATCACCACAATTTTACAGGATGAGGCAAGTGCACCATAACAACTGCAAAGAGGTAAACACTTCTAAAAAGCCACTCTGAGGTTACGTGGGCAGGAAATGTGGGTGGAGGTCAGAGAAGAGAGCTCTTTGGGGCAGAAATAATAGAGAGAACCTGAGAGAGTTAGGGGTCATTTTATAAGAGAGGAGACTGTGAGTGAAGGTGGACAGAGCTGATTGTGGTATGACCACAAAGTAACTTGAAGGACTGTAGGAGGTAGAGGAAAATGGAAAATTGAACTAATTCATTTTTTTTTCTCTGAAGCTGTCTGCTTCAGGAATAAACTCAAAAATATGCATTTTGGGGCATCATAAAATTGATTCCCCTTTTCCAGCCATATGGGAAAAGAATGAAAAATGGGAGAGTGTAAGAATGCAGTTTGAAAAGACCTTTCAACTCCAATGTGCCCCAAGGTCTTTTTTGTTTGTTTGTTTTTGTTTTCTGGCATTAAAGCAACATTTAATCTCATTGATTGCTTGCAATGTTAAACTGAGGGAAAGCTCTTTATCATTTTTCTGTGTAAAGAAGATAAAATTAGAGTGATGTTGTCAAATATTCCAAATATTGTATCTATAATCATAAAACATTTCTTCACTGACTAGTAGATCAAATACTATTGCTTTATTTATTATGTGTGTATATATACTTATATATATACATATAAGGTGTATGTATTTTCTTCCTTGTTTCACATTAGACAACATCAAACCCTTGATTGAAGAAAGAAGAAAATTCAGTATGTCCTAGAGTGGCTTGAAGCTAACGTTAGTAGATTATTGTTATAGAAAAACCTAGTGACTCTATAGGCATTTTCTTTATTTTGCAGAACAAAATTAATATGTTGTATTAATCGAAATATTTTAATAGATTGCTTGTAAAGCTACACATATCCAAAAAATTATCTTTTAGTTACTTTTGCTGAGTCTGAGTATATGTCACCCAAGGAAAATATTTTGTGGTTTTAATTTTTTTTCTGGAACTCATCCTCCCTCAAAAAAAGTAATGAGCCACTTTCTCATCTTGCTTTGCACTCCTGCTGAGTAGATGTGAGGGTGAACTTCAAAAAGTATTGCTTACAGCTCAGTTGCCAGGGCTGGCATATAGGACAAGAAGCTGAACTCATTTGAGTATAATATTTTATTTCCTGGAGTACGTAAGGGAAATGTTCATGTAGAGAATAAATAGCGTTTGTTGGCGCTTTGAAAAATATATGTCATGCTAGAAGATTATAAACTGATGAGTAAAACAGTCATTTGGAGAGAGAAAACTTCAGGATAGGGAACACAAGCAATGATAGAACCTTTTTTTCTTCTTAGACTCTCTTACTGCAAGGATATGTAAGCATTCTTTCAGGCATCCAAAAATTCTAAGCCTTTTCACAGAACTATTGTCTCTCAGAACTTTCTATTAATTTCCAAAGACCCTAGTGCAAAGGCAGGATTCTTTCCTTCTGTGGTTATTGGAGCAATTGTATTTTAGAAGAAGCAGATGGCAACATTCTTGGTATGTTTTCAACTAATTAGGGTTCGGATCGTTGGTAAGATCTGAACCCACCATGTTGTTTATTTCTATACTGTTTGGCCAAAGATACTATTACCAGACTATAGTTGAGTTGCTGAGCCTGAAGAGGCACGAGTGACTTCAATTAGACCCTGTGACCAGCCATTCAAAAACAACACATCTCTAAGTGCCTATAGTGATAGACAGTAGGGTACAATGCTGGAGAGACATACCAAATAATAATTATTTTAGTGTGGGCAGTTATATAATAAAATATCATAAACTGAGTGGCTTATAAACAACAGAAATTTATTTCCCACAGTTCTGAAAGCTGGGAAGTCCCAAATTAAGGAACTGGTAGATTTGGTGTCTGGTGAGGGCCATTTTCTTGATGCATTTTCACATGCAGAAGGGATGCGGCAGCTCTCTGGGGCCTCTTTTATGAGAGCACTCATTGCATTTATGACGACTCCATCCTCACGACCTAATCACCTACCAAAGTCCCTACCTCCTAATACCATCACCTTGGGGTTAGGGTTTTAACATATGAATTTTAGGGGAATGTTTATAGTAATCATAATAATAGATAAAACAATTGCTTTAATGGTAATAGCACATTTATTAAGTACTTATTGAATGCTTGGTACTGTTTCTTTTCTTTTTTTTTTCTTTTTGAGACAGAGTTTCGCTCTTATTGCCCAAGCTGGAGTGCAATGGTGCAATCTTGGCTGACTGCAACCTCCTCCTCCCAGGTTCAAGTGATTCTCCTGCCTCAGCCTCCCCAGTAGCTGGGATTACAGGCACCCACCACCACACCTGGCTAATTTTTTGTATTTTTAGTAGAAACAGGGTTTCACCATGGTAGCCAGGCTGGTCTCGAACTCCTGACCTCAGGTGATCCGCCCACCTTGGCCTCCCAAAGTGCTGGGATTACAGGCGTGAGCCACCACGCCTGGCCATGCCTGGTATTGTTTCAAGTGCTTTGCAATATTGATTCAGATAATTTTCAAAACAACCCTATGAGTGAGGTATATTATTATCCCATTTACAGATGAGGAAGTTGAGGCCCAGTGCAATTAAATAATTTGCTCACAATTGGTCAGCTACAGAGGAATTTTAAGAAAGGCATTCATTCTGTCCAGCTGCTTAACCACTACACTAAATCGCCTAGAACTATGAGCTGCAGTAGTGTAATTGGAGAAGGAGTGCTGGGAGTAGCCTTAGAAGTAAGGAAGTTTTGCCTAGAGAACCTAATAGATAAGCTGAATTTATTTTTAAATTGAGATATAATTCACATAACATAAATTTTACTATTTTAAAATGTACAATCCAGTGGTTTTTAGTATATTCACAAGGTTATGCAATCATTACCGCTAGCTAATTCTAGAACATTTTTATCACCCCAAAAGAAACCCCATTCCCATTAGCAGTCACTTGCTCTTCCCTCTTTCTCTCAGTTCCTGGCTAACACTCATCTACTTTCTATCTCTATGGATTTTCCTAACCTGGACACTTCATATAAATGGAATTCTAAAATGTGTGGCATTTTGAGTCGGGCTTCTTTTTTATTTTATTTTATTTTATTTTATTTTTGGTACATTGTTTTCAAGATCCACCTCTGTTGCAGCACATATCACTATTCATTCTTTTTTTGGCTGAAAAAAACCACCTTTTGTTTATTCATTTATCAGTTAATGGACATTGTGGTTGTTTCCACCTTTTGGCTACTGTGAATAATGCTTCTGTGAACATTTGTGTACAAGTTTTGGTGGGAACATATATTTTCACTGTTCTTCAAGATATACCTAGGATTGAAATGTCAGGGTCATATGGTAACTCTATGTTTAACATTTTTAGTAACTTCCAAAATGTTTTCAAAAAAGGCCACACCATTTTCCATTCTCACCAGCAGTAATGAGAGTTCTAATATCTTCACATCTTTACCCACACAAATAATTGTCCTCCTTTTTTATTATAGCCTTACCCATGAGTATAAAATGGTCTCTTGTGATTTTGATTTCAATTTTCCTAATGACTAATGATTTTGAGCATCCTTACAGGTGCTTATTGGGCATTTGCATATCTTCTTTGGATAAACCTATTCAAATTTCTTTCTGTTTTTAAAATTAGCTTGTTTGTCTTTTTATTGTTGAGATGTAACCATTTTCTATGTATTTTGGATACTAAATTCCTACCAGACATATGATTTGCAAAAATATTCTCCCATCCTGTGGGTTGTCTTTTCACTTTCTTGATAGTGTCCTTTGAAGCACAGAAGTTTTAAATGTTTTCGATGTTCAATTTATTTGTTTGTTTGGTTGCTTGCTTACTTACGCTTTAGTTGTTATATATAAAAAACCTAGTTGTTATGTTACAGGTGTGAGCCACTGCACCCAGCCTATAAATGAATTTCTTTAGGTTTCATTTTTGAATTATTCATTGCAAGCACATAGAAATGAATTTATTTTTGCATATTGATCTTGTATCCTAAAACTTGCTGAATTCATTTTTTTATCTCTAATTTTGTGTGTGTGTGGCTCTCAGGATTTTCTACATACAAGATCATGTCATTTGCAAATGAAGATAATTTTGCTTCTTCCTTTTTAATCTGGATAAATCTGAGTTTTAAAAACATATCTGTTAATAGAACTTAACCTGAAGGATAAGCAGAGGAGTAATTCTAGTCAGAGCCCCAGAATGTAAAATAATTTGCCTTCTTGTAACCATACTAGTGCAAGATTATGAAGGCCTTACTTTGGGGAAGCATATGGCAAAAAATGAGAATTGCAAAGTAAACAAGGGGCGAAATTAGAGAGGACCTTATCACTAAGCATAGTTGTACTGAGGAAGCATTGATGCACTGTGAGCTGGATTAAAAAGTGATCAGATTATTGCTTCAGAAATTTCAGTGTGGTATCCACATGGACAATTATTTGAAGGCAAAAATTCCTCTATAATGATTCCAAGTTTTCTGGTTTCTGCAACCTGAGGGATAATAGAGTCATTCAAAAATCTGTTTGACTGACTTGTAAACTTGTTTATAAATTACTTGGAATAAAAAATGTTAGAATGTATTTTCTGGGTTTAAAATAGAGTGTGAATCCAATGAGTGATGGCCATTTCTACACTGACTTATTTATAACAGCGAAAAAGAATAGCCTGGGGAGTAAACCCCCAGTTAATCCCTGCCAACCTAGGTCATCAAGATGTCAGGAAGACGGTAGAACAATGCAATTTAGCCTTACTGCACTCATCTTTTAAAATGAATAATGGGATCAGAAAATATTAACGTTGCAAAAACTATTACCAGAAATTTACCCACCCTTTTCTCCTTTGTATATAATCTTTGAAAATTAATTTAACCCATCTCAAGCCACTAGACATGGTACAGTAAAGCCAATCTATTTCTATTCACACTTTATTAGGGTTCCTTCTGTTATATAAAATTTGTAAGCATGGTTCTTTAATAATGGACCATGAAAACTGAACACTATGGAGGAAGTAAATGCTGTAAGCAAACACAATTTACACGACAGTAAACTGGGCACTTATTGAATAATATTCATAATGGTCATCTGGCTACATTGTAATGTTGGTCATATAAAATAAGGTCATTTCTACAAACAAGAGTAATTTGTAATTTTCAGAGTCAGGCAAGTTATTTCCTTGTTTAGTAAGAAGAAAGGATAGCCCTGTAAGAAACAGACAATTCAGCTAAAACAAACTAGATTTGTTTCACTTTTCTCATAATCTGTCTGATTATGGTTTCTCTTATGTTAGAAATATCCATTCCACTGGAGTCTATTTTTTCTCTTTTTGGGTAAAAATCTTCAATGTGAGTTTCCCAGATTATTAAAGGTGAAGATATCCCTTTTTTTAATATGTGGGGATAAAAATGAAGTTCTTATGTTAAAGGAGGAGGAAAAGCTTCCGTTAATAACCAGGTCCAAAGACTGCCTCTAGGAGCTGTGTCACACTCAAAGGGGCATAACAGGGCTAGAGGATCTAGGCAAAACCAAGCATAACTATATCTTCAGTGCAATGCCCTCAGATTGCTTTACAAACACTAAGAAGAGGGAAGTTTTATTGGAGATAATTATGTTGGAACAGAGTTTAACATGGGGATGGATAACCTTGGTAAGACATTGTACATTTCAGTGAATCAGAGGCTGCCGTGAAAGTACTGAACTCCTGGACAAAAGGACCAGGGAGATGTTAGAATTTACGAAAGGGAAAAAGAACTAAAAGCTTTCTCCGAAATTTCCGTTAGGCTCGTTCTGCTTCATTTCTTCTTTGAAACATAGATTATGATCACTATTCTTGTCATATTTAGCCCCATGTTTCACTTTCCTCATCCTGGAGTGGTGTTGAAGGAGGCCAGGCAGAAGACAAAGGAAAAAGTGAACTAGGCACAGTGTGATAGATCTGTTGGGTAATGATGCTTGAGAGGGCGTAATTGTACTTGGCCATGTGCTGTTGACAAAGGTGTTTGTTATTATTAAAAGCTTCCTCCCCTTCAAGTAACAGATACACACACACACACACACACACACACATACAGACACACAAATAATCACACACAAAAATTCCTTCCCTCTTTAAAAAAAAAATAAGTCTTTTGAGTGCTAGATTTACTACTCTAAAGTGAAGTGAGCCAGTAGGAGAAATCCAAGCTAATTTAGAATGAAGAAAATCATTATTATAGCAAAACATTTGAAAAAGATACGCATCAGGTCTGGATCCCAGTGGTATTAAGAAAAATGTATCTATTAAGAATATTTTGGGGTTACAGTGATCAAAAAACTGCCTAGTGGCTGCTTAAACCTATAGAAATTTATTTTCCTCACTTAATGAGAAGACTAGAAATAAGAAGTTTTTGTTCACATTGATTTAGCGGCTCAGTGATATCGGTGCTGGCAGCTGTGGGAATCTTTTGGCCTTTCCCTTAAGGCTGTAAGATAAATGCAGTGGCTCAATTGCACCTACTCTCTAGACAAGTAAGAGAGAAGGATGTACTAGTCATGACTGTCATCACAAAAGCATAAGCCTTCACCCATCCATGAAAAAAAATGAAATAGACATTGGTAAGTGTCTCATTGTATCACCTCACCAGTCCTGAATAGAAAGAAGACAGGGAAGTGAGTATTAACTTTTTTCAATCTTTATAGTGCAGGCAGGCATAAAAAAATAAGGTTGGGATAGGTAGGTCTTAATGTGTCCAAAGTAATGTGTCCCAAACAGCAGAAATGACTAAGGGGAACATGTGAGCATGACTGTTTCTCTCATAGTGGGCTCCAAGCTCCCTAATGGAAGCATTCACTGGGTGCTTTGGGGGATGATAGTCTGTTCTCTGTGTGGCCTTACATAAGCAATGCAGTCGACAGTTGTGTGTGTTATAAAATCTCAAGATGCTGGGGTCATGGGCAAGAGAGATATGCATAGCCATTTTCATCATTAACTGGATATCTAATGATGGGAAGTGTGGTGCACTGAGTGACAAGGGCCATACATTTCTTGTATATAACATCACCCACTCTAATATGCTCTATGAAATAGCACTCTATGGAAAACAGTGAAGAAAGCAGAAAAACACGAAAGTAAAATAACAAAAAAATTAAAAACTCCTGCATTCCAAAGGCAACCACCAGTAACAATTTCATATATGATTCTCTAGTCTATTCAATAAGCAAACCGTTTGTAGCCTACTTTTTAGCTTAGCAGATCTAGAGCATATTCAGAGGTCGATATTTATTCCTCTGTAACAGATTATGTAATGGCTGCATAATCCTTCTATCACCTAAAGTTACCATAATGAATTTGACCAATCCCTATTGGAGGACGTGAGGTTGTTTCCACTTGCCTATTGTCACAGTTTACTGTGGTTAAAGTTGTTATGCTCAATAATAACAATAAGTAATATTTACGAGCTATTTACTAAGCAATGAGCACTGAGTAAATAAAGCACTTTTCATGAATTATGTCATTTAACCTCTCAAAGAACTAAATGAGACAAGTACTATTATTATCCTTGCTCTGTCTGTGAGGAAACTGAGCCTTAGCAGCATAAGTAGTGTGCCCAAGCCATGCAACTCTATATTGAGTTCTACAAATAACAGCTATTACAACTATGGTCAACTCTGCACAGTAACAGGGATATCAGGGGAAACATCACTGAGCAGATGTCACTAGAACCTGGTCTCTGTTGCAAAATAATGCCTGACCTGTTCTCTTTTGAAAATGGCATATTAAAGCTTGCTCAATATGAATTTTATTCCATCTATTTTAGAGGAATTTTCACCAGCTTTACAATAAGTGGGTATTACAGGATGGCCTCAAGACATAAAGAAACAAATCCAAATGAATTTTCAGCATAGTTAATAGTGTAAGATGTGTGTAATGGCAATCGTTAGTATTTAAGCTATTAGACTTTCAAAAAGACTGACGAGGCCGGGTGCGGTGGTTCACGCCTGTAATCCCACTTTTGGAGGCTGAGGCAGGTGGATCACGAGGTCAGGAGTTCGAGACCAGCCTGACCAACATGTTGAAGCCCTGCCTCTAGTGAAAATACAAAAATTAGCTGGGCATGGTGGTGTGCACCTGTAATCCCAGCTACTCAGGAGGCTGAGGCAGGAGAATTGCTTGAACCCAGGAGGCGGAAGTTGCAGTGAGCCGAGATGGCGCCATTGCACTGTAGCCTGGGCCACAGAGTGAGACTCTGTCTCAAAAAAAAAAAAAAAAAAAAAAAAGAGAGAATGATGACAGGCTCTGCAATAGAGATAGGAGGACAGGTACATGAAATTTGGTTAATTAGATTAATACCTCAAGTTGGTACACAGGGACATTACAATAATGTGCAGTATTCTGGATCAGGAATCTCTTTTATCAGAATAGGTTGTTATGATTAAATGTCCATAAGGAATTAGCTAAAAAAAAACTTGACGATTAATAATAGTTCAGTTGTTCAAGAAAATTTGATATCATGCGGGCGCCTGTAGTCCCAGCTACTCCGGTGACTGAGGAAGGAGAATGGCGTGAACCCGGGAGGCGGAGCTTGCAGTGAGCCGAGATCGCGCCACTGCACTCCAGCCTGGGTGACAGAGCAAGACTCCGTCTCAAAGAAAAAAAAAAAAAATTTACATTTCTAACAACAGCACAAAAATCAAAAAACCAAAGTAAATAATCAGTCATATCTTGAAATTATCCAACTACCAATCTCTCTTAAGTTCTCTATGAATGTGCTTTTTAACAATTTATTTCCTACCTGAAGTTGTCAATAGCAGTTTACTCAAAAAAACTATGTCTGTTATTGCCACTGTGGTTATATGTAATACCTCAATGATATTTTTAGTTTTGAATATGTTTTGATATTTATTATTTCATTTGATTTTTTTTTCTTTTTTTTTTCTTTTTCTTTTTTTTTTTAATTATACTTTAAGTTTTAGGGTACATGTGCACATTGTGCAGGTTAGTTACATATGTATACATGTGCCATGCTGGTGCGCTGCACCCACTAACTCGTCATCTAGCATTAGGTATATCTCCCAATGCTATCCCTCCCCCCTCCCCCCTCCCCACCACAGTCCCCAGAGTATGATATTCCCCTTCCTGTGTCCATGTGATCTCATTTGATTTTTTATAATAATCCCACGAGATAGGTAGATTATCTGTCTACATTTTATAGAAATTTAAACAGATAACTTTAATAACTGAACCAAAGTTGCAAATCTAGCAATTAACAGTAGCAGAGTTAGAGCTTCTAAATTTCTAGACAAAATTCTTACATTAATATATATTAGTTGACCCCAAAAACACGTATGGAGGATCCTCTTAATTTCCAAAACACCGTAATAAATTTCCTCAGTTCTAGCCTGTGTTAACATTTAAAGCTCAGTTTCCATTATCATAAACCTCAAGGGTCAAGTTATTTTTTGTGGTGCTGGAATTTTGTTATATTTGTGTGTCTTTTGAAATAAAGGGGTCATGACTACTGAGGTAGCATCATTTTCTTACCAAGGACTACACACATATACTCTCATTAAGCCAAATATGTATTGTGTGTCTACTGTGTGGCAGAAACTGTTCTATATGCTGAAGATTCAACAATAAACACATCAGAACAATGTGTTCTCATGGAGTTTCTAAAACTTAACTCAGTGCCCCCAACCTTACAAGTCCTACTTGTCTTTCACCTTTCTCTGTCTCTATTGAATGGTTCCTTCCTCATTCTTCCCAGATACTCAGTTCAGAAACATTTAAATTATCCTTCTTCATTCCATACATCCATGAAGTCTCACTACAGTATGCAATGGCAAGGGTCTAAAGCTGGAATGGAAGGATGTGTAGGTTTTCTATAGGAAGGGGAACAGACAGAAAAGTAGAGCGCATAAAGGGTATATTGGCTCTAATGTGCAAAATATGTTTAGGAGGTGAAAAATAGCCCTTTGTGAATTCAAGGATAGGGACATTTGAGGAGGTGGGTAAGGTCTAAATACTAAATGTTATACAAAGGAATTTGGACTTTATCTGGAAGGCAAGGGGGAGCAAATGAAAGTTTTGACTGCTCTCTCTTGTATCTCTTATGTCTAGTGGAGTTCCTGGCAAGGCAGACATGGCAGAAACGTGTTGCCTGAATTAGTGAAGGACTGTGGGCTTTTTCGTTAGAACTAGGCTTTAGACAGACTGATCTCACGGAAGGGTGAGACATAGATGAATCTGCATAACCAGTTATAATACTATTGTAATAATTCAGTGCAGACGGGGTAAGGGACTGATAAGGGAGGGGGCACATGGATCTTCAGATGACCAGAAGAACCTTAACATGTTTCACTAGCCAACAGCTCAGCAGCAATGTTAAAAAGCAGCCCCGTAGGCACAGCTGATAGTGATTTGCCCCATCAAGAGTCAGCAGACATTTATTAAAATCCCCCTGTTGGGAGGCTGCCCGACAAGAGAGAGAGAAAGAGAAAGAGAGGAAGAGAAAGAGAGAAAAAGAGAGAAAGAAAAGAAAGGAAGAAAGGAGGGAAGGGAGGGAGGGAGGGAGGAAGGAAGAGAAGGGGAAGGGGAAGGGGAAAGGAAAGAAGAAGAAGGGGAAATTGACCCGTTAGTGGTGGAATTGTGTCCCTCAAAATTTGTATGTTGAAGTTCTAAACCCCAGTACCTCAGAATGCGACTGTATTTGGTGATGAGGCCTTTAAAGAGGTGGTGAACAAAATGCGAATTTAATTAAGCTTTAACTGTTTTTTTCCCTATACCTTGATTAGAAAATATTCAACTACTAGGCCAGGGATGGTGGCTTACAGCTGTAATCCCAGCTCTTTGGGAGGCCAAGGCGGGCGGATCACGACATCAGGAGTTTGAGACCAGCCCAGCCAATACAGTGAAACCCCATCTCTACTTAAAAAAAAAAAAAAAAAAAAAAAAAAAGTTCAAAACTTAGCCAGGCATTGTGACAGGTGTCCGTAGTCCCAGCTACTCGGGAAGCTGAGGCAGGAGCATCACTTGACACTGGGAGGTAGAGGTTGCAGTGAGCCGAGATTGCACCACTGCACTCCAACCTGGGCAGCAGAGCACGACACCATCTCAAAAAAAAAAAAAAAAAGGAAAGAAAGAAAACGTTCAACTACCTGTGTAATATTAAATACCAATAATATTTTAAATTTTATGAAATTCATGCATGGGAACTCTTGATTCAAATTAGATTTTCTTTCAGTCTAAACCAATCTGTGAGGTTGTGATTTTACTCATTAAAGTTAAAATAAGGTCATTAGGGTGAAACCCTAATTCAGTGTGGCTGGTTTCCTTATAAAAAGAGAAAAAGACACCAGGGAGACACTAGCACAGAGAAAAGGGCATGTGAGGTCAGTGAGAAGGTGCTCATCGATATAAGACAAAAAGAGAGGCCTTGAAAGTAACCAAACCTGCTGACACCTACATCTTGGATGTCCAGCCTCCAGAACCGTGAGATAAATTTCTGTTGTTTAAGCCACCTGGTCTGTGGTATTTTATTAGAGCAGCCCTAGCAACGTAACACACTTCCTATATGCAAAATGTCATTTCAGCAAGCAGAACGTTTTTCCTTTTAAGTTCTAATAACATCATCTAATGTCTTGGAACTGGGCTGAAAAAACTGCCTCTCTTAAATGCTTTTTTCCAAAACTACTCTAGTCTTTATCCTATTCCTACTCCCATGCCTCATCCTCTTCCTCCTCCTCCTCCTCCTAAAAACACCTTCTGACTACTGTTTCTTTACTGCTACATCCTCAGATGACCAAGGATAAACACGAGTAAAATTGCTACCTCATAGATTGGTTTAGACAGAAAGGAAATCAAATTTGAATCAAGAGTCCTTGCACGAATTTGTAAAAGTTTAAAACATTATTGGTATTTAAGATTATATTATTAGTTGAACATTTTCTAATCAGGGTGTCAGAAAAAAACAGTTAAGGCTTAATTAAATTAGCATTTTGTTAAGGACTCTCCAATCAAGGATGCCAGATAAATTGATGAGTTGTTTCAATGCTGTGCATTGGTTAGGTGTTTTGTATTACATTTAAAAATCAATAATAAAGTTGTTTTCTGTATATTTAAGCACCCATCTTTTTAAAAAGAGAGACAATGTGGAAATTATACTGTTTAATTATTTGTGTTCAGAAAATTCCAGAAGGCTTCTGAATCTTCAAGGCAAAATTGACAAATGATTCCAAAATGAAATTTTTGATGCCCATATAACTTTCCTAGGGTTTCAAATATATATCTATATATCTGTGTGTATATATATATATATACACATACATATATATATACTTTTAAATTATTGTTACTATTATAAATCAACACCCCATAAAATCAATCATTGATAAAAAATTTCCCTGGATTCTTGTATCTCATCTCTGGATGACACCAGCTTGACCATAAGAGCAGAGAGTTATTCTATTAGAGAAGGGTAACACAATAGTCACATAGAGAACTATAGGCAGTTCTCTAGTTAATTCCATTCTCCTTTCACTTTTTACTCTTAAGGCTAAAGAATGATGGAATTCTAACTGAGAGGAAAATTAGCTCAGTGGGTAAACGCCATTCTTTAAAACACTGCTTTTATAAATCTTTGGCAAACTGAGGGGAGCCCATCAAGTAGAGCCAGGCACCACCTGCAGCAGTTGATCTAAAATTGATAATCTAATAGAGTGGGGCAGCAAGTAGGGCTTCAGAGGAGGGAGGCGTGGATGACAGTCTGCTCAAGTAACCAGCTCAGGCAATTAAAGGCATTGCTAGTTTCTCATTAATTTCTGCCGATGAAAAGAGCAAAACTCTGTAAAATATTTGAAGAGGTTTATTCTAAGCCAAATATGAGTGACCATGGCCCGTGACGCAGCCCTCAGGAGATCCTGAGAACATGTGCCCAAGGTGATTTGGGCGCAGCTTGGTTTTATACATTTTAGAGAGGCATTAGACATCAATCAAATACATTTAAGAAGTACATTCGTTTGGTTCAGAAAGGCAAGACAACTCAAAGTGGGGGCTTCAGGCTATAGGTAAATTTAACCATCTTTTGATTGGCAATTGGTTGGGTTTGTCTAAAGACCTGAGATCAATAGAAAGAAAATGTTTAGGTTCAGATAAAAGATTGTGGAGACCAAGGTTCTTTTGAAGTCTTATAGTGGCTACCCTGCCCCAGCTTTGAGTTGTCCTGCCTTTCTGGACCAAACCAACATATTTCTTACATGTATCTGATTGATGTCTCATGCTTAAATATGCAGTAATATATGACCAAAGTGTCATATTTGAACGTGTCAAAATAATGGTGCAAAATAAACATTTCTACAGAAAGACATAGGGTTGCTGTTCCGTAGGAAAGCAAGAAGAGGAACTAAGGTACTTCACTTAAATTTCATTTTGCATTGTTAAATTCCTCGTATGCCTTTGACAGTTTGCAGTGTTTTCAGATCCTTAACTCTCAGCCTGTCTTTTAAGAATTTGTTAGCTCTATAAAGAATAATGATTCTGCATGCTGAAACAGCATCCCGGTATTGGCCTCATATATTTTTACCCTAGTGGTTTATGATATCTAATTTTAAATTGCACACCACATATATAGGAAATTATTCCCATATGAGAAACAATGGCACAATATTAAATAAGTCATCTCTATGTAATATGTTTTCATAAAGCATTTTCCATGTTTCTTGTTTCACTCAGAACAAAAGTTGGATCTTCACGTTGCCACTACACATACCAGAGAGAACACAGTCATTTAATTTTTTATTAGTTATTTTCTTTAAGATATTAGGCTTAGCCGGGCACAGTGGTTCACGCTTGTAATCCCAGCACTTTGGGAGACCAAGGAGGGTGGATTATCTGAGGTCAGGAGTTCAAGACCAGCCTGGCCAACATGGTGAAACCCCGTCTCTACTAAAAATACACAAATTAGCCCGGTGTGGTGGCAGGTACCTGTAACCCCAGCTACTTGGGAGGCTGGGGCAAGAGAATCACGTGAACCTGGGAGGTGGTGGTTGCAGTGAGCCAAGATTATGCCATTGCACTCCAGCCTGGGCAACAAGAGTGAAACTCCATCTCAAAAAATAGCAATAACAACAAAAATAAAATATTAGGCTGGTGCAATACTAATCACTTTTGCACCAGCCTAATACCTTGCTGGCTGGTATGGTGCTGCCAGGATGGTGCTAGAGAACTAAACTGGGTATGCCGTGGCTCCTTGTTTTCAGCTGACCCTCCTGTAATCAGCTCCTTTTTCTAGGATTCAATTCCTGTAGTCTCCCTGTGGTTTCCAGCATCCCTGCACAGATCACTCTTCCTCTGTCCCCTTGTCTCCAAGACTCCTGGAAAAGAGAATTTATCTGAGCTTCTTTTCAGTTGTTCCACAGATTTTAAGAATAATTTTTGAAGTGTATCAACCCTAGAAGGGCCAGACTTGTATCCAAAAAAGGGAGAGAGTTCAAGTCACCCCATTACCTGATAATTTTGGCCTCTTAGAATCAGAATATGAGAAGACATGAGTAATCTCTGTGGTGAAAAGTCCAGAAAATGTGTCAAGGTTTCCTTGTGGGATAATTCACTGGAAGCTCATCATGACCTTATACCACCGCAGAATTCCATAGATCGAAGCTAACACAAAGCAGGTCTCCATGATAGTATTCAAAGGAATGACTTAGTGAAAATCTAAAAGAAAGACTTTAAAAGGTTGTGTTTTTTTTTTTTTCCTTTCTTGGAAAAATAGACAGCTGGAGTGAATCTCTGTTTCATGTCATACTTAAAGAATAAATATGACTGCAAACTCACTGTGTGCCCACTCTGGGTACTCATTTCATTTGACCTTTACAATAACCTCTTGAGTTTAGTATACTTATTCTCATTTATAAATGAGGAACTGAAGCTTAAAGAGTTAAGGAGTATTCCCAAGGCCACACAGTAAGTGGCAAAACCAGGATTCAGAGACTATAACTTTAACCTATAGTATATTGGTATCACCGATGCCATTAATATTTGAATCTGATTATGTTTTGAGAAGATTCATAGATTGACACCATATTCTTATAACAGTGCCCTCTACTTATCCCTCATTCATAATGAATTAAGATTCCAAAAGCAGGCATTCCAGATGACTAATATGACACCATGTAGATAATGCTTTTCACAATTTAATGTGCATACAAATCACCTGAGAATCTTATTAAATGCAAATTCTGATTCAGTAGCTCAAGAGTGAGTTAGAAGATTCTGCATTGCTAACAAGCTACCGGGTGAGGCTGATGAGACCAATAAGTACCAATGTCCTTATTACATTTTAAATAACAAGGACACAAAGAAAAAGAGAAACCCAGTATGGGAAGACCTGAAAAAAGGAGTTTCAACTAAACGCAATTGAGCTTTAACATTTTCTGCTTCCTAAACTTTTTCATGCTTATCTCATAGGACTGTTTTCTTTTCATGATTAAATTGGATAGTGCTTTGTAAAGCACTCACAAAGAAAACAAAATGGCTTGTGTTGCTATCATTGTTAACATGAAGCTCAAACTTCTTCAGCTCAATGTCTCAAAGCCTACATAGATCTCTTAAATATTGTTGCTATAAACGCATTTATCAGACAAATTGTCCTGCTCTGTTCTATGCACATGTGGTGCTGAGATTGTATTGAATTCAATGTGTTTGCTCAATCAGAGAATAGATAGGATCCATAATTTTCCTTACCCAGGAGGTCATTTTCAAAAGCTTCCTATGAAATTTTAGCTCGAGAACACAATATTGCTTTCTCTGGATATCTTTTCTCAATTTTATATCCTTGGGTGTGTTTTTTTTTTTCTTTTTATGATCTGTGAGTGTTTTAACAACACTGTTTTCTTCAACCAATAAAGTCTGTTGACAGTGCTGGGCTCCTTCCCCACTTTCCCCAACTCTCACTAACTAGTAGCCTAAGGTAAGAAGGCCACCAAGTATGAACTGGCTCTGCAAGTTTGAAGGTTCTGCTTTTCTGAACGTGCTTGTCTCCCAGGGACAGATAGGTTTGCCAGGATCTGGCACTTCAGATTGCTTTAGTGGAACGCTAATTGTTTTGGGAATCTTGAAAAAGTCATGATTTATTTATGAAGAGAAGCCTGCCTCTCTTTCTCCTTTGAAATTCAACCAACAATGATGCATTCATTAAACAGATATGTATTGAACAGTCAATGCTAGGCCTTGTGCGTGATGCTGGGGACACAAAGGTGAATGAAACATAGTTTATGGGGTGGCCTTAGTAATCTACCAGGTTAATGTACACACTCCGTTAGTTTTCAGACTTCTGATCATCCCCGGGTTTCATTTCTTCCTTTATAAGTGATTCTTTTAAAGCTTACATATGACAGCACTTATAATGTGCCTTTTTGAATGTTTAGTTATAGCATATTTCTAAAATAGGTGGTCTTGGGTTTCCTAAGGAGCCCTATATTCCATTTCATTGAGATCTGGAAGAGCTGGAGAATCTGATAGATTCAATACAGTAGCACATTCTGAATGACAGACTTAGGCACAGGATTAGCCCCCAGAGTGAGGTCATTTTTAAAATTATTTTGTTTTATGTCTAACAAGTTCACCCTCTCTCCAATAAAACCCTGAGATCCTTGGGGTAAGTATCAGGGCAGACTTAATAAGTCCTAAGCATCAACAGATATTTGTAGAATGGAATTGAGTGATGCTAGCATTTTCAGGATTAAAAATTTAGTTCCACTGTGTTTAGGATGAAGCCTAGTCAAAGTGAATTACACAGGGATCATGTTTTATTTGAAGAATATGTTCTTGGAGACCTCAAGTAGTTTAAGGTCTTAGTGGATTTTTCCATAAGGCTAATAAGGATGGCCAGAGTTTATGTGCAAGCTTTAAGGGATATTACCTTAGCACAATATCCTAAAGAGCTCAGCATTCATTCAGCCAGCCAGCTTTGAAGTTATGAAATTCTTGACAAATGTAACAAAAACTTGTGTATTGCATTATTTTCAAGTTGCAAATAGTGTAAGACTTGATTATTTATAGGGTCCTATTTCAAATTTGCATACAAAATGTGACTTCACTTTGCATAACTCAAAAGAATCCTCTTAGGCAATATTTTGGTCTGGTCAAGATAGTGATAAGAAGATATCAGAAAACATCTATCAACTTGTCATGGCATTATTTTACTTCATCAGGACATAACCCCTCAGCTGCTATGATAAATTTTAACATTAGATTTTCCTGGCTCAGTTTCTAATAAATAAAATGTTGAGCAGCAGGGCCTGTTTTCAAGGACAATATTTCACATTGTGTGCCAGCCTAAATAATTAGTTACTAAAAATCAAATTAGCAGGAAGAGCTACTCATATCCATCTTAGGGACATTGATTTGTTGTCCCTGATTTTTCTGTTACGCTGATAGAGGATTTAGGATTAAAGCATTAGGGATCTTTCTACCCACACTTTTTTAAAAAATACAATTTATTCTGAACCCACATTGATATAATTTGTAGATAGCACTGGCACATCAACATGTACAGTTAACAATATCCTAAGTATTGATCATTAAATTTGATAAGCTAGAAATCTGCATTTATGTTATTGTTTAACTGCCAAGAATGTACAAAAATCTTTTTTGCAATAAGTTTGAATCTTTAGCTATATGCTGAGCGGTATAGGAGAAGTTACCTAAAATCTCTGAGGTATTTGGGTGAAGTTTAAAATGGAAACCATAAGCAGCTTGCAAAGTTGTTGTAAAAATGAGTGATAACATACGTAAAATGCCTAGTACCTTGCTTAGCCAATAGCAGGTACAAAATAATTGGTAGTCGCATTGAGAAAGTTTCATAGATAGATGAGATAGAGATAGATAGATAAGATATAGATATAGACATAGATATAGATAGATCAGTGAACATTAACCACATCCTTACAGTTTACAGTTATTTATTCAGTTTCTTCATTTGAGACTCTACTATGTCCCAGATACTTAGGTGCTAGATATAAAGCAGTAAAAGCACAAAAACCTCTGCCCTCAAGGAATTTACTGTCTGGTGGAGAGAGGCAGGCAATAAACATCTAACTAACTAAAGTGCATTGTGCATTTATAATGATAGGTACTATGGATAAGGCTACCAAATGTCCTGATATACATGGGAAGTTATAGTTTATGCCAAGTGTCTGGATATCATTATTAATAATATCCCCTTCATTCATTGTTAGTGGTGTTCCAGGTTGGACAATAAGTCATGTGGTTAGCTCTGTTAGTTTGCTAGCGCTATGTTGTCTAGCCAAGGTTCTCCAAAGAAACAGAACTAATAGACTATGTATACAAAGAGAGAAACAGAAAGAGGTTGATTTATTACGGGAATTGGCTCACATGATTACGAAGACCAAAAAGTCCCATGAGAGGCCACCTGCAAGCTGGAGAACCAGGAAAGTCAGTGGCATAATCAAGTTGGAGTCTGAAAGGGGCACTGATGTAAGTTCTGGAGTCCAAAGGCCTGAGAACCAGGATGCCCAAGGGCAGGAGAAGATGGAAGCCCCAGCTGAGGAAGAGAGGGAACTTACCCTCCTATGCCTTCCTAGTCTGCCTTCAAAGGACTAGATGATGTCCACCCACACTGGTGAGGGTGGGTCTTCTTTGCTCAGTCTACTGATTTGAATGCTACTATCTTCTGGAAACACAGACCCACCAAGAAAGAATATTTGACCAGGTATCTGGGTATCCCTTAGCTAAGTCAAGTTGACATACAAAGTTCACCATCATAGGCTGCCATAAGAAAATGTCAAAGACTGAATGGCTTAAGCAACAGAAATTACTGGCCTCACAGTTCTGGAGGCTGGACATCCAAGATCAGAACTCCTGACAGAACTGCCAGCAGGCATCTTTCCTTCTGAGGCCTCTCTCCTTGGCTTTCAGATGGCTGTCCTCTCACAGCGTCCTCACCTAGCCTTTCCTCTGGGCTTAGACATCACAGTATATCTTTCTCTTATAAGGACACCAATCATATTGGATCAGGGCCCCACTCTAATGGCCTCATTTTAACTTAATTACCTCTTTAAAAACATTATCTCCAAATATAATCTGAAGTACTGGGAGTTGGAACTTCACTATGAATGTGGGTGGCGGGGGGAGGGAGGGGCAGGTACAATTTAGGCTATAACATTAGCCAACCTATGGGGCAAAATTGAAAGAGAATAGGAGGTAGTTTTGTGAGGATACAGTTTTAAGTGCACTGTGAGAGAAGGCCTCGCTGAGTTGGTGGCAAGGGAATAAAGACCTGAAGGAGGTAAGGGAGAGATCTTGAAGATTTTTGAGAGGAGACATTTCAGGCACAGTGACCAGCAAGTGGCAAGGAAAGAAATTAGGAGAGGAAAATAGAAGAGGAGACAGATGAGATTTAGGGGCGGTGGGTTGGAGGGGGTGGGTTGTCCACAGGTTGCTAATTAGGGAATTTGGCTGTTAGTCTCAGTGATATGGAAAGTCATCAATTATTCAATAAACGTGATTAATTAATTGAAACAAAAACTGGACAATATTTACTTTTAGTTTAGTTCTTTGTGAATGCTCAGCCTCCACTGATATTTACCTAATACTAACAGTACAGAATCTAGAACATGCCAATTTCACACAAGTAGAAATCCACTCCATGGTAGTGTGTGGTGGACTAATTTGCCTGGGATGAGTGAGCTTGGCAGTAATTAAAAAAAAAAAATACCAGTACTAATGAGAAGGCACCACAAGTAGAGACCCTTGTCTTACATTTTGGGGATTCTGTGTGTGCAGACATTGTTCTATATACAGTAGGGGATGAATGAATATATGGACATGGCTTAATTTTATTTTCTCTGGTGTTTTTGAAAATCTGTTAACTAATGTGTATATTACTTTTCTAGAGCTGCTGTAACAAATTTCCACAAACTGGATGGCATAAAACAAGATAAATATATTCTCTCACAGTTTAGGAGGCCAGAAGTCTTCATTAAGGTCTCCACAGGGTAGGCTCTTTCTGGAGGCTCTGAAGGAGAACCTATTCTTGTTCCTCTCCTGGCTCCTGGTCATTACGGGAAATCCTTGGCATTTCTTGGCTCTTAGCTGGCTTCCCTTCAGTCTTTGCCTCTGTCCTCACATGGCCTGCTTCCCTCTCTGTGTGTCTGTCTTCTCCTTCCAGAAAGATACCAGTTATTGGCTATAGGGCCCAGCCTAAACCAATATAACTTTATATTAACTAATTGCATTTGCAAACATTCTATTTTCCAAATAAGGCCACATTCTGAAGTTCTAGATGAACATGAATTTTTGAAAGACACAATTCAAACCACTTACAATGTCCATGTGTAAACAACCAGAGGAGATTTAAAAGGTTAAATTCCTACAGGGGCCAGGCAGCTAATGTAAATGAGTTAAGTGAACCAAGATGAATAGCACTTGACTTGTCTCTTAGCATTGGGTGTGATAGGCAACAGAGGAAACTGGCAAACAGCATGCATGTCCTGTGTGAAAGGGGCAGCTCCTCACCAGACCCATCCAATTTCTGCCATACAGAAATGCAGACAAAAGGTTGCCAGACTGTCCAGTTCCTCCTCAGAAGCCAGAAATCCAACATTTTAAGTGGAATATGTGTATTTTTAGTTTTTGGCCCAGTTAATTTTTTTTAAAAAAAAGTGTTTGAGCTAAAAAGCTCCAACTCTAGCCCACCAGGAATCAGCTTGCAATATCAAAAGTCTACAGTTCTTAAGAAAACCTATCTGGCATCATATTTTCCCAAAGCAGAACAGTGGTTCTCAGGTTTGGCCTCCCATTAGAATTACCTGATGCAGTTGGTCTGGAATGATCAGGCATGGCTAATTTTTTAAAGCCACCTTGGTGATTCTAATGAGCAATCATGGCCAAGTAATGGATATTCACAAGATTGTAAAGACTTTGCTTCATTGACTATTCTATTTGATTTTCTTCCCAGGTGCCTGGCACAGGGTCTACCTTATATCCAATAAATACTTATTGGTTAAATTAATGAACAAAGACTTTTATTGAATATAAATACATTGTTAAAAGATGAAAATTAAATACAGTGACACAAAAGAACTCAGGAAAGGAAAGTACTGTCTCACATCAAAAATTATAATGGATTATATGTTATTTCTTCTGGCATTTGAAGCATTTTGCAGAAACAATTACTTCATTCATCTCCCAACTCCCTTGAGATTAGTGTCATCTGTTATTAGCCCCATTTTTCAGATGAAAAAATTGGATCTCCTAGTGCAGCTTTCTCCTAAACCACATTATTATTTTTTAATACCACCAGGAATTTGATGGATGTCCTACTGCAAATAGAATTAGAGGTATCATTTCTAGCAAAGGAATGAAAGACACCATGCTCTCAGGACTATATTCAAGACAAGATGGGTTAAGAAGCTTAACCAAAGAGGCAGAGAAGGAAATTAAAACCATACCACAAAGAGAAACAAATTTTCTGCAGCTAGAGACTACACAATTAGACACATCCAATAAGTGTTCCATTTTGTGGAGCCATTGTTAGTGCAGTACAGAAGTCAGAATGTCAGACCCAGGAGTTAGACAGATGAACAAGTATTCACATTCCTGATACTGCCACTTACAAACTGCGTGCATCTTTACCATCAATTTCCTCTGCTATAATTTGGCTTTCATAATGTTATCTGCCACAAGTGGGGCTCTTGTGAAGGTTAAACGATATGATGCTTGTAAAGTACTTAGCACATAGAAGGTTCTCTTTGTTCTTATTGTTGTTAGAGCATTGCATCTTAGGCATTATTTGTCTGCATCTTTTCTTAGAACAAGACCATGTTCAAGATGAAATTTAGAGGACTTTCTTGTTCTATTGTTTAATTCATTTCTTGTTCTATTGTTAATCCTTCCCCATTAGATTATACATTTCACAAGAGCAAGGACTATGTTTTTGCCAGTGCCAAATAGGTGCTCAATTAATGTTGTTGAATAAAACATTATACGATGATATCACTCCTCTGCTAAAAAATCCTCCTCCGTTTTCTCCTTATTTCAGTCTGAGTAGAAGCCAAAGCTCTTAGAGTAGACTATGAGATTCTGCAGGATTTTATACTAAGAGAAAATAAAAAGAATGAACAAAAGGAAACAAGTGACTGTTTTTCCTGAAAATCCCTTCAAATATGTTATTAAAAGGCAGTGGTAAGGTGATGGGCCAGTCATAAAATGAACAGAGTAGCCTAGACAATACCTAAGAATATATACTACTTACTGTGGGTGACATTGGATGAGAAGATTCATTGTATAGTGGACACTCCAACACGAAAATACACCTTGTAATCCCAAATCCTATTAAGAATCAATTTATTTGTGTTCTCTTGCCATCAGAAGAATCAACCTTACTCAACTGTTGATTGCTTTCTGATATTAAAGGCATGCTTGGCTTATCCCAAAGAAAAGTTTGAAGTTACAATGCTTGATCGTTAAAAATGCTTCAACCCGGTGGCTCACGCCTTTGGGGTAATCCCAGCACTTTGGGAGGCTGAGGTGTGCGGATCACTTGAGATCAGGGGTTTAAGACCAGCCTGGCCAACATGGTGAAATCTCATCTCTACTAAAAATACAAAAATTAGTTGGGTGTGGTGGCAGGCACCTGTAATCCCAGCTGCTTGGGTGGCTGAGGAAGGTGAATTGCTTGAACCTGGGAGGTGGAGGTTGCAGTGAGCCCAGATCACACCACTGTACTCCAGCATGGAGCTTGATCACGGCTCACTGATCAAAACCTCAATTAAAAAATATAAAAATAAATATGAGTTATTTGTGTTAGCTGGAGGAAAAGAAATAGTACATTAGGTTTAGATTATATCCAAAAAGATACTGCTGTCGTTTTTGATAAATTCCTTTTTGATTTGGCTGCTTACTTCACATACAGGTGAGATCAAAGAGGCAAGGTGGCTGGATGAGGTGGCTCACATATGTAATCCCAGCACTTTGGGAAGCTGAGTGGGGAGGACTGTTTGAGCCCAGGAGTTCAAGACCAACCTGGGCAACATCACAAGACCCCATTTCTAAAAAAAAAAAAAAAAAAATACTGGGGCATGGTGGTGTGTGCCCATAGTCCCAGCTACTTGGGAGGCTGAGGTGGGAGGATCACTTGAGCCCAGGAGTTCGAGGCTGCAGTGAGCCATGATCAAGCTGCTGCACTCCAGCCTGGGCGAAAGAGTGAGATTATGTCTCAAAACAAACAAAAAAACCAGAGGCTCAGTGATGTTGTTACTTTTCCGAAGCCTTACAAACAAAAAGTGGCAGCGCTTAGATTCAAATGAGTTCTCCCTGAACCCTAAAGTTCCAAATCTTTCCATCATAAATGTTAGCTTTAATGTGCTCACAAAAACATTTTTAGTTTCCTATTTCACCTTCTCTATTAATTTAGCTATTTTTAAAACACCATTTTTTAAAATGAAATTGCATTATTTACATTGTTTACAGTGCAATGAAGTATTCACTTAGTCAATGACTGTACCTTAGTCTGTGGAACAGACCATACTGGTTGCTAATATTGCATGAACATATAATTTACCATTTAAACAAGAACATTTTTGAACATGAAAAGGGGGTGCAGACTATGGGGTGTTAGGACAACTCCCATAAACTGGCAGCATCCTGGACAAACGAAGGTCTTGTCACCCTATTTATAAGGAACTCTAGATAATTTCCAAACCCCCACACAAAGGATAGCCCTGTAGAAGTAGTTTTGGCAATTTGTTCAGAGGAGCAAGGGAAAATTGAGGTTCAATTGATCAATCTTAAAAGATCCCAAGGAAAATTGATGCCTTTTCCATGTTGTTTTCTGCTAGTATTCTCTGGCTAGTTCTGCCAGTACAGCAGAGAGGTGATAAAAACAAATACACTTAGAAGCGGCTTTAGAAAGCATTACAGCTTTTGACCATCGAGTTGTTTGCTAACATTTGCCTCAGATAACATGCAATAATTATTCTGCACTCAACTGACCAAAACTCTCTCTAAATGTTTTGTTAAGGACACAGTCAACACCAAGGTAAAGAAGATTAAATAGGACCCTGCCTTGATTGAGAGAGAGACTGAGTCGGGGTAGAGACAGAAACAGAGCAGAAAAAGATAAAGGAGAGACACAAACAGAGATGTAGAAGAACAATGAGACAGAGAGAGACATTGAGCCAGAGAAACTCAGGGACAGAGAAGGAGAGACAGACAAAGATAAAAGCAAAGGCACAAAGACTAAGAAAGAGTGAGACAGAGACAGAAAGATAGAGAGATGGAAAGGCTGACAGAGAGGATAGCATTAATTTTATGAGAAACAGGTGTATTTAGGTAGCCACTCTAAGTAGAGTCAAATTTACTCCATTTGCATTTGGAATCTGTAGATCGTTTTCAGCAAATTCAAGCACCTTCTAGTTGCCTTCTTTTAAGCTGATAGACAAACTAATTATTTCATAATCAAGCATAACAAAACAGGTCAATTAGGAAGGTCATTTTCTGCCTCCCAAGTTCAAAAAGTTAAAAAAATGAAATGTAGGTATTTTCCTCATATTCAGTCACCAACACTGTTTCTACTTCTCTTAAAAGTGAATGATTTGGAGCTGACTGCAAGATCCAATAACAACTGCATGGTTGGGCAGCAATTTTCTGCAAGAATTATTACCAGCATATGAACCCCAAGTTATCTGGGGCCTAGTATTTTCAGGAATGAATTTGAAAATACTAAATGAATTCTGAGTGTATGTGTTTGTTTGTCTAGTCATGCTAGTATTTATGAACTGTAAGTCCACTTTAAAAATAGGCATCGTAGTATTAGGTTGGGGCAAAAGTAATTGCGATTTTTGCCATTACTTTCAATGGTAAAAATCACAATTACTTTTGCCCAAACCTAATAAATAAGTTCATATTTGCAACTAGTAAAAAAATGTACTCTCTATTCCCAGCATCCATGACACTACTGATGAATCAGCTTGTCACTGACTCAAAGAACACAGATGGATCACAGTACCCCTGAAACTCCTGGTGATTTTTATTTTGTTTTGTTTTGTTTTTTGAGACAGAGTCTCACTCTGTCTCCAGGCTAGAGTGCCGTGGCGTGATCTTGGCTCACTGCAACGTCTGCCTCCTGGGTTCAAGCGATTCTCCTGCCTCAGCCTGCTGAGTAGCTGGGACTACAGGCACCTGCCACCACGCCTGGCTAATTTTTGTATTTTTAGTAGAGATGGAGTTTCACCATGTTGGCCAAGATGGTCTCGATCTGCCGACCTCGTGATCAGCCCTACTCGGCCTCCCAAAGTGCTAGGATTACAGGCATGAGCCACCTTGCTCAGCCCAGTTTTTGTCATAGTTACTGATTCATGGGAAGACACCAGATCTGTGGAAACATGATTTGCCATTTTCTTCCACCAGCCTTCTACAGGCTTAAAATCTAGGAAGAAAAACATTGTCCGTGTTTCAAAAGCACAAAATAGAAGCTGATCAGGACTGTGAATTAATAGAGTACGAGCCATTATTTCCAAGCTAGCCCATGGGAAATAGAAGTTTTTGCTATCTGCTGTACTGCAAAAAGGAGGAAGATAAGAATAGTTCTCATTATGGTGAAATTACCACTTTCATTGCCACTGTCAGTACTTGTTGAATTCATAATTCATGGCCCATCGCTCAGCACTGACACATGACATTGACATGTGATGGCATTTCCTGTGTAACACAAAAAGCAGCCAGTGGAGAATGACCACTTGCATATACCACTACTGAGGTCTGCATGACCAGAAAAATGGAGCAATCAAGATGATGATGGGCTGACGTGTTTTCAGTAATGTCAGGCATTATAAGATAAAACCTTTCCAATTGGTAAAAATGAATACATTTTCATTTAGTTAGAGCACAGTTAGAATGGCCTATATATTTACACACTTACTTTTTATTCTCTTTTTGTATTACTTCATTTTATCGTGTTTGAAGTACTAGTATACTAGTAGTTTGGTTTGACATCTAGATGCAGAGATATGGGAGTAAACTTAATTTTGAATGATCTCATTGAGCTCCGTGGTTTATGTAGCCAACTAATTTATTAATCTGCCTATTGTAGGTAGCAATAAACATTAACTTAATAAATTAATAAGTGATATGAATCACTCAACAAATATATATTAGTACCTAATATATGTAATACACTGTGTTATTGTTAATAATCGAAACAGGATAAGACACCTTTTCATCTTATGTAGATATTTTTGCCCAAATATATCTCTAATGAAACCTTCCCTGGCCACCATATTTAAAATTATGTCTTTCCCCATCCTATTTCTTACCCATATCCACCAACAGAAGTCTCTAGGCCCCATCCCTCCTTCATATCTGATATGCTTTATAATTTGCTATTTATTTTTGCTGATTATTTTTTCTTTCCTAAATATCGTGTAAGGTCCACTAAAATAGAAGTTTTTTGGCTGGCTTATTCGGTGCATTATTGCCAGCATCTGAGACAGTTCCCAGCACATAGTTAGCATTCAACAAATGCTTTTAAATGAGTTAATTCATAAACAAACAGAATCCTCCCCTCAGGGAATTCGGGATCTGCAATGTCATAGGTATTATAATAGATGCAGATGGTTAGATTCTAGACAGCAGGGATTTTTTTTCTATGTAGCCACTGTATATTTACAGTTCTACAAAGAACATCATTTATAATGCTTATAATATGTACATTATAAAGAATGCTTTTTGGACAAATATTTATGAGATGAAAAGTAATTAATTTTTCATCTCTTTTTGTATTGCTTTGTTTTACGGTCTTTAAAGTGTTATGTTAGTATACTAGCAGTTTGGTTTGACTTCTAGATGCAGAGGTATGGGAGTTGACTTAATTTTTTTTTTTTTTTGAACTTCCAGTTTTTATTTTTTAAACATCATTTAATAAGAAAAACATTCAACCAAATTAAAAAGAATTAGGTTGGATTAATTTACAATAAAATAATCAACTTAAAATATCAGCCCTTCCATTTAGGGCCAAGCAGGCCAATAGTTCCTATTTAAAAAGCAGAATTGCACAATTATTTTTACCTGTATTTGATGGCACAAAAAAATAAAAGTCTTACGACTTCCACTGACACCCTCCCCACCCTCCAGAGTAGAGTTCATACAGTTGCATCTTAGGTCAGTACTCAGGCTTTTAAAAATCATCTTACATTTTGAAATATAATACAACTACTCTGATAACAAGAATACTTGTGAAACAATTCTTATAGAAAACAAATACCTTAGATAATTATGTGACACATTAGACTGCTCAAAGAAATAGCAAAGATGAAAAATAATGTACAAGAATTATAGTCCCTTGTTTATAGAAACCATCCAAATAAAATATTTTCCCTGCTTCTTATAATTTACTAGCAGAGATGAATTACAAGAAGCAGAATGCACCATTTTTTGGTTCTTGGTTGTAGCTGCCAGCTTAGGAGTTCATGACTATAAATATGAAGCAAATATGATTATCCTCACAAGTTCTGGAATGGAAAAAAACCCAGATATCTCTAAAATTTTTCTCTATCCTTCCTTTCAAGTCATGACAAAAAAATTCACAGCAATTTAAAGGATGGTGAGAGACTAAACATGGGCCCACTAAAATAGAGATTAATTTTACCTGTTACACTCCTATAGTAAAAATTGTAATAAGTATGATATTGTATTAAGTAACATTCTGTAGTAAGCTGTGGGAGCAAATACAGCATTTAACAGGTTCATTTACAAACCAGGCATGGTAGCCTTTGGACAGAACATCTTATTTTCACTCTCTTGAACATGTAACCTTTAAAAAAACCAAGAGGAATATGTAATTTATGACAGCTGGCCAGGCACTTAATTTGGAGAAAGACAAGGATTTTGAGGTAAACTAGGATTATTTTGACTTAATTTTGAATGCTCTCATTAGGCTCAGTGGTTTATGTAGCCAATTAATTTAAGATATGAATCTGTCCATTGTAGGTGGCAATACATATTAACTTAATAAATTCATAAAAACAAAGAGTGTTTAGTCTCTGTGAGGGTAAATGTCCTACATACTAAGGCAGTTTGGAGATTGATTCACCTTCACCATCAACTTTCTTTTAGTGTGATTGGCTGGGGAATTCAGTCCCACCTCCTCATTCTGTCGGTATCATCCTTAAGAGAGTGCCTTCATACACAGCTATCTATTTAGGGATCGCTTCACACACCGTGAGGAAGCATAGATGTACATTCTAAATGCATCTGCTAATTACAAGTAGCAAATCTGCACATACTGAGACAATCATAAAAGATATATAGTCTGATTTCATACTTTCAGTAGATAGTGATTGAACATTTTATATATTAAGCACTGTGCAACATACTGGGAATTCAGTAATGAATAAAAAAATACACTGTCTGATTTAATTATATGGTGGGGTATACATTTACTATCTTATGTATTTTCTACTCATCCCTTCTATTTTTTGTCCCTCTATTCCTCTTCCCTGGCTTTCTTTTAAATTAATTAAATATTTTATATATTTCATTTTAATTCCTCTATTGGAGTTTTGACTATACCTTCTTATATTATTTTTTACTGCTTCCCTTGTATCTAGAGATTTCAGTATGTCTCCTTCATTTATTATAGACTATTTTGAGTTCATATGGTACCACTTCATGTAAAATGTAAGCATCATACATTAAAATTCCATTGACCCTCCCCCAACTTTCATGTTATTATTGTCGGAAATTTTACATCTACAAATGTAATAAACTCTACAATACTTTTTTGCTGTTTTAAACAAAGAAAGTAGGAAAGGAAAACAGGATAATATATATATTCACATATTTTCAATTTCCTGTGCTCTCTATTTCTACCTGTAGAGTCAAGTTTCCGTATTATGCCATTTAACCTCAGCCTGAGGACATTCCTTTAGCATTTCTTGGAATGCAAGGCTTTTAGCTATGAATTATCCCAGGTTTATTTTATCTAAAAATATCTTTATTTCAACTTCATTCTCAAAAACATAGGTAAAATTCTGGGTTGATAGTCTCTGTATTCCCCTGAGAACTTTAAGGATTCTCTTCCATTGTTTTCTGGTGTTTCTGCTGTTCTTGATGAAAAATTATTCTTACATTATTTGACCCTTGTATGTACGGGTCCTTTTCTTCTCTTTTCATTTTAAAGCCTTTTTTCATTTTTGATTTTCAGCATTTTGCCTACAGCTATGTGTGATTCTTCTTTGTTTTATTTATTTATTTATTTATTTATTTATTTATTTATTATACTTTAAGTTTTCTTCTTTTGGTTCAACAGATTTCACTTGTGTTTTAAAACATATGTGGAATATTTTGGTCATTATTGCTTCAAAATTTTATCTCACCTCTCATTATGTTCTTTAATTATACCTATGTTGGACTTTTTGATATGATGCACAGATGAGTAAAGCTCTCTTTATTTTTAAATCTTTTTCTATTATTCAGATTTCTTCCTTTTCATCTCTATTCAAGCTCATAATCCTTTCTTCAGTTGTTCTCAGTCTGCTGTTAAGTCCATCTAATGAAGTTTTCCTTTTAGAAGTTTCTTTTTATTTCTAGAATTTTCATTTAGTTCCCTTTTGTAGTTTAATTTCTCTTCTGAACTTTTTTATTTTTTTACTTATTATGACTGTCTTTAACGTCATTTCTTACAAATTCCAACATCCGTGCTACCTAATGTCTGTTTTTATTGACTTCTCTTTTTTCTTGATTATGGGTCACATTTGTTCTGCTTTCTCACATGTCTAGTAATTTTTTTATAGTACAAAAGATGTTATTAGGATACATTGTAAGGAGTTTGGGTCATGTTGCCTTCTTTTAAAATATATTGAATATTGTTTAGAAGCATTCCACAGTTCAGCAGCTCTTTTTGATCTTTCTAGCTTTAGGTCTATTCTTTGTTAGGATCAGTCAACTTTGGCTATTACCTCAGTGATACACTATGGCCCTTACTCTAGGAAATTATTCTTACTCCCAAAGTGGTTTTTCTGAGTTTTCAGGGCAACGCCAGAGG
This sequence comes from Pan paniscus, assembly GCF_029289425.2. Lineage (NCBI taxonomy): Eukaryota > Metazoa > Chordata > Mammalia > Primates > Hominidae > Pan > Pan paniscus. The sequence continues at coordinate 21,135,671 of NC_073252.2, read as the reverse complement.
TGCTCAGTGAAGGCTTCTTTGGAAGGGTGGCAGGGCTAGAACTCTAACACCTTGCAGCATTCCAGCTCTGTGTGGCTTGTGTTATTTCATTCCATTCTCAGCCCTGCCTCCTAAGCATTGGAAAGCCTTACCCTGATCGTGCATATCCCAGCCCTTAGTCAATAACCCACATTTAATTTCACACAAATTTCCCACCCACCAGCTACCTGCAGAATACACATGCATACATCAATTCTCTCTTCACCCTGGCCTACAAATTCAAGCCACTTCAGGAGCCTGGAACTCTAATCTCTGCCACTTCAGCTCAGTGACTATGAGCTCTACCTCCCTGAACTATGGAAGGAACATGTCACCAGGCAGGGGCGAGCCAGGGCATTTGTGAAGCACACCTCTGGGATTTTTCTTCTCTCAAGCATCACAGTTCTATGTTGTTTATTGTTCAATTCTTGGAAAGAGTTCCCTCATGTAGCTTGTCCAGTTATATGGTTCCTTACAGTGGTATAGCATATCCAGTAACATTTATTCTGTAAAGGCTAGAAGTAGACATCTTCCATCTTCCATTTCAGTAGGGAAGACATGTGTCAAATATGTAATTGTGTCATGAATTGTTTCAATTATACTTGCTATGGAGAAACATAGAAAACTATGGGCATCTATAATAACTGTTCATAATCTAGTTGGTTTGCCCTATAAGGTTTTCCTCAAAAAGTTATTGAACTGAAATCTCAAGGATGAACAGGCATTAACTAGACGAAGAGAAAGTAAAGCAGAAGTTTAGATTCAGATAACAGCATGTGAAAAGGCCCTGAGACAGTAGGGAATAGGGTATACTCAAATAAGTGAAACAAAATGATTAATATTTGTTTGGACTGCATTATGTGGCTGTCACTGTGATAAGTGCTTTATATATTATTTCCTCTGATCCTAACTTTTTGAAGCAGATACTGTAACCTGTCCAATGGGTTCATTTTGCCTGCTGCCCAGATAGAGCTGATTTATCAAGACAGAGAGATTGCAATAAAGAGCTTAATTCATACAGAGCTAGCTGAGCGAGAGACCTGGAGTTTTATTATTCCTCAAATAAGACTCCTTGAAAATTCAGAGGCTAGGGTTTTTCAAGGATAGTTGATAGCTGATTGGTTGGGGTGCAATCCTAGGGATATGGAAAATGGTCCTCATGCTGAGTTGGCTTCTGGGTAGGGTCACAGGACTGGTTGGCAGGTCTGGGCGAAGCCATTCATTGTCAGAAATGCAAAAACCTGAAAAGACATCTCAAAAAGCCCATCTTAGGTTCTGCAGTAGTGATGTTATCTGCAGGAGTAATTGGGGAAGTTATGAATCTCGTGACCTCGAGAGTAACGGCTGGTAATAGCTTATGGCTACACCTTAGCAGAATTCACACTCCTCTCATCCTCCTAACCTGGTGATCTTTCATTAGCTTTACAAAGGCAGTTTAGTTTTGGGGAAGGGCTATTATCATTTAAACTATAAGCTAAATTTCTCCCAAAGTTAGCTTGGGAAGCAGGGGAGGGAGGAGGTCTTTCTTCTTTTAGGCAAGTTGGAGACACAAGAGGGAAAGATGGCCAGAGGAAGGTGTGTTTGAACTGAGTTTTAAAAGCCTCATGGGGCTGGGCGCAGTAGCTCATGCCTGTAATCCTGGCACTTTGGCAGGCCAAGGTGGGTGGATCACTTGAGGTCAGGAGTTTGAAACCAGCCTGGCCAAGATGGCAAAGCCCTGTCTCTACTAAAAATACAAAAATTAGCCAGGCATGGTGGCATGCACCTGTAATCCCAGCTACTCATGAGGCTGAGGCAAGAGAATTGCTTGAACCTGGAGGTTGCAGTGAACTGAGATCGCGCCACTGCACCCCAGCCTGGGCAACAGAGTGAGACTCTGTCTCAAAAAAGAAAAAAAAAAAAAAAAAAAAAAAAAAGGCTGCACTGGGATACAGAAGTTGAGAGTTGGTGAACAGCTGACAAAACTGAGGGAACAGCACATATCCTGGCACGGAGGTTTGAAATGGCATAAAGGGGAGGAGCAGAGTGCCTGTGTAGGGAGCTAAAGTAAGACCCTCATGTCCTGGAGGAGTTTACAAAGGAGAGGGTAGTTAGATCGTTGCAACCTTCCAGAAATGGAAAACAGAAGCAAAATATAGGGTGTGTTTTATGTAAACCAGATTTATTTTGCAAGTTTAAAAGAAGGGGAACATCACACACGGGGGTCTGTCAGGGGGTGGGGGTCAAGGGGAGGGAAATATTAAGGACATTTATAACATTTTGTCACCCCACTCTACACATACATGCGGAGCTTAAAACCTAGATGATGGGCTGATAGGTGCAGCAAACCACCAGGGCACATGTATACCTATGTAACAAACCTGCACGTTCTTCACATGTATCCCAGAACTTAAAGTAAAATTTTTAAAAAGCTTACTTAGATATTAATCTAGGAAATGAATCAAGTCTTCTTTAGATATCCAAAGTGAATTTATTTACTCATTTGCCAGGCATTTATTGACCTTCTGTTACATGCCAGACCCTCAACCAGCAGTTGAACGAGACATTTCATACCACATAAGTGTCAAGGCCAGAGGACGGCCTGCTTTGTGAGTTCTACCAAAGGCAAGAAGGGTAGTGTGGCCAATAGTGGATGGCCCAGAAAGCAGAGAGAGTGGCTGCAAATGCTGCCAGAGACTCAGACAGGGCCAGATCATACTTGGCGTCCTCAATAGAAAAACAACATGAAGCTTTTAGAGGACTTTTAATCAGAGGAATGATCTTATTTAATTTGTGTATTTACTACTTCATTTTGTCATCCCACTCTACACACACACATAAGAGTTTTAGCCAGTGGATACTGTTGGTGGGTGCAACATATGATTTAGGAAACTAAATCAGTAGGCTTGTGGTCAGGAATTTTTTTATAATTCCAAGATAAGAATTAGAAAAGGAACAAGTGATACATTTGCCAGATTCCTGTTATAAAGATGGTAGAACCTCAATTTAAATTGGTTTCTGCGCTGATGCTTTATATTTGACACCTTCCATGCTGATCCCGGGGAGGCTAGTTACCTATTAACATGACATCCAAGTGTCTGAGACCTCAGGGTGGGTAAATTGATGCTGACTTGGACAGTTGGCTCCTGACATCAAAAGTTGTTTCAGCAGTTTGCAAGCTCGTCCGTCCAGCCACTTTTGATTTTTCTTGAGTCCTCTCCAGGTATCTGCTGTCACACATACTGCTCCGTCTATTCCTGGGTTAATGTTTGACAAGCTTGTCTTGCTTCTTCCAGTATTACTCTGTTTGAAAAGTTCCATTCATTAGCGTCCACATGTGAAAAATGGGAAAGATTGTCACATCTCTGGGCATGTCAGTATATGCTAATGAAGCTGCATATTAAGGACATTTATTTTCTCATTTTCAGGAAGGCAAAGGTACTAACAGGTGATTGTGGTGTGAATGATTTATGTGAAGCATCTATCTCTGCTATAATCAAAGATGGGGAGCAATAGCAGAAAATTGTCATGTGGGCCCTTAGCGCTGGTTTGAATATTGAAATTTCAATCCAGTTAACTCTTCTAGTGATACTTGTTTTATCCCTGATCTAAGGGCCAAAAAAAAAAACCACCAGATTTTTTTGGTGGCTTTTTTTAATCTTTTGCCATTCAATAGATATATTTTATGATTCTGCTTTCACTTGTTCGTCATTATCTTCAAAACAACATTTAGAAATAAAAACAAAACTAAATAAGAAGAAAACAAACTTTTTTTTTCCTTTCGGGGGTCCCAACCCACTGCCTGTGATTGCCTGAGTGGATGGCTGCGTCCCTGATCCTTCCTGCCTGGCTTCTCTGATAAACCCCACAGCACGTCCCTTTTCTCTCTGCAGACAGCATTAACAGAACTGATCCTGTATCTTCTAGGTTTCCTGTACGCTCAGAACAGCACCAAGCGCAGCATTAAAGAGCGGCTCATGAAGCTCTTGCCCTGCTCAGCTGCCAAAACGTCGTCTCCTGCTATTCAAAGCAAGTTTGTTTTTTTGTTTCTTTTTTTCCTCCGAAACTCTTGTTTCGTTTCTTTAGGCCTGCATGCATTGCCGTTCTCTGCTTCTACAAAGAATCAATATATTCTACAAAAGCAATCTATTGATGTACTCATGTTTACCTAAATACCCAGGAGAACATTTGGACAATTAGGAGTCATTTTCCATTTTGCAGACTGACAGCACAGTCTTAGTGACAGGAGCCTGTCCTGCAAAACACTGGGACATTTTTGTTTGATGTAAGGGATGGGGACTGGACTCAAGTAACTGTAGGAATTCCTATTGCTTGCCTTGTTAGCAGAGCAGCTGGACACTTTAACATATGACCTTGTACATTGTTTGACTCTCATCCACTGGGTCTATAATTTAGACACTGCCCAAATTCAGAAATATCACTAGATTAGAAAAAAGATTACAAAGTGTCATTTAAATAAACGTGACTTTTCTTCTTTGTTCATTCTTTCCCTGTATCAGTCAAGATTCTCTAGAAAAACAGAACCAATACATATTCATGGGCATACACATAAGCATATACATATCATATACCTACATACACATGCATATACACACATGTACATATGCATATATGCAAACATATGTAAAGAGACTTATTTGAAGGAATTGGCTCACACCATTATGGGGACTGGCATGTCTGAAATTCATAGAATATGCTGGCAGCTGGAAGTTCAGGAAGGATTTGATGTCACAGTCTTGAGGCAGGATTTCTTCTTCAGGAAGCCTCAACTGATTAGATGAGGCCCGCCCACATTATTCAGGGTAATCTATGCTTAACTTAATGTCAACTGATTATAGATGTTAAGCACATCGACAAAATACCTTCATAGCAACACTTAGATTAGGGTTTGATTAAATCACTGTGTACTATAGCCTGCCGAACTTGACAAGTGAGGTTAACCATCACATTCTCCATCTTCTTTTTCTCTATTTTGTGGCATTCTTAAAGAGTAGAAAATAGAGGAATATCTAAGGGAAATCCTCAATTTATTTTATAAAGATGCTATATAACTTAGAATATACATTGACAAATATTCTCTGTGTACAAACTTTCTTTTATACACAATTTTTTTCAAGCATCAAACAACTCTTAGAATCAGACAGAGAAGGTGGTGTTCTTTGCTAGTGAGAAAATGCAACATTCAAAATCTAGGTGGAATTCCCTAAGTATTGGGGCTACAACCCACATCTCCACCTACTCGCTTTTTATACTGCTACACCATTTTGTAGGAACTCATGGATTCAATTAGTGATTTAAAAATATGAATGCACTAAAATGTCATGGGTCTCCACAACACAAATGAGAAAATATGGAAAGAACCACAAACAACATAATACATTCAGTGAAAAGTCCCAGAATAGAATAGCAATTTGTTTCAATGGCACTGACCAAAGGTGATATATCATCATAATAAGATTTAATTAATTCGCTTATTCATTCAACAAATATTTATTGTATGTCACTGCCTGCTTCTTGTGCTGGGAGATGGAGCAGTGACTAAAACAGATTAAAAACCAAACCAAAACAAAACAAAACAAAAAAAGCTCTTCTATTAGAGCTTACATTATATTCTGTGGGGAGAGGAGGCAGAACTAAATAACTTTCGTTAGCACTAAGCCAGTGCACATACAAAAATTAAAATTATAGTTTAGATACATTGCTCTGATTTTTTTTCTTTCATTGCACACACATGCACACCATCTCACAAAACATAACATCATCAGCAACCTGGAAGACCATAATCTAGAAAAATGCCAGAGCCCTAATCCTACATGATATTGAAGCTGCAGGCACTTTTATTGCCACTATTTGTCAAAGATTGTTGGTTATTAGAGTCATTGCTTTTCTCCTTTCAGGTTGGAATCAAAATTGCCAATTTATCAGATATTTGCTGAAAATATAGTCATTTGTACACTGTAGATAGGTAAAATGTAACTTTCAAATGGATCTCTGTATTCACGTAGAGAAGTAGAAAATTGTCATTTCTTGTTAGCACTCTTCTGCACCAGCATCTGATAAAGACATGCCCCCAAATAAATGTTCACAGAGGATGCAATGCAATTTTCAACTAACTGTGAGGGAAAAGGATGGTTTGAGAGGAAAAAAAATAGAAAATACTAAAAACATGATCAGAATCACTTTAAATACTAATGGGATTGTATGGTACTGGCTGATACTGAACCTACGCTAGACTTAGCTCGTGATTTGTGGACCCCATAAGACTCCTGCCTTCTCCTCTTCCTTTTTCGCCTTCTCCTCCAGGGTTGGAAAGGTGAATGGTTTATCATGTTTGCAAAAGTCTCTCATGTTCAGGACAGTCAATCTGGAAAGTGCAAAGAAAGATAAGAGCCCACACACACGTGCACGCCACACACACATAATCTGCTACCATGAAGTAACTACAAATAACTAGTAATATCTTTTTTCCCATCAATGTATATGTACTAATTATATCAATACCAAATTTTTATTATTTCATTTACATGATATACTTTCATAAATATCAGCCCTGCTATTAAAACTTTTTATAAAATCATTTTTAATGGCAAGCATAATACTACATTGCATAACTCTAGTATATTGTATTTGATCCCATTCTCTGCCTTTGGATATTTAGAGTTTTCCTCTTTTTACCTCCCACTCTCAATATAAATAGGACTATGATAAATGGCTTTGTGTATAAATCTATCTATGCTTTTAAAATTACTTTCCCCTAAATTTTGAATTATTGGATAAAAGAACTGATTTATCTGAATGCAAGCTTCCCAATTGATATTAGAAAATTTTTCCACAAATTGGCTTTTCAAATGTTTTTCAGCAAAGCATACATATTTCTTCTTGAGTTCTGTTGTTATTTAGGAATAATATTCTTAATACTTCGAAATTATATACCTTTTATAGTCATTTGTTAAATACAGATTTAAACTATTAGTTCTGGTGTTTGTGCCTCAAACGAAAGCATTAAAAGAAGCAGCATATGACAAAGATTTTCTGCATGAAGAACCATAGACATTCTTAAATGTTTGAAAATTAAATGTATTTCTCATTTTTGAAATGTCAAAGGCAAAACTTATAAGTCCCAAACTACTGTGTTAAATAAACCACATATCTTGACTTTGATGTTTGAGAAGTCTATCAGACAAATATCAAAAAGCGCCATTGTCTTGGAAATGTACCAGGAAGCAACACACATGGCTTCAAGACAGGAGGTGACAGATCTATGCCATAGCCAATGGCCTTCTCCCATCGAGCTACCTGATTGGTAGTTGAGCAAGAGTAATAGATATCATCTAATGAGAATTAATTTAGGCCTTAGAATGTCTTCCACCTGACACTAGTATTGCCTCAACCAGAGTAAGAAATGAGACAGGGATAGAGTCAGCAGTACCTTGGCTGTGAACAAAGAATTGTCTTGTTCACATTTTTGGCCCATCCCACTATCCCCTAGGCAGTCAATTGCCCGCAGCTCTTTGAACCTCCATCCCAGGATGCGGATGAATGCACAGCCAGATGTAGTCTCCTAATCACCATCACTCTGTAGCACTCACTCTGAGCATCTTATATCATTCATTGGCATCAAGAGCTGTCCAGTTGCTGAAGTCGGAATCTTCTCTCTGCTTAATGATCCCCCACCCACCATCTTAATGGCTACTAAACTCTGGTCAGTGTTCTCTCTGAATATCTTTTAATTTCACTTTTTTTTGTCTCTTGTGCTACAGCTCTGAGCCAGCTCAGACTTTTATGATCTCTTCCAAGAACTATTGAAAGAGGCAAAGGGGGGCATTGTGGGTTTTAGCATCATCCTGGCATGTGTTTGAATTCCTGTTGTGCCTCATACTAAACAAAATGCCTGTTTATTACTGTAAACTTATTTACATAAATTATCCACCTCTTAATTTCGTTATTTGGTCATTCATTCCACAATATTTTTAGAGACCATATATGGCAGGCATGATACTAGACACTCACTTTCTAGTGAAGAGTGGAACACAGTTTACTACCTTCCTGGAGTTTGTGTAGGAAGAGAGAGAATAAACAAGAAAACAAATGTAATCCTGGAAGTGATAAGTGTTATAGCAGAAGTAAACCTGTGGTAATATGATGGAAAGGGAATATATGCAGGGGACATATCTTGATTGGCTCAGAGAAAGCCTCATTGACAAGATGTCTTTTAAGTCCTTAAAATAAAAGGAAAGCCAGTAATGTGAAGGTCTGGAGAGAGTGTCCTAGAAGGAGGAAAGGGCCATGGTTTATTGGAGACAGACAAAGACGATTACGATTATCAGAAAATGGATTGTCATGGGAATAATCCATGCGAAGTATTTAGTATAGGAAATATCATGATCATGAATCAATGACAAGTATGAACTCAGTTGATGTTCCCAACCACCTTCTGAGGTAGGTACATAGAATGACTAAAAAAACTGAGGCACAGAGACACAAAACAAATGCCCCAGTTGGCAGAGCTAGAATTCTGACTCCATAGCCTGCTGTCTTCATCGCTTTAGCAGGCTGAGCTCCACTGATGTCCTCTGATATTGATTGAGGGAGCTCTTATAGGTCTAGAGTAGTAGCTGTTTTTCCTAATGTAAATCTTTAAATTGGAAAAAAAAAAGAGAGAGAGAGAGAGAGAGAAAACATTAGCTCTGGCCTTTTGCCTGCAGGAGGATAGGTTTTACCCAATTCACAATTGAGGTAGCTGTGGCCTGAAAAGGTTATAATGATTTGAGCAGAATCCCACAACTGAGAAGTTGAATAAACAAAAACTTATACCCAAAAGAATCTTACTCCAGTGATACAGATACACTTACTGTCTGACTGCAAGATTTGAGACTGTCATACCCATAGAAGAAAACTTACTGGAAAAATTCAAGGAGAGGAAAAGAAAATTTCATAGGGTTGGCACCCAGGAGAGCCAATTGGACTACATGGTTTTTAAAGAAATAGTCATCATATTTTAAGTGATTTACAGCATATTATAACAATAGTAGTAATAACAGTAGCCTACTATAAGGAATATAGGCTATTTTACATATGAGGAAACTGAAGACTAGACAAGGGAGATTATTTGCTCAAAATCACAGAGCTTCTGAAAAAAATCTGAAATCAGAAACTCAACTCCAAATCCAGTACTTTCCAACACTGAAATTCTATGATTCAGTATCAGTCAGGGTCCAGGAAGGAAAAAAAGTCATATTTAAATAGGGCAACAGGGGATAGTTGAATGAAGAGACAATTTGCAAAGGTATGCACAGGGTTTATTGAGCCAATAAGGCTATGAAACATTCAGTGTTAGCAAGAACGAAAGTTATGATTTCTAGGTTGATGGTTACCAGAAGGTGGAAAAAGCCATAGCTATAGCTGTAACAATAAAAAAGGGCTCTGGTCCTTGGATAAGAAATGCAACTATTGTCAACTCACCAAAGAGCGAGCCCAGATGATAAGTACCACAACCTCTCCCTTTTCCTCTTCACCCGTGGCCAAACCCAATGGGAAACCAGAAGGGCAAGGAGTCCAGATAATATTGTCCACAAAGGTCAGCCTTCCAGAACCATAGTAGCATTTAGAAAGAAGAAGGCTAAATGATGGAAGATGTTTTCCAGAGTCTGTAGATCTTAGGAGCCAGGTGTTGTGATCTACAGGATCAGCGACAATTCCTAGAGTCAGTCACACTAAGAGTCAGTCAGACTTAGAGTCACACTCCTCTTATAAGATTTCTTCATGGGCCAGGCGCAGTGGCTCACGCCTGTAATCCCAGCACTTTGGGAGGCCGAGGTGGGTGGATCACGAGGTTAAGAGATGGAGACCAGCCTGGCCAACATGGTGAAACCCTGTCTCTACTAAAAATACAAAAAAATTAGCTGGGCGTGGTGGCACGTCTGTAGTCCCAGCTACTTGGAAGGCTGAGGCAGGAGAATCACTTGAACTCCACTCCAGGAGGTGGAGGTTGCAGTGAGCTGAGATCGTGCCACTGCACTCCAGCCTGGCGACAGAGCAAGACTCCATCTCAGAACAAAAAAAAAAAAGATTTCTTCCCAATTCCGTGGCATCTTGGAGGCTGACAGCTGGCTCGTGAATGTACATTGATATTGAGTAGCTATTTATAGGATTAAGGAATTTAGCTACTTTATGGATGACTTAATGTCAAGAAATTCCTAGCTACTATACTTTATGTAAGCACAAACACTTTTTTAAAGAAAGAATAAATGCTGTCAAGTCTCTGGCTATAACTCCTTATTGAATAACTCTGAGTAATTCACTTTATCTCTCTATGCCCCAGTTCTTTTACCAAAGAATAAAGTAGTCATTTTCCTTACTCATTCAATGGACGTTATTTGACAAAAAGGCACTTACTAGATAATGGTCAGGAAATAATACAAAAGATAAAACATTCAACACTTGATTATCTGTATATTTGTATGTGTTCACATTTTTATCTAAATTTGACTCATAACAACATCTACCCAGCACTATCTCAGTGCCCTCATTCAATCAAAATAATTGATTCACTAAATTAGAGCTTCATTCCAGGAGTTTTTGTTTTTGATTTGAGCAGAAATGGGAGCATGAATATGACAAGGTTATGGTGAGACTAGACCACTCATCAATAAACCACCATCAGTACATTGCCTTGCATAACTGCAAAACATAATTTCCTAACTGTGTTTCAGGTTTTTGGCATGAAATATACCATAACATTTCAGTGTGTTTTGTTTTTCCTGGTAGCATATTGATCATAGAAATTTTTAGATGCTCCGTTGGCAGAGAAACCATCAGCATTTGGCTGTTGGAGGATTTGTTTGCAAAAAGCAACTTGAATGGCCAACATGTTGCCCATTAAAAATACAACAGTAACCTCCAGGATTTTTTTTTTAATGTTTAACCTCTGACAGTTAATTAATCTCATGCTAACTCCTTGGTGAATTTAGCTAAAGGCTCTGACCTAGGCATGTAGTCAGGAAAATCTGTGGAAGAACAGAGGCATAAGCCATGTTAAATGTAAATTTAATATTTACATATTTCTTAATAGAAAGCAAGATTCATTCAATTTCATTTTAAGCCCTAAAAGTGTCATGTTCAAACCCTCAGATGTTATTTTTATCTATTTAACAAACATTTAGCACTTACTATGTGCCTGGTACAGTTTTAAGTGGCTTGCACAGTATAACTCATTATATCCTAAAAATAACTCTGTAAGGTGGACAGGATTATACCCATTTTACAGAATAGGAAACTGAGGTATGAGGGATTATTTAATTTGCCTGAATCACATCATCAGCAAGAGGCATGGGAGTAGGGGAAGAGATTGAACACAGCAGTGGAGCTGCAAAGTCTCTGTACTTTACCAATTCTCTAGTTACGTTCAACATTCTGGTCAGTTTTACAAAAAAATATGACTAGATCTTTTTCCACTTACCTGCTCAACATGGGACCATCATACACAGCACATATTGTGCAGGAAGATGGTGGTAGCCCCTTGAATGAGTTTTTTTTTTTTCCTTCTCTCTGGGCCTTTCACCATCCACGAATAAGAAGTAGAGACTGTGCCCAAGTCTCTTTCCAGATCTAGCATTGCAGCAGCCATTGAGACGGCATTATTTCTGGCTGTGACAAATGGTGGAGGTTTCAAAGCTAACACAGATTTCCTCCTTTTGTGGTACTTCACTGTCCATGAAAGGCAGAACATGGGAAACATTAGAAACTCCATTTAACCCTGCTGTAATACCAATTGGCCCTATCGTTCAGATATTGGCTATATGTTTTACCTATTAGAATATTTGTTTCTTACACGTGTATGGGCTTTTACAAGTTTTAAAATTCTTTCTTTTGAATATTTCATTTTCATAAAACCCCTTTGATAATGGCAGATCACAAGGGTTATAATCTCTATCTTCCAAACTAAAAAAAAAAAAAAGAGATGAAGTGGCTTGGCCAAAGTCACATTGATACTTAGTGAAAAAAGGAAAATTGCGGGGTTTTTTTCCTGGTCCATTATATATCTACCAGAAGTTGTCATTAAATCATTCACAGGTTTTAGTATAGGAAAGCTAGAGGTAGGAGTGTCAGGACACCTGTTTTCTGTTGACAAATTTAATGAATTTCACTTCAATATGGCAGACATTTATGGAGCACTATTTGAAAAGCAATAGTTCCAGGCACAGGGGAACACTCAGATCACTACATCTGAAGACTAACATTGTACTGAAATAAACAGACACATACGTAGATCTAAGATACAACGAATACAAGTAAAGTGCTGTGAATGCTGTGAGAGGCAAAACTAGAGAGATACTAGAGTTAAAAAGTTGAACGTGATAACTCTGGGATTAGCCTATTTGGTTCAAATCCTCATTCTGTGACTAACTAGTTATAGAAACTTTAGTTAAGCTACTTATCCCTTCTGGGCCTCAATTTCCTCATCCATAAGGTAGAAATGATAGTAAATAATCTGTAAGTTTGCTCAAAGGATTAATGAGCATGTAAAGTGTTTAGAACAGTTACTGGCTAATACATGGTCACTAAATGTTGGCTGTTTTTGCTGTCATTCTCCTGCTACTACGATGATCACAACTACTGTAGTGATACTGGTGAAATTCAATCTCACCTAGGTGCATTTCACAAAGAGTTAATATTTCAGCAGGGCCCTTTGGAGAAGAATCATCATTTCATCAGAGGGGAAAAAAAGGAGGAGCATTCTAGGTACTTCAAAAGATAAAGCTTAGCCAGTCAGGAGGGGCAAGAAGTATGAAAGAGAAGCAGCCAGCAAAGTGATCTGGGGCCAGATTTTGAAAACTTTCCTGGGCACTATGCTGCATTCACTCTGCAGAGAGGCAATGGGGATTTTAAGTTAGGTTTTTAAGTTGAGGAGTGATTTTTCATCTTGTCTGGCACTTGGGGATGGCTAGTCAGCCAAGAGTAGAGGGAGCTAGATATGTGCCAAATTTTAGAAGGGATGATGTGAACTTGAAGTTAGAGAAAAGACTAGCAAAGGATCAAGAACAATATTTGAAGACAAGAGACAGACAGGTGTCAAAACTAATAACCAAACTTAGTGGGATATTGGCTTCTGAATCAGTGAACCAACTGAAACTCAGTGGTAAAATAACACCAAAAATAAGTCAGAAGACAAATTGTTGAGAGAGAAAGAGAAAGAAGACAAGAAAATTAGTTGGAGACTGCTTAAAAAGTCTATGCAAGACAGTATCAATAGCTAACACTTGAGCATAATGATATTTTAAGCCTGAACAATTACTCTTAATATTTACTGCAAGTCTATGAGGAAGGTACAATTACAACCTCCACTGAAAAGAGAAAACTAAACAAAGAAATTAAATCACTCACCCAGCACCTAACAATTATGACACATCAAAGCAGGGATTTTACCTTCAATGACATAATACCAAAGCTTAGGGTCTTTACCGCTAGACTGCCCTGCCTACAAGAGATGACAAAAGTCTAAACATGGCAATCGTGGTGGAAGGGAGAGGATAAATTTGAAACACATGGTGGAATTGTGCGTAATTGGAAATATTGAAAAACAATTTGTGATATTGAGTGAAAGATAGGAAAGAGATGAAGTGACTCCACCAAAATGATAATGGTGAAATTTATCAAGATAAGGAGCATAGAGGGAAGGCCATGAAGGTCAGTTAGGGAGAGATGATAGTTTTATTTTAGACATCTTGGCTTTAAATACTTGAATAACACCAATTTTTGAAACAAGAATTAAACAAGCTTAGTTTTTGATTAGCACATCTTTTGTTTTTTTCAGGTTACCTATGTGATTAAATCTTTTACTTCCCACTTGATTTTTCCACTTTTGTTACTGTTAATTTGGGCCAGAATGGGTAGAATGATGACTACTTACAAAACACTGTGTAGACTGTTCGATAAATGAGAGCCTTCTTTGTTTTACGTAATACTTTCATAATGGTAACCAAGGTAGCTCTCGTAGGAGCTATACAACCTATTTTCCATTTTCATTGGCCTAAAAAGTAATATTTGAGCTAAACATGAGTCTGGTCGATAAGTCTGGTTTCTGCTGAAATGGGAACCTAATTCTTCAAAGAGCCTCAATTTTCTGCTCCACCAGGTCTATAAAATACAGAGCATTGTTTTTCTATCCGCTTAGATTACAGGGTTCAAGTTTAGCCTTCTTACATTTCAAATTGCCTTTTGCCAAGGGTTTTGAAGCACCAAGTGTGATAGGCAGCAATTCTTGACGGTAATATTGATCCATCTTTATTTGTAAGGTTTCATTAAAAAGAGGAAGTAGAAGAACAAAAGATGAGTTCTGGAGATGAACTGACAGTATAAAACCTTATTTATCTTTCAGCAAACCATTCTCCTTTGAGGCTGGGGAGAAAAACAATCCCATAGCATATTATAGTGTTTTCAGACTCTGCTTAGAGGTAGACATATTCTTCATTGAGTGTTCCTGAGGATATTAAAAATCACATTTATTTCAATAGCAGTGTGAAACTAATGCTTTAGGTGAGCAGATGTTAGAAGGATCAGTGTCAAAATCATCATATCATTACAGAAATCCTGTATGTGGATTCATCGCTATGATGTACCACACACTATGAAAGATTATACTCTAATGGGAGAAATGGAGCAGAGTCTGGACAGTAAATTTTCATGCTTTGTTTTGCAAAGCATTTTTCCTGAGTTCTCTGAAATCACTTCCAACTCTTTTCACTTAATAATGTTGTGGGAGATTTTATGATTTTTTGCCACACGGCTGCCACATCTTGGTGACATCAAGATGAGTTTAGGCATCATTATTTGGATGCCATGTTTACATGCAAGCTGCCCCTGGACTAAGAGGAAAAAAGAACTCAAAGAGAGACACTGTTTATCCCTGGGCAAATGTTTGAAGACATGAAGAATAGGTAAAGACCATGTGGAAACTGTGTCTGTGTTGAATGAATGTTAAATACAGCCATGCTGCTCAGTTATTTTCTCGTTGGTGAATACCACCATGAACAGGAAGCTCTGTGACATGCCACCAGGAGAGGAAACCCACAGGAAAAGTAATTCTTAGAAAATGGTCATTTCTAGGCTGATCCTGCTTTGGGCTTTCCTACTCTGGAGTCCCTGCCACTCCCTGGCCCTTTTAATTTTTTTTTAAATGTATTCCTTCATTCCATAAAAGAAAGAATTACTGTTATGTTTTCTGCCAATGTATACCGCCTTAGTGATCACATTGAGTTTGATGGTCTTAATATTACTTATATAGTGATGACTCTGATATTCACATCTTCAGCCAGACTGTGCTTATCAACTTCAGAACCATGTCTCCATCCAGCCACTTGACATTGCCACTCCAATGTCCAATTGGTGACTCTTCCATTAGAATTTCAGGCCCATGGGAGAGAGAATTTTGTTGTTTTTGTTCATTCTAATGTCCATTGTACCTTGACCAATGCCTGGGTCATAATAGGCACTCAATCAATATTTAATGAGTAAATGAATAAATTGTCTCTAATGCCCAGGCCAAACAAGGCATTAGTGGTAATAAGATAACCAAGATAGATCTCTTGCCTCTAAATGTTTATATCACAGAGGAAATGACAGATATTCAAAGAGATCATTGATCTACAAAGCCATCAGAGGTGACAAGTGCACAGGGTGTGTGAATGTCTCAGGAGGCCTCTCCTCTGTGAAGCCCCTTCCCCACTGAAATGAGCCTTAGAGAATAGAGACAGAGAGGGTTGAGGAGGAAGAATGGCAAGTTCATTTAGTGGGGATAGGATAAGCAAAAACACAGAAGTTGGCAATTCAGACTTCATTCAGGGAATAGCAAACAATCCAGGATATTAAATCATAAGGTGTGTGGGAGGAAATGACAAACTATAAAGCTCAGTTATTGTCTCAAATTCTATTCCAAAAGATGGTTTTTATTCCCCTATCAATTCCAAACAGGAAGAGTATAAAAGGTCCTCAGGGAGCTGTGGTTTCTAGTGGATCCCACAATTAGCAATTCAACAGCAAGAAGTGCCTACAAAATGAAGCAGCTGGGTACAATTTGGGGGACAAAGATGTTTTCAAATGACAGAATTACTCTTGCCATGTGTATTAGTTTGTTCTCACATTGCTAGAAAGAACTACCTAAGACTGGGTGATTTATGAAGAAAAGAGGTTTGATTAACTCACAGTTGCACAGGCTGTAAAGGAAGCATGGTTGGGGAGGCCTCAGGAAACTTACAATCATGATGGACGGGTGAAGGGGCAGCAAGCAGCTTCTTCACCTGGTGGAGTGGGAGAGACAGAGTGAAGGGGGCAGTGCTACACACTTTTAACAACTAGATCTCCTGAGAATTCACTCACTATCACAAGAACAACAAGGAAGAAATCCACCCCCATGATCCAGTCACCTCCCACCAGGTGCCTCCCCCAACACTGGGAATTACAATTCAACATGAGATTTGGGTGGGCACACAGAGCCAAACCTTATCACTCTGTGTCTTTGGACAGTTTATTCAATTTCTCTGTACCTCAATGTACCCATCGAAAATGGGCAAAATCATACTTATCTCAAAGAACATTTTAATAAGTGATATAATAATAAGTATTTTAAACACTATGTGCCAGCCACTATTTTACGTGTTTTATACACATTATTTTATTTCAACCTCCTGACAACATTTTATAGTAGGTTCCATTGCTCTTCCCCTTTTATTGATGAAGAAACTGAAGCATAGACTAAGCACTTTGCCCAAGGTGACACAGAGCTAACAAGAGTCAGAAAAATGATTCAAACTCAGAAAGTGCTGTGTTAGACCCCTCACTCCTAAATATTCTAGAATAACACCTCAATTAGTATGTATGCAATAATTATAATAGTCATCATTACTGTAATTTATTATTACTGCCTGCCAGTAATTCAATCTCTTAAAACAACTTTAAGAAATTGATACAAATATTATCCCCAGTTTATAAATTTTAAAATTAAGGCTTGGAAAGATTAAACACATTGTCCAGCCAGAGGTGGGAAATAGACCCAAGAAGGAAAGCTCAGAGGAACTGAATAATTTGTCAGAATTAGCACTCCCAGGCACTGTTCTGCTCCTAGTGTTGAAGG
The DNA here is from genome assembly GCF_029289425.2 of Pan paniscus. Classification (NCBI taxonomy): domain Eukaryota; kingdom Metazoa; phylum Chordata; class Mammalia; order Primates; family Hominidae; genus Pan; species Pan paniscus. The sequence continues at coordinate 21,118,525 of NC_073252.2, read as the reverse complement.
TAACACTAGATATTACTGCAAATATTTCTAATGCTACTACTCATTATATGAACAACAATATCATTAATTGAATGTTTACTATGTGCCAGACACATATACCATCTCATTTAATGCCCACAGTTACCTTATTCTATAATATTAACTACTTTTTTTGTCTATTTCTATGCCATTGAACATGTGGGGGAATTAAGGCCAAGGAGGAAACTAGGTTAAAAGTAGAAGGAACATAACAAAACCCAGATCACTGCTCAGTTTTCCTAATAGCTTTTTTAAACATAGATGGATAAATGTTTTAGTGCAGAATACTTTTGTCATCACTGATATTAGCTGCAAATCATCCCCCTAATATACCAGCAAAAATTTATTATAACTATGCTTATCCAAACTCTGTTTAACTCACTAGGTAATCAATTCCATCTGTGTACTGCCTACTTTCTAAGGCAACACAGTAACATCTTATGAATTAGGCATGATATTTTGCATAAATACATTACCTGTATGTCTATCTCTTTACAATAATGTTCTTCTTTTTCAAATTCTATGTTAGATACAGTAGGTACATGTTCAGATTTGTTACATGGGAGTATTGCATTATGCTGAGGTTTGGAATTAGGATCCTGTCACCTTGGCAGTGAGCATAGTACCCAATAGGTAGTTTTTCAATGTCCCGCCTTCCCAGTAGTCTGTAGTGTCTACTGTTCCCATATTTATTTCCATGCGTGTTCAATGTTTAACTCTCACAAGTAAGAACATGCAGTATTTGTTTTTCTATTCCTATGTTAATTTGCTTGGGATTATGGCTTCCAGCCCTATTCATGTTGCTGAAAGGACAAGATTTCCTTCTTTTTTAATAGCTGCATAGTATTTCATGGTGTCTGTGTACCTCATTTTTTTAATCCAGTCTACCACTGATGGGCACCTGGGTTGATTCCACTTCTTTGCTATTGTGAAGAGCACAGTGATGAACATATGAGTGCATGTGTCTTTTTGGTAGAATTATTTGTTTTCTTTTGGGTGTGTACCCAGTAATGTGATTGCTGGGTCAAATGGTAGCCCTGTTTTAAGTTCTTTGAGAAATCTCCAGACTGCTTTCCACAGTGGCTGGACTAATTTACATTCCCACCATGTGGAAGAATTCCCTTTACTCTGCAGCCTCACCAGCATCTGTTTTTGGACTTTTTAATAATAGCCATTCTGACTGGTATGAGATGGTATCTCATTGTAATTTAGATTTACATTTCTCTGATGATGGGTAATGCTGAGTGTTTTTTCATGTTTGTTGGCCACCTCTGTGTCTTCTTTTGAGAAATGTTGATTCATGTCCTTTGCCCATTTTTAAAGGGGGTTATTTGGTTTTAGCTTGTTGATTTCAGTTCCCTACTGTATAGATTCTTGGTATTAGGCCTTTGTTGGGTACATCGTTTTTGAATATCTTCTCCCATTCTGTAGGTTACCTGTTTGCTCTGTTGATGGTTTCTCTTTTTTTAATTATACTTTAAGTTTTAGGGTACATGTGCACAACGTGCAAGTTTGTTACATATGTATACATGTGCCATGTTTGTGTGCTGCACCCATTAACATTAGGTATATCTCCTAATGCTATCCCTCCCCACTCCCTCCACCCCACAACAGGCCCCGGTGTGTGATGTTCTTATTCCTGTGTCCATGTGTTCTCATTGTTCAATTCCCACCTATGAGTGAGAACATGCAGTGTTTGGTTTTTTGTCCTTGCGATAGTTTACTGAGAATGATGGTCTCCAGCTTCATCCATGAAGATCAAGTGTAGGATAATTTCTTTTACTGTGCAGGAGCTCTTGAGTTTAATCAGGTCCCACTTGTCTATTTTTGTTTTGTTACAATTGTTTTTGGGAACTTAGCCAAAAATTATTTGCCACAGTTGATGTTGAGAAAAGTATACCCTAGGTTGTCTTCCAGGATTTTTATAGTTTGAGATATACATTGAAATCTTTAATCCATTTCGAGTTAACTTTAGTATATGTTGAAAGGTAGGGGTCCAGCTTCAATCTTCTGTGTATAGTTAGCCAGTTATCCCAGCTCCATTTATTGAATAGGGAGTCCTTTCCTCATTGCTTGTTTTTGTCGGCCTTGTCAAAGATCAGACGGTGGTAGGCGTGTGACTTTATTTCTGGGTTTTCTATTCTGTTTCATTGGTCTAGGTGTCTGTGTGTATAGCAGTACCAAGCTCTTTTAGTTACTGTGGCTTTATAGTAGAGTTTAAAATCAGGTAGTGTGATGTCTTGGGCTTAGTTTCTGTTTTATTTTTTCTTTTGCTTATAGGATTGCTTTGGCTATTCTGGCTCTTATTTGGTTCCATATGAATTTTAGAATACTTTTTTTCTAATTCTGTGAAGAATGTTCTTAGTAGTTTGACAAGAATAGTATTTAATCTATAAATTGCATTGGGCGGTATGGCCATTTTTATAACACTGATTCTTTCAGTCTACAAGCATGAAATGCTTTTCCATTTATTTGTGTCACTTTGATTTCTTTCAACAGTATTTTGTCATTCTCCTTGTAGAGATCTTTCCCCTCCTGGGTGAGCTATATTCCTAAGTATTTTATTTTCTTTGTGAATATTGTAATTGAGACTGTGTTCTTGATTTCACTTTCAGCCTGGACATTGTTGGTGTGTAGAAATGCTACTGAGTTTTGTGCATTGATTTTGTATCCTGAAACTTTACTAAAGTTGTTTATCAATTCTAGTCACCCTTTGAAAGGATCTTTAGGATTTTCTAGGTATAGAGTCATATCATCAGTGAAGAGAGATAGTTTGACTTCTTCCTTTCCTATTTAAATGCCTTTTATTTCTTTCTCTCACCTGAATGTTCTGGCTAGGACTTCCAATACCATGTTGAATAGGAGTGGTGAGAGTGAGCATCCTTGTCATGTTCCAGTTCTCAAGAAGAATGGTTGGAGCTTTTGCCCATTTAGTATGATGTTGGCTGTGGGTTTGTCATAGATGGCTCTTATTATTTTGAGCTATGTTATTTAGATGCCTAGTCTGGTGAGGGTTTTTATCATAAAGGGATATTGGGTGCTACTGAAAGCTTTTTCTGTGTCTATTGAGATGATCATAATGCTCCAGCTTTTGATTCTCTTTATGTAGTGAATCACATTTATTGATTTGCATATGTTGAACCAACCTTTCATCCCAGGAATGAAGCCTACTTAATTGTGGCGTATTAACTTTTTGATGTGCTGCTGGATTCAATATGCTAGTCTTTTCTTGAGGATTTTTGTGTCTATTTTCATGAGGGATATTTGTCTGAAATTTTCATTTTTGGTTGAGTCTTTGCCGGAATTTGGTATCAGGCTGATGCTGGCTTCATAGAATGAGTTAGGGAGGGGCTCCTCCTCCTTGATATTTTGGAATAGTTTTAGTAGGAATGGTATCAGTTCTTCTTAGTATGTCTGGTAGAATTCAGCTATGAGTCCATCTGGTCCAGAGCTTTTTTTAGTTGTCAGGTTCTTTATTACTGACTCAATTTCAGAAGGTGTATAAACGTTTTAAAATGTTATTATATATATTTATGGTGTACAACATGACGTTTTGATGTACATATAGATGGTGAAACACTTACTATAGTCAAGCAAATTAACATGTTCATTATCTCAGATAGTTACCCATTTTTATATGTAGCAAGAGCACCTAAAATCTATTCTTTTAGCAAAGATCCCAAATACAATACAATATTAACTATAATTTTCATGTTGTAATTTAGATCTCTAGACTTTTTCATCCTATATGTTACTTTCTATACCTTGACCTACATCTCCCTAGTTCCTCACCACTTTAACCATTGTTTTATTCTCTATCTCTGTGAGTTCAACTTTTTTTTAGGTTCTTTATGTAAATGACATCATGCAATATTTTTCTTTCTCTGCGTTTTGCTTATTTCACTTAACATAAGGTCCTCCAGGTTCATTCATGTTGTGACAAATAGTAGGATCTTCTTTTTTAAGGTTGAATAGTATTCCATTGTATATATCAGTTTCTTTATCCATTTGTTTATTGATGGACATAAGTTGTTTCCATATTTTGGCTACTATGAATAAGCTGCCAATTTTAATTAATAATATTTTAAAATGTATCACGTTTCTGTTACCTTCTAAAATAAAGTAAGCAGAATAAAACATTTTCTTAAAGAATAAGGTTAGAACTTATTCTTAAAGAATAAGTTAGCCACTGACTTTTATCATTACTCTTCTCTCTAATATGCCTATGATGTTTTTCAACTTTATGTTCCCTCCATTACTCTCAGACAATCTGCAGTCACTTCTAGTCCTCACAGTCAGTAAGCTTGGGTTTAAGTCCTGACTCCATAACGTCCTATTTCTATGTCCTTCATCAGTTACATCCTTTCTTCCAACCCTGATTTCTTTATCTATAAAAGCAGCGTGACAATATTTATACACAGAATATCACATTGCTTAGATATGATAATGAAGAGCCGGTGGTGAAAATTAGGTATTGTAACTGGGGCTCATGGACTCCTTCCAGTGCATGCTCCTTCTCCATTATCAGTACCTGCTTCTGATGTGGAATCGGAAGCTTACTAAAACTGTGGGTACAGTAAGGATGAAAACACTCTTATCCATAAAAGATACTGAGGCAGGCATCTGACAAAGTGCTGCAGTAGGAATCAAAAAGATCAAGATTTAGGCCCAGTTCTGCCGCTGATATGCCTAATGGTTTTTGATTTACAATCACTGTAGCTAAGGCTCTGTATGTGATATGAACTTACAAAGTTAAGGGGCTGGACTCAATACCCCTTTCATTTCTCACAGAGTTCCATTTTCTGCTTAGAGCCCTTTTGCTACTAATTTTCTGATTCTTATTTGGGTGCATGAATTCTAGATAAGTGGGGCATCATCCTCTCTCCTGCTCTGGGGGAGGCAGAACAGCTGAATAGTTATTACATGAATCCTGGAACCAGACTTCCCAGACTCCATTCCCTGACTCTGTTATGGTGTGACCATGAGCAAGTTACTTAGTCTCTCTGTGTTGGTATCTTCATCTACAGAACAAGAATATAGCATTTATAGTACGCTGATGGGGATTTTATGAGTGTATGTATATATGTATATATATGTTATATATATAACATGTATATATGTATATATACGTTATATATAACATGTATATATAAAATGTATAACATATACATATATACATGTTATACATACATATGCATATATATGCATATGTATGTCTATACATATGTATGTCTGTATACATGTATACATACACGTGTATACATACACGTGTATACATACATACATTTACATGTATGTATATCTAGTTATACATACATATGTATATTTGTATATGTATGTGTGTGTGTGTATATATACACATACACTCATAAAAGAGAGAGAGAGCTTACACAAAACAAATGCTATAAATATTAGTGATTGTTCTTTGCTCTTTTTCTTCCTTCGTTTTAACTTCTAAGTTCAGGGGTGCATGTGCAGGTTTGTTATTAGGTAAACTCATGTCACAGAGGTTTGTTGTACAGATTATTTTGTCTGGTCGAAAATACCCAGGTATTAATGAAACCTCCTTTGCAAAAGTTTCACTGAGGAAATCATGACAGTGAAAGAGATCTCCATCTTGCTTCTAGCCTTTAAGCTGTCCTTGTTCATTCCTGGGCGTAGGCTGAACTAACCTTGGGAAAGAATTTAGTGTATGGTTTGACTCTGAAACAAATTGATAATAGCCCTTTCTAGAAAAGACTCCCTTCTTGCCTGGGGACCAGTCTGCCTTTACAGGACTAACAAATTAGCCACAAGATTGGAAATTATAGTTTAGGGGTCAGGCAGCCTCTGGCTGCAAGAGTCTGAACTTCCCCAAATTGCTCCTGGGGATCACATCACTATTGTGAAACCTAAGATCAGGGCTTGAGATATTTTGCAGACCCTGCACTTGATGAATCAGTTGATACCACCTAGACCGATAATCTGAGTCAACCATTTCTGAGATCCCACTCAGGAACAGAACACAACAAGAAAACCCCACTTCAAGCCCCCTATGATTCCATCTCCAAACTGACGAATCAGCACTCCCCACTTCCTGAGCCTCTACTCACCAAATTATCCTTAAAAACTCCTACCTCTAAATGCTCAGGGAGACTGATTTGAGTAACAATAAAACTCGTGTCTCCCACAAAGCTGGCTTTGCATGAATTATTTTTTCTCCATTGCAATTCCCCTGTCTTGATAAATTGGCTCTGTCTAGGCAGCGGGTAAGGTGAACCTACTGCACAGTCACATTAAGCTTAGTACTGATTAGTTATTTTTCCTAATCCTTTTCCTCCTCCCACCCTCCACATTCCACTAGGCCCCAGTGTCTGTTGTTCACTTCTATGTATCCATGTGTTCTTATATTTTAGCTCCCAATTATAAGCGAGAACATGTGGTATTTGGTTGTCTGTTCCTGGATTAATTTGCTAAGGATAATGGCCTCCAGCTCCATCCATGTTTCTGCAAATGACATAATCTTGTTCTTTTTTATGGCTGCATAGTATTCCGTGGTGTATATGTACCATGTTTTCTTTATCCAGTCTACCACTGATGGGCATTTAGGTTGATTCCATGCCTTTGCTATTGTGAATAGTGTCGTAATGAACATACACATACGTGTGTCTTGTTATTGATTTTTAGGACAACTAAGAGAAAGTCTATCAAAGTTTGAGACACTCCTTTGATAGGGCATTTTTAATTTAGTGAACTAATCTGGGCTTTCCTCATCTCTCTCCACATACCATTGCTTTTTAAAATTTTTCTCTTTGCTCATAATCCCTCTCAGCTTTTGCCTTTCCTGACTAGTATATCAATCTCTTCTGGTCTGTCTTTATGTGTAAGTTCAATTAAATTTCTTGTTTCCTTCCTCTGCCCCCTCAGCATTCCTATTGTAGATTTTCTGTCTGTGCATAATGACTGGCAGTATAATTTTTGTTTTTCTTATTTACCAAAAATCAATTAAGACCCTACCACCCAAAAAATAATAACTCATCCAGGTGCAGTGGCTGATGTCTGTAATCCCAGCACTTTGGGAGGCGGAGGCAGGTGGATCATGAGGTCAGGAGTTTGAGACCAGCCTGGCCAACATAGTGAAACCCCGTCTCCACTAAAAATACAAAAATTAGCCAGGTGTGGTGGCACATGCCTGTAGTCCCAGCTACTTGGGAGGCCGAGGCAGGAGAATTGCTTGAACCCAGGAGGTGGAGGTTGCAATGAGCTGAGACCACACTATTGCACTCCAGCCTGGGTGACAGAGTAAGACTCCATCTCAATAATAATAATAATAATAGTAATTCCTACCATAAGGGGCCATTCATGATGCTGTAGTAATAATATGGTTAATGCTGATAATAAGCATTCCAATTAGGTGATTATTTTTTAAAATCTAAGCTTGTTGAAGAGTTATTTATGTTTGTAAATAAGGTAGAGACAATCTATTTCATAAGTGCTGTGACAAATAGCTTCAGCTGTTCACCACTGGGTTGTTATATTTCATAAGTGATTGAATTCAATTATGAAATTGCAAAGCAATTCTCATTCTCCTAGAATGGAAATTGCAATGTCATTGCCAACAAGCACCTGTAACAGAAGATGTTCAAACTAAATGGCCATTTTCCAAGAAGTGTTCATTTTCAATATGATATACAAATATTAAATAAGATAAAGCACTAATTATAAATGGTTTTGTTCATTTTTTGGTGTTTGTTTTTCTATTTTGGTTCTAACATAAATTCAGGGCCAGGGTTGCAGAAATACATGTCAAACTAACTAAAACATCAGGATTCCAATTGCTCGGGTTGGTCTGGGAAGGCCTAGGACTACCACAGTGTTTCAAATGGATTGACTGCTCTCTACTTGCAGCCTGTGTGTGATCAGCTTGGAATTAATTGCTTCTATACTCTCCATGTGCACCTGAAAATAACTCTTGGTAGGTGGATGGGTGAATAGTAATAAAGACAGGAAAAGTCAAAGGAGTTCCCAGACCTCTTCATTCTTGCAATAAAGCATTTAAAATTGTCAAAGTTTAAAGAGTTGCTTACAGGGCCTGGCCCCAGTTTAAACTCTCTATCCAGGGAGGTCAAATGATGTAACAGGAAGGGGAAAGACAGGTTTGGGGCAGGTCCTGGCTCCCCCTGCTCACACTCATCAGCTGCACAGCTGTGCAGACTTCAGCAAATTCCTCCACCCAAGAAACTATTTCCTCAGCTGATTATCATGCCACCCTCTTTGAGCTTTGTGAGCAGTGCAACCGAGGAATGGAATGGTGAGTATGTTGTCATCCCTCTACAAGTTTTTGCAGTAGAAAAGAAGGGTGGAAATAAATTATATCAGTGCCATGAAAATTCGCTTTGGAAATCTTCCTCCAGGCAGCTTTTTCTTTGTCCTGATGTATCAGACTTGAACATTAAACAAACAATAGCATCACCTCCTTATCCTAGAAGTTCTCAGGAATAGCATCTAATGCTATGGTCAAGAATCTTTCAGCATTGGAAATCTTCCTCCAATATCCACCACTGGATCAAGCTTCTAAATATTTAATAATACATAAGATATCATTAGAAAGAGATCATCCTCATTATGTTATTGCCATATGGATCAACTCACTATTCGGCCAATTTAATAAAATGTAAATATTAGGAGTAATGGCTCAGAGGGTATTTTTATCAATGAGATAAAGCAATATAAGTCAAGCAGGCTGAATTTTTGTCTAGACAAATTAATTTCAGCTCAAATAGAATTTTAAAGTTACAATATTTATAATCTTTTTAGAATGACAAATGGATACATTTATTTTTAAAGAAGAGTCATGTTGTATTTAGAAATGGGACTGGGTGCAGTGACTCACGCCTATAATCCCAGCACTTTGGGAGGCCGAGGTGCGTGGATCACCTGAGGTTAAGAGTTTGAGACCAGCCTAATCAACACAGTGAAACCTCATCTCTACTAAATACAAAAATTAGCCAGGTGTGGTGGGGCGTTCCTGTAATTCCAGCTACTTGGGAGGCTGAGCCAGGAGAATCGCTTTAACCTGGGAGGTGGAGCTTGCAGTGAGTCAAGATTGCACCACTGCACTCCAACCTGGGCAACAAGAGCGAGACTCCATCTCAAAAAGAGAAAAAAAAAAAAAAAGAAATGGGACCTGCTGTAGATACACTCACTATTCTTGGAATGCTTCAAGTAGTTATTTATTTCACATTCTCTTATGGAGCACCTTCAGTGTGCCAAATAAGATAATCCTTCCCATATTTTGGCAGGACCTAAATAAAAGAACAAGGCAACAGCCTCACAGTGTTTCATGCTTTATAGGCAAGGACTCATCTCTGCACACATGGCCTGAGTTCTGAATCAGCTTTCTCAAAAAGTGACATTATTCTTCATAATATTATTTGTTTTCTGCATTAGAAGACTTGTTTCCAAAGCATGTCGTCAAAAGGTAGGACTCACACTCGTATTTGTTCGTAAGGCAAGATGTTCCGTAGTAGTGTTCTGGATGACATGATTTGACCTCAGAGTCAAATTTGCATAATTATGAGTTGAGCTGTACCAAGCTTCTACTGTATTTTAAGAGAAGTTGTGAGAAAGAGGAGAACGATGACTATTTTTAAAACGCATTCTGTTGTTCCCAGATGATTTGAATTCCAATTTCTAGCCCAATTGTGTCATGGCCTGAGGGGACTGTTGAGTCAGACTTAGGACAACCTCAGCCCTGAGAGACTGAAATCTAAAGAACAAAGGACAAAAAGACACAGCCAGGAAGCTCAATGGTGTCTGGGTTTGGGAATTTGTTGTCTGATTAAAATTAAATTTGTTAGAAGATACATGAATTAAAATACTATTTGTATTTCGCTTATCTCAGGATGCAAACGCGCATTTGAATTGGCTCTTCTGCAAGATGCCTGAGTGATGATATGTCTGCATGGTCTGGAGATAACTCCAGAGGCCAGAGTCCCATCTGGTCCTAGTTTTTGTCTCAAACAAACATTCATCTTTCCCAAATCTAAATTTCTCAGGGGTAAAATGCAGAAAAACAAACAGTTTCCTGTGTTCCTTCCAGCTCTGAGATCCCATCACTTTGTACCTTATTCTACCTTGTGTTTCTTATCAGCACAGCTTTGTCTGCTGGTCTGGTGATCTCCTGAAGGTGACCGGGCATATTTTCCCTGGAAAGAAATTGAGGCATTGGAGGCTCAGCAGCCAGCTAGTTTGTGATTTAAAATCTTTTATCCCCGAGGATTTTGAACCAAGTAATTTAATTGTTGCCATCTCTTAAAGTAGCATATTGACTAAGCTCACGGTCTTTGGTGTTAAAAAGCCAGGGATTAAATCCCAGCCCTGTCACTTGTAAGCTGTATGACCTTGAGTAAGTTATTTAAGAAATGTGAGTCCCAGTTTACTTCTTGTAAAATGAGGGCTACATGACTTCTTGTAAAATGTAGCTATCTCACTGAACTTCTGTCTGTATTAAAATGGGATAATATACAACCACGCTTAGAGCAAAAGTTCTCCATAGGGTGATGGTTGCTATTAACATTCCCAGCATAGTGCTCAGTAACCTGGACTTTGGGCTGCTAGAGACACTTGTCTTCATCTTGTTTACTAGCTAGCCATTTGGCCAAGAGTTGCTTGGGTTATGGCCAAGTTACTTAGACTCTCTAAGCCTCAATTTTCTCATTTATAAAATAGAGATGATAATCCTTCTCTTGAAAGATGTTGTGAAGATTAAATGACATAATTGGCTAGCAAACTGCCCAGCATTCATTGTGCAAACTTTGTGGATAACAAGACCTGCTTTTATCAGTGTTGTGTGTCATTTGAATATAGGTAGATATATTAGTTTGCTAGGGCTACCATAACACAATGACACAGACTGGGTGGCTTAAGCAACAGGAATTTATTCTCTCACAATTCTAAAGGCTGGAAGTTCAAGGTCAAGAAACCAGCTATGAGCCATCTTCCCACTCCATCTTCACATGGCCTTTCTTCTGAAAGCCCACATTCCTCGTGTCTTCCTCTTTTTTTTTTTTTTTTTTTTTTTTTGAGATGGAGTTTCACTCTCATTGCCCAAGCTGGAGTGCAGTAGCGAGATCTCGGCTCACTGCAACCTCTGCCTCCTGGGTTCAAGCAATTCTTCTGCCTCAGCCTCCCGAGTAGCTGGGATTACAGGCACCCACCACAACACCCGCCTAATTTTTTGTATTTTTAGTAGAGATGGGGGGTTTTGCCATGTTGGCCAGGCTGGTCTCGAATTCTGACCTCAGGTGATCCACCCACGTCGGCCTCTCAAAGTGCTGGGATTACAGGTGTGAGCCACCACGCCCGGCCTATGCTTAACTGTCTTCTTAAAGGCCGTACCTCCAAATACAGGGTTAGACCTTCAACATATGAATTTGAGGAGGGACACAATTCAGTCCACCATAGGACCAGAAGTCAGACTGCAGTAGATTAAGGAGAGAGCAAGAAAATGGATCTAATGAATACAGTTAACTTTTCTGAGGAGTTTGACAAAATAAGAGAGGAGAGGTTATCATTATTTGTATCATTATTTCTGCTGGTATTAAAAGAGACTGTGGCAAAGTGGGAAGTGGGAAGAACATAAGCTGTGGCATAAAAGACCTGGGTGTAAATCTTGTCCCTATGCATATATATGGAAACCCATATATATGCATAGGAGATATATATGTTATGTTTTTATGTATATATAAACACATATTTGACTTCTGGTTGTGAATTTCTTCACATCCATGAGACTCAGTCTCCATGTATGTGAAAAATAAACAATTAAACCTCACTCTGGGGTTATTGTGAGGATTAGGATTATGCCAATCAAGCACCTTGCCCATCTCCTGGCATACAACAAGGGCTCAATAAATGTTAGGCACTGGGTTAAAACCACCCAAAATACAGGCTCTTACAAGGTGGCTGAGTCACAATGAGAATTCGCAGTCCTACGTGGGATCATGCCGTGCTCCCCATAGTTTGCCTCCAAGAATCAGAGTTGATTGGGTTCGGTGGTGTTGCTTTTTTAACTTATCATATGCTGGTGATTGCTGATGATTTCAGTTATGTTTTTAGAGCCTGTTACCTGCCTAGAAATAGAAACAGCCCTTTGGCAGGTAGGAGTCATTAAGAAGTAAAGTACCAGACAGCTGGAAAAGCAAGAGAGCCCACAGGCAGACACTTCAAGGGCGTTTTTTTTTTTTTTTTTTAATACTGCATGTGATGATCATCCTATCACGCACACTTAATTATACTGATCCTCCAGCCCTGTGTCTTTTGTCTCAGACTTTGCATCTGCAGAGAAAGAAACTCCATTTGTAGCACAGCTCAGATTGCTTCCCGATACAAAGGCCCAGAAGTTAATCCACTGTTTTGGTTCTTTCCCGTGTGAGGGTCACTAGGTCTAGACAAAGTTATGTTATGATTGAAAGACTGCTCAGAAAATTTAATTAAAATCCCCTCTACTTTTGCTGTATTTCCCAGTACAATAAATAGAGAACATAGTGATTCTGAAGAAGACATTTGAGGTCCACCAACAGCCCACAAATTTCAGTTTGAAAAATATTTCCCTATAGGGCAGCAAATATTCAAGGGATTGGAGAGGATCAGAAAGTTGAGCAGGCCTTTGTTTACCAGATTATTCTTAAGTGACAAAGGAGTATCAGACTTCCTGTTAGGTTCAGAGGATAAACAAGACATGTAAGATATTGATCTTGTCTGCAAAAAAAACTCAGAATGGAGAAAACAAACATGAGCAGATCATGATGTTATGTTTTACATGCTATACAAGAACCAGAGTGTGGGAACGATGACCAGGGGGTCATCAATTTTGCATAGTATGGCAATCCAGAGAGGCTTCAGAAATGAGACACTTATATTTAAATTGGATCATGAAAGATATATACATTTTAACAGGTGGAAAAGGAAAGTGGAACATTTTAGGTTGAAGAACTTGCACTATAAATGATTCAAAAGAAGATTACATCAGACATTGTTCAAGAAAGCACAGGCTTTCTATTCGATATTATCTATTTACATGAGGTCTATTGCATGCTATTTACTCCTGCATTGGCAAATACAATAATACAACATAGTTGAAGTCATTGGATCAACAGCAGTCTAAAAGCAACATTTTCTGTCATCTTTTCTATCTCAGGACCCATTGAATAGAATCAACCCATTTGTTCAAATGAATGAAGGAGAAAATTGAAGGATTTTGGCTTTTTTGATTTTCCCCATAAAGCCCAGATCAATTTGTTAACACCTAGGTGCCTTTTTCCAGCTACTTTTAGCTCTTCCCACATACTTTAGGAGCACAACTACTTACTTTCCCATCAATTTTATCCTTGTCAGCTCAATTTTATCCCATCAATTTTATCTTTGTCAGCCTTCTCATCTTTCCATGTCCTTTTCTATTATTTTTATTCATCCGTCACTATTCTGAAGCTTTTCCATTTCATTCTTTCCAGATAAGTTATTATAATATAAAAAGTACAAAGCAAATGTTTGTTTTCATCTTCTATTACTCATTTTCACAAATATAGCCACTCCAAGTGTTTGTTTCATCATCAATTTTTTTTTGTAAACTCCTTGAGGGCAATAATTAAGATATGCTAAGATTAGGGTGCCACTGACCTTCTCTTCCTTGCCAAGTGAGAGCTTTGGCCCCTCAATGCTCTCAGTGAGGCAGAGTAGTAAGGAGGAACAGATTTTAGCAAGAGGCAGCAATATTAGTGTCAAAAATGGCTCGACTTTGGCAAAAAGGACTACATTTCCAACTGACCCATGGGACAAGGGATTGGGGTCCTAGTGGCCCTGGGATGAGAGGAGCTGACTGTTATCCTTAGACCCTTCTCTCTGAGTCTCGAATCTATAGTCAAGAAGAAAGGATAGAAAGGGGAAGCCAAGGCTTCATACTGAGCCTGGATGTTTTTATTCCTGCTAAGTTCCTCATCTGAGGTGTGGATTGGTTTACACAACAGAGAGAATTCCTATAGGCCACTATCTGACCCCACTTCAAAGGAGCTGGACTGAAGGATGATATTTGAGACACAAGCACCTGAACCCTAATATATTTCCAAATCCTCCAGACTTGTGCTTACATGACCCTAGGGCAAATGTGCAGATATTACCAGATGTTACTTGGGCCAGGAAAGGTTCTATGGACAAATACCTTTGGGGTCAGTTGGGTTATGCAAAGTTAAACAAGACTCCTTGTTACAGGTCTTCGCAAACCTATATATTTTAATATTTTGTGACAAAATTACATTAAAGTTCACAGCATTTTCCAAACATCTATGGGCACAAAATTCCTTTTTGCGTAAACCATCTTTGACAAATTATAGCGTAAACATAATTCGCAAAGCAAAGTACAATATTTTAAAGCTTATCTATACCTATTGACTCTATTGACTACAAAAAGGACCTAAATAGAATATCCTCTAGGCCCCCAACCATCCAGTATGTACCCATGAAACCAACTGGCTGCTGGTTACTTTACCCATGTCAGCACCTAATCTGAACATTTTATTTTGTAGCCCAAGGCAAAATATCTGATTTCTTTTTTCACTTGTGAAATGAACAGATGTCCTTCAATTCTTTTTTTCCTCATAAATTATTGGGGTACAGGTGGTATTTGGTTACATGAGTAAGTTCTTCAGTGGTGATTTGTGAGATTTTGATGTACCCATCACCCATGTATACACTGCACAATATTTGTAGTCTTTTATCCCTCTCTTGTCTCCCACTCTTCCCCCCAAGTCCCCAGAGTCCATTGTATCATTCTTATGCCTTTGCGTTCTCATAGCTTAGCTCACACAAATCAGTGAGAACATACGAGGTTTGGTTTTCCATTCCCGAGTTACATCACTTAGAATAATAGTCTCCAATCTCATTCAGGTCACTCCAAATGCCATTAATTCTTTCCTTTTTGTGGCTGAGTAGTATTCCATTATATAAATATATCACAGTTTATTTATCCACTCATTGATTGATGGGCATTTGGGTTGGTTCCACGATTTTGCAATTGTGAATTGTGCTGCTGTAAACATGCATGTGCAAGTATCTTTTTTGAATAATGACTTCTTTTCCTTTGGGCGGATGCTCAGTAGCAGGATTGCTAGATCAAATGGTAGTTCTACTTTTAGTTCTTTAAGGAATCTCCACATTGTTTTCCATAATGGCTGTACTAGTTGACATTTCCACAAGGAATGTAGAAGTGTTCCCTGTTCACCGCATCCACACCAACATCTGTTTTTTGATTTTTTGATTATGGCCATTGTTGGAGGAGTAAGGCAATATTGCATTGTGGTTTTGATTTGCATTTCCCTGATCATTAGTGATGTTGAGCATTTTTTCATGTTTGTTAGCCATTTGTATATCTTCTTTTGAGAAGTGTCCATTCATGTCTTTAGCTTACTTTTTGATGGGATTGTTGGTTTTTTTCTTACTGATTTGAGTTCGTTGTACTTTCCGGATTAATCCTTTGTCAGATGTATAGATTGTGAAGATTTTCTCCCACTCTGTGGGTTGTCTGTTTACTCTGCTGACTGTTCCTTTTGCCATGCAAAAGCTCTTTAGTTTAATGAGGTCCCAGCTATTTATCTTTGTTTTTATTGCTTTTGCTTTTGGGTTCTTTGTCATGAGATCCTTGCCTAAACCAGTGTCTAAAAGGGTTTTTCCAATGTTATCTTCTAGAATTTTTACAGTATCTTGTCTTAGATTTCAGTCCTTAATCCATCTTGAGTTGATTTTTTTATAAGGTGAGAGAAGAGGACCCAGTTTCATTCTCCTACATGAGGCTAGCCAATTATCCCAGCACCATTTGTTGAAAAGGGTGTCCTTTCCCCCACTCTATGTTTTTGTTTGCTTTGTCAAAGATCAGTTGGCTGTAAGTGTTTGGGTTTATTTCCAAATTCTCTATTCTGTTCCACTGGTCTATGTGCCAATTTTCATACCAGTACCACGCTGTTTTGGTGACTATGACTTTATAGTATAGTTTGAAATCAGGTAGTATGATGCCTCCAGATTTGTTCTTTTTGCTTAGTCTTGCTTTTACTATGAGGCTATGTGGGCTCTTTTTTGGTTCCACATGAATTTTAGAATTGTTTTCTCTAATTCTGTGAAGAATAATCATGGTATTCTGTGGGGATTATGTTGAATTTGTAGATTGCTTTTGGCAGTATGGTCATTTTCACAATATTGATTCTACCCATCCATGATTCTACCCAGCATGGGATGTGTTTCCATTTGTTTGTGTCACTTATGATTTCTTTCAACAGTGTTTTGTAGTTTTCCTTGTAGAGGTCTTTTGACTCCTTTGTTAGGTATATTCCTAAGTATTTTATATTTTTGCAGCTATTGTAAAGGGGTTGAATTCTTGATTTGATTCTGTGGTCACTGTTAGTGTGTAGAAGAGCTACTGATTTTTGTACATTAATTTTCTATCCAGAAACTTCAGTGAATTCTTTTATCAGTTTTAGGAGCTTTCCGGAAAAGTCCTTAGGGTTTTCAAGGTAAACAATCATGTCATCAACAAACAATGACAGTTTGACTTCCTCTTTACCAATTTGGATGCCCTTTTTTTCTTTCTCTTGTCTGATTGCTCTGGCTAGGATTTCTAATACTATGTTGAAGAAGAGTGGTGAGAGTGGGCATCCTTGTCTTGTTTCCATTCTCAGAGGGCATGCTTTCAACTTTTCCCCACTCAATATTATGTTGGCTGTGGGTGTGTCATAGATGGCTTTTATTACATTAAGGCATGTACCTTGTATGCCAATTTTGCTGAGATTTTTAATCTAAAGGAATGTTGGATTTTGTTGAATGGTTTTCAGCATCTACTGAGATGATCATGTGATTTTTGTTTTTAATTCTGTTTATGTGGTATATCACATTTATTGACTTGCATATGTTAAACCATCCCTGCATTCCTGGTTTGAAACCCACTTGATCATGGTGGATTATCTTTTTGATATGTTGTTGGATTCGGCTAGTGAGTATTTTGTTAAGGATTTTAACATCTATGTTCATCAAGGATATCAGTCTGTAGTGTTCTCTTTTGGTTATGTCATTTGCTGGTTTTGTTATTAGGGTGATGCTTCATAGAATGAATTAGGGAGGTTTCCTTCTTTCTCTATCTCCTTATATCTTTCTTCAGATGTCCTTCCATTCTGAGAGTCTAAGGTTCTATTTTTTTTGTTTGTTTCATTGTTTGTTTGAGACAGGGTCTCATGCTGTCACCCAGACTGGGCTGCAGTGGTGCCATCACTGCTCACTGCAGCCTCAGCCTCCTGGGCTCAAGCAGTCCTCCCACCTCAGCCTCCCAAGTAGCTGTGCAAAATATCTGATTTCATTGGAATCCTTAGCGAACATTAGCAGAGTCTATCTTGTAGTTGCATTTTACATAGGGCACAAAACTGATTATTATTAAATGACAATTCCATTGTTTATAACTAGTGGTTGTTATATAGAAACAAATTCCAGGTTGGACTATTTGTGATCTTCTATGTTTTTCTAACTATACATTAAAAATGCTAGAGATGCTGGTGAGGTTGTAGAGAAAAAGGGAAACTTTTACACTGTTGGTGGGAGCGTGAATTAGTTCAACCATTGTGGAAGATAGTGTGGTGATTCCTCAAAGACCTAGAGGCAGAAATACCATTTGACCCAGCAATCTCATTACCGGGTATATACCCAAAGGAATATAATTCATTCTATTATAAAGATACATGCCTGCATATATTCATTGCAGCACTATTCACAATAGGAAAGTCACAGAATCAACCTAACTGCCCACTAATGATAGACTGGATAAAGAAAATGTGGTACATATATACCATGGAATACTACGTAGCCATAAAAAGGACAGAGATCATTTTATTTGCAGGCACATAGATGGAGTTGGAAGCCATTCTCTACAGCAAACTAATGCAGGAACAGAAAACCAAACACTGCATGTTCTCACTTGTAAGTGGGAGCTGATTGATGAGAACACATGGACACTGCCAGGGAACAACACATGCTGGGCACCTGTTGGGGGAGGGAGAGGATCAGGAAAAACAGCTAATGGATGCTGGGCTTTATACCTGGGCGATGGGATGATCTGTGCAGCAAACCACCATGGCACATGTTTACCTATGTAACAAACCTGCACATCCTGCACATGTACCTCTGAACTTAAACGTTGGGGAAAAAAGAAATATATGTTACTATACTGTTAGATTTATAGAGTAATATATATTGCTACTTAAACTTTTTGTTTGACGTAATCATATAATCCACTGATTATCTGAAATAAATTTCTGTGCTCTTTTTTGTTATCTTAAAACAATGCTAGGGTTGTAATATCTACATTAATGACAAGAATATGCAAAAAAACATATACAAGTGTTTTAGCTTAATACGCTTAAACTGGGAAATGTAAAGGCCTTATAGGCATTGTGAGGGTCCTTCCTCACAGACATTAGCAGACATGTTCTTCCGTTTTCCTTTGTTGCTCTGTGTAAGCATCGGTGAGCAGCGGCTGGTCCTAAGACTCTTTCTTGTTTTCCTCCACAGACAGCGTGGAAGATGAACTGGAGATGGCCACCGTCAGGCATCGGCCCGAAGCCCTTGAACTTCTGGAAGCCCAGAGCAAATTTACCAAGAAAGAGCTTCAGATCCTTTACAGAGGATTTAAGAACGTAAGAACTTTCTTTTTGACTTTACCTTCACACAATTCCCAGAGGAGCATTGAGAAATGAGAGGAAAAGGGGGAAAATATCCCATTCTGTGAGAGCCCCATCATATATATATTTCATACTGATCCTTCCCAGATAGGAATATAATCAGTATCTGTG
Organism: Pan paniscus; assembly: GCF_029289425.2. NCBI lineage: Eukaryota > Metazoa > Chordata > Mammalia > Primates > Hominidae > Pan > Pan paniscus. The sequence goes on along the minus strand of NC_073252.2, from coordinate 21,099,647 downwards.
GACTTTGATTCTCTGTGGCACACCCATGCTGGCATACTGTAATTGCCCATTAAACAAAGAGTTTCTGAGAAAGTTTTATTCAATTCAGTTCTTGGTTGAAATATTTTCTCTTCATCAACTATAATGACATAATTTCATTAAACTTCCATTGTTTCCTTAGTTTTTAAATACAGGCTGGTGCTTGACTTGAGTCTTGAATGTAGATTGAGGCCTATCAAGGGATTCCATTCCTGGAATTGGAGGATAATTACTGTAACTTTTATAGTTTAAAAAACCATGCTGCCAATGTCTGTAAACCACAGGTGTCTGTAGGTGATCACTGTACCTGGTTCTCTGAAATCCAGGTGTGCAGATGACCCTCCCTCCTGGGTGAACCATCTTCAAAAGAGAATGAGAGCCCAGAAAACCCCAAAGGGTGGGGTGAGAGAAAGTGAGTGGATCCAGGCTGACTATGAGACACAGTCTCTTACCAAATATTTTCTGTGTGCTAAGGGTTAAACTAGATGCTGCAGGTTATTCAAAAGCCAGAGAAGATACACTTCTATCCTTAAGGAGCTTATGGCCTGAATAGGGAGAGAAAACTTGCTGTCATGAATCTATCTGAAAACAGTTCATCCTTAAAGGCATCAAATGTTTATGTATCAAATAGCATACATATCCCAACATATAGTTTGTTCTTATACATATGGAAACCAAAGTAGCTACAGGCACCCCTGGAGGTCCAAATTAAATTGCTTTGATCCCTTTTGAAACCCAGCCCCTAAGATCCCCAGTTCCAGTGCATGTAGAAGTCTGTGATGTCCAAGGATTTGTTCTAATTCCATCCTCTTCACATCTGACCACCACAACTGCTGCCTTTGTCCAACCTTATGCAGACTAGATATGAATCTCTACCTCTTCTTTGGAATCCACAACAGCAATTTACTCAGAGAATTCATACCGGTAGTTGACACTGCAGAATATTTTTATAGGGTTTCTACATGCGCATTGCACACAAGTTTCCACCATCTGTCTGAATGAATGGGGTCTGTCTTTCTCCCATTTCTGCTCCTCAGCCCCATCTCCTTGCCCTGGGCTTTCTAAGTTTTTCTCCCTCTATTATGCAGAGTAAATTTGTTTCTTCTCCAAAACTTGATCATCTGCAAAGACCTAGGACTTCGTGGCAATAGGTGGGGGCAGAGGAGATTATAATGGAGATGAGTGCTCACCACACACACAGACCACTGATTAAAGGAATCTGATAGGTAATCTATCAAGACAATACATACAAATAAACATGCATAAAGGGAAAAGGGTTTTGACAACCAGGAAAGAGGATGAGTAGTTATGCCTATTCTGCAGTGGTTCCAGGCTTCCGAGACAGCAGGTATTTGCAATGAAATGGTGGTATTGACCACTGGCAGCAGAAAAACACTGAGCAGCAAGGACAGAAAGGAAAGGAGGTGTAAAGGACCAATCTGGGCCAAAAGTCAGTGCTCAGAGGAGGTGAATCACAGAATAAAACTTCAAATGTGTTCATGTGAACACCTAAACTTCTTTGCTGTAATTCAGAGATCTAGTAATAAGTAGACTTTTTTTTTCTTTTTAACATTGGATTGTACATCAGATACAGAATGGTTGTTGAACACAGGAGAACTGAATCCAATCTCTCAGCATCCCTGTATTCCTCGACTGCTGCTATGTTATTATTCCAATGCCATCCCCATAGGGTTTCTCTGTTTGGGGTCTGGCTGCCTTTCATTGCATTTGCTATAAATTGGAATCATGATTACTGCCATCATTAATCTTTGGAGCCAGCATCTCTGCAGCATGTCTAATACAAGTGGCACTTCACAATAAATTGCTAGGCTCCAAAGTCTGCATTCATTGCTTTATTTTTTTTTATTTTATGTTATTTTTTGTTGCCCATATGTCCTTCTCTTCTTCCTTTTCTCTCCTTCCCCCCTTTTCCCAAACTCTTTTCTTTCCCCTTTTTTAATCCTTCTGACCCCACCTCTTATCTCTTCACTCCTCCTTGCTTTCCTTTTTTTCACCTCTTCTGTCTCTTCCCCTTGTGAATTATTGTCTCCTTTCAGCTCTTCCCCATCCTCCTCTTCCTCTATTTTTTTCTCTTCTCTATCTTTATTGATTTCTGTTTCTCCCATCTCACCCTGCCCCATGAGACAAATTTCCATCAGACCTGAATATGCCAAAGGCCTATTTTATATACTTCTTTAAAAGAAAGGACTTCACAGTTTGCTCAGAAAATATTAATCGACATCTCTCATAAATCAAACACAAGTGGCCTTTTAATTTTTATTTCCCCCTAGTCAAATGTACAATTCTAATAAATGAACCCTAAGCATAGCCGAAATACACTAAGCAGGTCAGCAGCACTTGGGTTTTACAGCATGGTAGTAAGCTGAAGCAGCTTCCATCCAAGAAAGCAAACCAACTGCCTTGGTTCCCTAAACACCAATTACCTCAAAGCCCTTAAGATCACAAACTCATTTCCCTGGAAACAGTTGGGATATTCATTTTTAATGAAACGATTAAAACTCTCCATACTGTGATTCAAAGGATAAACCATTCGTCAACATATTAAAATGGTCACACTTGTGTGAAAGTAGCTCAACATAGCCAGGCACCCCTGCAAGTAATTATGACCAGCTTAACTCCACCATTTTTTCCCCATATGGTATCTCTGATACATCCCCTCGCATTTTCAACATAGATTGTTAATATAGATTGGAAATGAGAGGAAGGGAAGATAGAGAAATATCTCCTCCCTCACACAGGCTTACTCACTGAGGCTCCCACACATTTTTAGGTCTCTTGCCAGATTCTGAGTCTCCAAAAGTGAGCAGCTGATAGAAACAGAATACAGTACACTGTCCACCTATAACGAGCCTCAGAATCACGTGAAGGGCTTGTCAAGACACAGATTCCTGGGCCCCATCTTGAAAGATTATGACTTAGTAGGGGTGGGATTGGGTCACAGAATTTGCATTTTCTTTTTTGCAAGTTCCCAGGTGATGCTGATGCTGCTGGTCTGGAGCCCACACTTTGAGAATCACTGGTTTTGTGCAGGTATCATAAGCTTTGGTGTCACTCAGCCTCAGGTCATGTTACTCATTTGGGCAGTTCCCTCTGACTCAGGAGACGATGTGTCTTTCTCTATAAACTGGCATAATGATAACTAGATTGCACTTTTTTAAAGAAATAAATATAATAAACAGGAAGTTCAATAAAAAGGAGTTATTATAGTATGGCCCCAAATGGTCAACCTCAGTTGTATGTTCCATCAAAGTGGGACAGTCATGGTTGGCCTACATACTTCCCAGGCAGTGTTTGGGTTTTGGACTACATAATTATATATTAGGAAGGATGCAGAAAATGCAAACTATTATCTACAGATCAGCAGTCTCAAAATTAAATGCACGTTGCAACCATCTGGGGAGCTTTACAAATTAAAAATAGTGGCTACTATGCTTGGTGATTCTGATGTAATTGCTCTGGGAAAAAGCTTCAGCATTAGGATTTATAAAGCTCTTCAAGTAATTATATTGTGTAGGCAAGATTGAGAACCATTGAACTAGATATATAACATATACAAGGTGCTTCTAGCACAAAAAGAAATTACCTATTAGTGATGAGCTCTATCATGACAAATACCAATGACTAGGCTAGCTACATTGGAATCGCATGAAGTCTTGGTGTGTGTGTGTTGTGTGTGCGCGTATGTGTGTGTAGGGGTTGGAGAGAGGTAAGAGGTCTTAGTTTTGAGGATTTTTATTCAGTTAACTGGGATGATGTTTAGGAATTCTTCTTTTTTTTAATCTGAAGTCCTTAATTTATTAAAAATATTTTGCATTATAACAGACAGTGAACAGAAAGCCTCATTTGAGAACCAATGGTCAAAAGGTCACACAAATATCAATATACATGTTTCATAATCTTGCTTTGCTGCACTCTTTCGAAACCAGTTATAGCTTCAGTTCAATTTTAGGTGGTTGTAAATGATATAGTGGGGCATTAAGTTTTAATATAGTGATGCCAATGCTGCTTTGGCATTTTCTGTCATTAATTAATAATATATAACCTAGTCTTCCCATTTTTAAGGCACAGGATGAGTTGCAAATAGTTAGACCTCTATGCTTCAGACAGCTGGTTCCTTCTTCTATGGAATCTTCCCCTGCTTCCTTTTCTTTCTTTGCTCTGGATTATAATAGGTAAAATTATCCATTAAAATCAAATATATCATTAAGGCATCACTTTAATACCTGCTAATGTCCTTTTGACATTAAATGTTATGTTACTATCTTTTTTATCTAAAATAGAACGATGTTTACATTCATTTTCTATTGCCATGTAACAATTTGCCAAATACTAAATGGATTTAGAAAGCATTCATTCATAATATACTGTCCCAAGGATCAGGAGTTCAGAAATGACATAGCTAAGTGCTCTGGTTGGAGTTTCATGAGGCCACAGTTAGAATCATGATTGGGCTGCATTTCTTTCTGGATCGTGGATCCTTTTCTAAGCTCCTGTGGTTGTTGGCAGAATTCAATTCTTTGTGGTTACACATATGAAATTCCCCTCTTGCTAGCTGTCAATGTAGGGCCACGCAGCCCCTAGAGGCTACTTGCAGTCCGTTTCCACCTGGTCCTCTTGCAAGCTCCCTTGTAATATGGCAGCTGGCTTCTTCAAAGCCAACAACGGAGGGTCTCTCTAGTCCTCTAATGGGTAGTACAGTCATGGGTGTGGCATCTCATCCCATCACCTCTGTGTTATGTGTGCATCTAATTGAAGAGACAACCTGAACAGGCTAAGTGTGAGCAACAAGACTGTCTATTCACCCGGATGTGAGCGGGCTGAGTCCAAAAAGGGAGTCAGCAGAGGGTGGTGGGATTGGAACTAATTTCATAGATTAGGGTAAGCAGTGGAAAGTTACAGTTAGGGGCCATTTATTGTGGGCAGGGGAAGAAGGTTGCAAGGTACATTATCACAAGGTGGGAGGGGTCATAGAGCACAGTGTCACTAGGTTGATTGATCAGTTAGGGTAGAGCATGCTAGAATGGTAGAATGTCGCAGGGTTGCCTAATCAGCTAAGACAGGTACTAGCCATTTTTCTTCTTTAGTGGTTTTCCTGTCCCAGACTTTCTGGCTCCCAGAATTTGAGACTTCTGGATGTGTACATGTGGGTCACAGGGGTCATGATGGCTTGACCATGGTGCAGCCTGCTCAGGGGACCTTACACTGCACATCTCAGCACTCAAGATGAGGAGATTTAAAAAGGTGTGACTCACTGGGGGTCACATAGGGTGTATCCATCACAGTGGAGCTTGTGAGGAAGCAGCAACACCTGTAGAGCAAAGCAGCTTAATGTGCTCTGCAGTCACATCTCAAATGCAGTTAATCCCCACCCTCCATGTTTGGCTTATTATCCAGACACCCTCCTTGGGCATTTCATCAAGAACAGAAGCATACTTTTTTTTTGTTTCATTTCTGCAAGAGTTTTGATGTTGTAGCCAAAGGAACCAGCAGGACACCTGAGTTCTTGTATGGGGCTTTTCCACCCCATTCAAAGTGTTTGGGAAATTCTGCAGTAAGATCTTTAAAAACAGATGAAACAGATGGAGGGTAAAATTATAGGGATCTACATTTTTGCAAAGTACATTTACATAAAAAGCACTACGTCCGATTTACGGTGGGAAAGGAAAGAGGAGAAGTTTAGTTCCCTTAAACTTTGCATGGGAAACAGTAAGATGCAGTGATTAGGACACAGGAATTCACTGCTAATTGCATAAGGCAATTGCTCTTTTGTCACAAGCCCTCAGGGTTATTCTTGAACGCTTTCATAGACTGTGTTACCCTCAGTAAATCACTTCATTCCTGCCGGCTTCTGTCTCTCTGTCAGCAAATTAGGGATTAAAATCTTCTCTTTCAACCATGAAGGAGGGTGGGTAATAATTGGTTTTGTTCAGTGTTTGAAAGACTCAGATAAAAGGCCTTCCTTAAGTGCAAAGCCTTATTCATGTACTTTAGAATTAAGGTAAGAACAGAGTTAAAATGCTATTTCCTTTGCCCTAGCAGAACTGTCTGTCAGATTTCCAACCAGAAGGGCTTTCTGAAGGGAAGACTGTCTATAAGCCTATGCAGTTAACACGACCTCCCTTTTGACTTCCATAGACTGACATAGTGCAAGCGCTGTCCAGGGTTCAAACCTTACCGCTGCCATTTCTGAGCTTGAACAATGGCTTAGATTCTCTGGACATGAAACTATCCTTCAAAAATTTAGGATATTAATATCCATGTAGATAAGAAAATAAATGAGAAATGTTTTACTTAATATCTTAAGAGTGCTGTCAAAAGATATCAGATCCCTTCAGTTCTTTCCTTATTCTTCTATGTACAAAAGTAACTAAACTTCATAATGTAATTAAAAATTCATAATGACTCAGTAATGTCATCTTGAAATATGTTAAGCATTAGTTTATGTTATACATTATGTTGGTGTGAAAGAAATTGTGTTTTTATGCCATTACTTTCAATGGCAAAAATCACAATTACTTTTGCATCAATCTAATATATTCTGTGGCATTTAGATGCTTCTTGATTTATTTGTTTCTTTCAATTTTTTGTTTTGTTTTGTTTTGTTTTCTTGAGATGGAGTCTCGCTCTGTCACCCAGGCTGGAATGCAGTGGCGCGATCTCTGCTCACTGCAAACTCCACCTCCCGGGTTCAAGGGACTCTTCTGCCTCAGCCTCCTGAGTAGCTGGGATTACAGGCGTGCACTACCACACCCAGCTAATTTTTCTACTTTTGGTAGAGACGGGGCTTCACCATGTTGGCCAGGCTGGTCTCGAAATCCTGACCTCAGGTGATCCGCCTGCCTCCGCCTCCCAAAGTGCTGGGATTACAAGCATGAGCCACTATGCCCGGCCTTCTTTCAAATTTTAAACTCATAAAATGTCATGCTAAACATTCTAAATCATACAGAGGTTTAGAAATTGAAATATCGAGGTGTCCTAGGTACAGGAAACTTCTCATCCCACCTTGCGAGAGGTAACTACTGTCAGTTTTCTCCTTTATTCTCATAGGTATATTTTATGTGCATACATCTGTGTGGAGAGATTATTTTGACAAAAATGTTACCTTCATTTATGCAGTCACTTAGAAATCCAGGCTGGGCATGGTGGCTCATTCCTGAAATCCCAGCAGTTTGGGAAGCCTAGGCGGGTGGATCACTTTAGGCCTGGAGTTCAAGACCAGCTTGGCCAACATGGCGAAACCCCATCTCTACTAAAAATACAAAAATTAGCCAGGCATGGTGGTGTCCACCTGAAATCCCAGCTACTTGGGAGGCTGAGGCACAAGAATCCCTTGAGCCTGGGAGGTGGAGGTTGCAGTGAGCCAAGATTGTGCCTCTGCACTCCAGCCTGGGTGACAGTAAGATTGTGTCTCAAAAAAAAAAAAAAAAAAAAAAATGTAAATCCAGTTGTCTTTCTGGGCTCTTCCCTCAGAACCTCTTGTTTCTAATTAACCTCCAAGCTCAGCCAGTTCTCCAGTCTTTGTATCTCTCACATCTGCCTCTGCCTTTCCCTCTCCACTGCCCTGCCTCTCACACGCTGCTGTCACTGTCACCTCTCATCTGCATGTCTGCAATGACCCAGACTCCTTGCCTACAGTCCTGTCTTCCTCTGAACCATTCTCCACTGTGCAGCTGAAAAGGTCTTTCTAAAGAACAAATAGAAACCAGTCAGTTCCTACTTAAAACCAATTGCTGGCTTTTTTTTTTTTTTTTTTTTTTTGCCATTAGAAGAGAGACTCAATTGTCTTACATGCTTATCCAACAAATATTTCTTGAACATCTACTATAAGTCTGATATTGGGTTAGATGCTGTCTATACTGCAGTGACCCAACTAGCCCACGATCAGCCAGGCCTTGACCAACCATCTTCTGCTGACTTTTCGCATCTCACCCCTCACTCATCCCTATTTACTCTGCTCCAGCCAGAAGGAACTGCCTGCAGCTGAAGTGCACCCCTCTGAAGGGCCTTGACCTGGACTTTTTCTCCTGCGAGAAATGCTGCTTCCCACAATTCCCTTCTTCATCAGGACAACAGCTACACCTTCTCCACATCCATACTTAGACTTCCTTTCAATATATTTTTTCATGGCTTATTCTCTGAGTGCTGAGTTCAGGCTCATCACTGTAAAAGGTATTTAGGATACACTGACAAAAAAAGACAGGTAATTTTTCTTTAGAGTTTGTATTCCATTGGGGGAAGATAGTGAAAAGAGGGGCAAAAAGCAAACACATAGTTAAATAAGAAAATATCTAGTGGCAGTAGAAGGAGGATGACATTTGTTACAAAGAACTAGAGCAGGGAGCTTCTTTCGATGGGGTGACTAGAGAAAGGGAAGTGGCATTTCATTGTATCTGCAATGTCAAGAAGGGCACGGCCATGGGAAGGTAGAAAAAAGGACTTTCTAGGCATAAAGAACAACCCAAAATCATGAGGCAAGAGTAAACAAGAGTGGCTGGAACCTGGAACATCATTTGTATTTTATTCTAAGGATAGTGGGGAACTACCAGTTTTTAAAAGTTCAGATACAAATAAAGCATTGATTTTTTTTTAAGATGGCTTGGAGGGCTACTCTAAGCAAAATGGAGTGTAAGACATCAGAGTAAAATTGGGGACCCTCTAAAAATCTGGTCCAAGAGATTAAGACAGAAAGGAGATGTGGCATAGACCAGGGTAGTAGCAAATAGAGAAGGAGAGAAATGATGGGCTTGGATATATGGTGGAGGTTGAGCTGAGTAGATGTCGTGATGTTTTGGATTAAAAGGGGAGGGAAACTGAGGAGGACTCGCAGCTATCTTGAGAGTTTTGGGGTTGAAAGACTTGTCTGTGGAAAAGCTTTCTCTGATATCTCCTAAAGTAGGTTTGGAGACTCTGCTATGTGCTCCCATCGTAGTGCTTATTTTGGGTTTCCTCTGCTTGTTGACTCCTCCCCTATTCTTTAAGCTTCCTGACAGCAGGTGCTGCACCTTCTTTACTACAAAATTCTCAGCCCTTCAGACTGTGTCTAGTATATGACAGGTAATCAATAAATATATGTGAACAAATGAATGACCCCAAACAAAAAGATTGGAGGCCAGCCCAATAAAATTTTTATCTTCTCTCACTTTCTTCTTTTTAGTTCCTTCCACATCTACTGAGTAAAATTGAAGTGCTGTTAATTTGCTTTTTTGAAAAATAATCTGATAATAGGGGGAGTGAAAGAGCATGGCTCCTTTAGTAAAAGAACTACACCCAGTAGTTTAACACCTTCTATTTGTTTTATCAAGCACTACTCAAAAATGTTAAGAGCAATCTCAAATGGTAATGAAGAACTTCCTTTGATTCCATTGCAAGAGTCGCCATCTGGTAGATTATTCATGTCCTGTGTTTGCCCATCAAATATTATTCTATCAAATGAGTAATGGGATCTCTGTGGCTTAAAAATCCCTTTCACTCTTGCAACATATTTCAAAGTTGAGCAGAAGGAGATGGGGGAGTTGGTATCCAGCACGTCACCATATGTATTAGACAGAGAAGGATCAATGCTGTAACACACAGCTCCAGTAACTCAGTGGTTTAAGACAACAAATGTTTGTTTCTCTTTCATTTCCTAATCCTATGTGACTCTGTTGGGGACAGGATGGGGTTTCTGTTCAACTCATTTAATGAGGACACTCCTTCCATCTCGTGGTTCCACTATTGCCTATGGTGCCAGCTTCCTCCACTGGGTCATCTGCATCTGGTCCTCAGTTGAGAGCAGAAAGATGGTGTGGGGCATTTGATGGGCCTATTTTGGACTAACGGACATTCCACCCATCAGAGCTCAGTCATATGGTCCAACTTGATTTCAAGACAGGCTGAGAAATATGTCTTCCTATGTACTCAGGTAGAAAATAAATTTTTATTTTCTCCAAATGAGAGAATGACATGGAAGATAGATATGTTAGAGGTTCCCAAGATTGTCTCTAGTTTTGAAGATTTGCTAGGGGATGTACAAGACCCAATATACAATCACACAGTTATGATTTATTACAACAAAAGAATGCAAAGCAAAATCTGCAAAGGGAAAAGGCACATGGGGTAATGTTTGGAGGAAACCTGAGGCAAGCTTCCAAGAGTTCTTTCTGAGTGAAGTCTCACAGGAAGTGCTTAATTCCCCCAGCAATGAGTCATTGTGATAGCATTTATAAAATGTTGTCTAGCAAGGAAGCCATTAGACGTTCAGTACTTAGTATGTACCCAAATTCCAGACTCCAAGAAGCAAAGCAGATGTTCAACATAAACCATATTGTTTGCACAGTTTAAGCACAGTGAGCCATTTGATTCAAAGAATGGTAGACACTTTCCCAACATCCAAGTGGCTAGCCTTGCAAGCAGGCCTTTCTAAGGACAGTGATCTCACACCTGTTATGCTAACTCTTTTCTGTGCAAAAATGGACATATGTTGAGGTAAAATTTATAATGTAATTAGATTCTGGTTCTGGTTACCCTTGGGCAAGATACTCCCTGGGTTTCATATGTCACCTGCAAAATTGAAGAATAACATCTCATAGATGCTTTGCAAAGACAATGAATGTAAAGCAAAAAGCACAGACCCTGTCTCATGACAACACTCAAAATGTAGCTGCTATTATTGTTATTGCTATTATCGTTATCACTATTAGCACCATTATTATCATGCCAGTACTCTGAATTGTGTTGTATAATCTAGAAGTTCTTTCTTAAAGTTTCTTTTTCCCCCTCTCAAACTTTGATTCACATTATGTACATATATGTATATAAATTTGCTTTTTGAAAAATAACCTATCTATCTATATATATCCAATATAGATATATACATGGTATACAATATAGATATCTACTTGCTTTTTGAAGAATAATCTAAAATAGGGGAATCTAATATATTCTTATATCTATGTGTATAGATATATAGAGATAGATGTCTATAGGTAGATATTTGCTTTTTGAAAACTATGTATATCTATATCTATAGATCTATATCTCTATAGATGTATATATGCTTTATTCAAATTGGAATATAGTTGAATTTGGGTACATGCTAAGCACTGGATGTCTAATGACTTACTTGTTAGACAACACTTTATAAGTTTTATCACAGTGGTAATATTATACATATATTCACACATACAGATTTGAGAGTCACCTCCCAAAAAAAAGTTAGAAAACACAGATTTGTTCTTAGCCCTACAAAGAGTTGTCAGAGGACAAATCTGAAAATAGTGCCTTTATTGTGGTTACTTTTATTCTGTCCCTTGAGTTCCTCCAGAAGCTAACATAATCTTTCTCATAATGATTCCCTCACTGGGATTTTGCAAAAATCAAAAGAGATAGCATAATTTTTGATGTCTTAAAGGCATAACATTAAAATGTAGGTAGTTTTTAAAAACAACTTATGTAAAAGTAACCTCTAAATAATATAAAAATTCATTACAAGTCTTTCTAAAGACTTCAAGATTTTCTATATTGATTCATCTGCAACAATCCTATAAGAAAGCTCCCATTTTCTTTCAAGTCATAGTTGGTTTGGTCCAGGCTGATGTGGCAGCTCTGCTCTAGCAGGATGTCATTCAGCGACCCAGGTTCCTTCCAACACATTGTCCTGCTATCCCTTGCTACCATCTGTATCCTGTAAACTGGGTCAGTGTCATGTTCAGATCCTGAGGGAAAGTGAGGTAGTCATAGTCCAGGGGCAAGTGAGTCTGGATTTAAAGATAACATGAAGAGTCTCTACATCACTTTTATTCACATTAAGGGCTCGAACTTAGTCACAAGGATCATCTAGCTACAGGGGAAGATGAGAAATGTAGTTTCTGGCTAAATATCAGTGTATAAATGCAAAAGGAGAAATTGGATTTAGGGGAACAAACAGCATTCTGATAAAGTCAACAAAACTTGCTTCTCCTGAATTTTTCTGGTTAATATTCCTAAAAAGTTTCCTTAGATTCAGCTAATCCTTCTAAGACATTTTTTTGTTTTAGTCTGGGAGCAGTGTGAACTGATGTACTTCAAACTCAAATGCCACTTGAAGAACCAGCATTTAGAAATAGTACTAAGACTCTGTCTTATGAACCCTTTGAGATTTTCTACTTCCTTTAGCACTGTACGTCAGAACTGAATGCATATCAAGTTCAAAAGCAGCTTCATCCAAAGAGGCTTGTTAATAGAACTTGTTGCACATAGAACCTAGTCTTCACAGCACAGAGCCCATGCAAGGGTGGTAATAAGACTGCTATGTGGATCAACTTTAACAGCATTACTCTTCTTTATTTTTTGAAGTAACTAATTGGTTCACAAAAATATATCACTGAGGCCGGGCGTGGTGTCTCATGCCTGTATTACCAGCACTTTGAGAAGCTGAGATGGGTGGATCACCTGAGGTCACATGTTCAAGACCAACCTGGCCACCATGGCAAAACCCCATCTCTACTAAAAATACAAAAAAAAAAAAAATTTGCTGGGCATAGTGATGTATGCCTGTAGTCCCAGCTACTCGGGAGGCTGAGGCATGAGAATTGCTTGAACCTGGGAGGCAGAGGTTGCAGTGAGCAAGATTGCACTGCTGTACTTCAGCCTGGGTGACAGAGCGAGACTCCATCTCCAAGGAAAAAAAAAAAAAAATATATATATATATATATATAGCACTGACAACTCAATAAATAATTTATATATATATATATCACTGAGAACTCAATAAATAATTTTTCAAGTTCAGTACATATTCGTTAAAGAGGCTGCTGTGCAATTTTGGCTGTTTTGTGGCTAAAACTAAAATTAAATTCTAGGGCACCATTCATCACTGTACATTGCTGGCAGTAAATGTACTCCATAAAATCAGATCATTTTCTGCTTTTCACAATCCCCATTTAAATGTGTTCATTAATAGAAGTGTAACTGGCAATTATTCCAGTGATCCTGCAGGCATTCGAATCTTTATTAAAATAAAATATGTTGCCAAAGCTTTGGAAGTCTTTTCAATGCTATATTTGGGCTGAGTGTGTGAGACTCTAAGTCCTCTTAAATCTGTGTTGACTAATTTAATTTCAGGAAAATACAAGGGAGGAGAATGTGTCAAAAGAAAATGAGAAATAATCAGTTATTTTCTTGTCTATTCACATTTTAGTAAATTATGCTTAACATCTGATATTCCAACTCCCATAAAATTTTAGAAGATTGGGTCAAAACTTTTCATCTCAAGTTCCCTGTAGTTGTTAATTGTTTTCACAAACACATATTAAGCATCGAGCACCAACTACTTACTGAATGCTTAATATATCCCAAGGACTTTGCTAGTATTGGATATATATTGATGCAAAAAAGAATCATTCTCACCTGATAGACATTAGAGTGTAGTGGAGGAAGGGGAAATTAATAAGTAAGCAAAGAATTACTTAAGGGTAAATTATGGTACATCCAATGGAAAAAAAAAAAAAAAAGAGAGAACTCTGTGAAAGAGACTCCTGTGGATGCAGGAGACCTAAGGAAAGTATGATGATAAGTTTTATATGTCAACTAAGCTATACTAGGGTGCCCAGTTGTTTGGTCAAATACTAATCTGTATTTTACTGTGAAGATATTTTGTAGATGTGATTAACATCTATAATCAGTTGACTGTAAGTAGATCAGATTACCCTTGATAATGTGAGTGGGGCTCACTCAATCAGTTGAAGGCCTTAAGAGCAAAAACTGAGGTTTCCCAGAGAAGTAGAAATTCTGCCTTGACTATAATGTTGAAATCCTGCCTGAATTTCCAGCCTGCTCACCTGCCCTACAGATTTTGGACTTGCCATTCCCCATAATCACATTAGCCAATTCTTTAAAATAAATCCACAGATGGATAGATGATAGATAGACATAGATCCAATCATCTCTCTTCTCTGGAGAAATCTGAGTGATGTAGCAGGCCTTTCTGAAGTTGAGGGTTTTTTAATGGCAGACCTCAGGAGAAAACCAGTAATGAAAGAAGCAAGGAAAAAGTTATTCCTGGTTGAAGACACAGCAAGTGCAAAAGCCCTAAGGCAGGAAAGGGTTTATTGGGTTTAAGAAACTGATGGAGGTTGATGTGACCAAATCACCATGATTGAGGGAGAAGGTGATATAAGATGAGACCAGCCAGGTAGACATACAGCAAGTCAAGCAGAGTCTTGCAGGCTGGATTTGACTCATTGCACAGTGCAAAATCATTAAAGGATTAAGTAGGAGAATGACACAAATTTATGTTTGTAAAACAAAACTCTATTTGGCAAATAATGGATTTGGTCATGGAGGAAAAATAAAGAATGGGTAAAGAAGATATTGCAGTAAACTAGCCAAGTTATGATGGTACATTGGATTAGAAATTTTAATTGTTGAGATATAAAGAAGTGAAAGTATTTAATCTATATTTTATAAATAAAAATGACAGAATTTGACAAATAGGTTGAATGTGGCTAGGAGGGAAAGAGCAACAATATAGATGATTCCAAGTTTTCTGACTTAAACAACTAGGCAGGTATTCTTACCATTTACTAAGATGCAGAAAACTGGGGGGAAATTGTTGAGTGAGGTTGGGGGGTGTTAAGAATTAGTAATCGGCCGGGCGCGGTGGCTCACACCTGTAATCCCAGCACTTTGGGAGGCCGAGGCGGGCGGATCACGAGGTCAGGAGATCGAGACCATCCTGGCTAACACGGTGAAACCCCGTCTCTACTAAAAATACAAAAAATTAGCCGGGCGTGGTAGCGGGCGCCTGTAGTCCCAGCTACTCGGGAGGCTGAGGCAGGAGAACGGCGTGAACCCGGGAGGCGGAGCTTGCAGTGAGCCGAGATCACGCCACTGCACTCCAGCCTGGGCGACAGAGCGAGACTCCGTCTCAAAAAAAAAAAAAAAAAAAAGAATTATTAATCAAAATTTGAATTTAGTCTTCTAAAGTTTGATAAATTCTAGTGGTTGGATACATAATTTTATAGAGCTAAGAGGGGTGTTTGGGGCTGAAAATACATATTTAAGGGTCACCAGCATATATGTAACATTTAAGGCCATGGGAATTGATGATTACTAACAATTGTAGGAAAAATAACATGCATTGAAGACATATAATGAACCAGCTCTGCCCAAAATACTTTAGGTATGATTAACCCTCTTTATTCTCTTAGCAGCCCTATGAAATAGGTTTTTTTAAAATAATAATAATAATAAAAGAAATGGGCAAGGAATTGTTAAGTGACCTCCCCGAGGTCGCAGCTAGGAAGTGGCAAGGCTGGGAATTGAACCAAGGTACCCTAGCACTTAAGTGCATACCTTTTTGACCACTAAGAATGAATTAAAAGAGACAAAAGGATTTAGGCCTGGTCGGGAGAGACTCTAGCATTTAGAGGATTAGTAAAGCCGGAAGAGATAGCAAAGGACACTGAAAAGAAGCAACCAGAGAGATGGAAAGAAAACCAGGAGGATGTGGTATCACATAAACCCAAAGACAATAGTCCTTCAAAAAACAGGCATTGAATGCTAAGCAGACAAGCAAGATAAGGACAGAGAGGTGACTGTATTAGCTTGGGCTCTTTGATGGTAAGCAACAGAATCTTGATCTAACAGGAGAAAAAAAAGAAGTTCCTAAAAGAATCTAGGGAAGCTCAAAGAATTGAATGAAAACATTAGTACCAGGCCTCGTAAGAGAGAAGCACCTGAAAGCCTCCAGGTATTTTCTTGGGAGTAAACTAAGATGAGAGCCACAATATTCAGTAAATGACAACTATATATCTGACAAACACTCCTCATTCTCTATGGCGCAACTCTCTTGGGCTTCTTTCAATTTCATGACACAAGTTCTTCCCAGAGAAATGACCAAATTCTGGCACCTGCAGAGAAGCAGAGGAGGATTGGGAAGCCCACAAGAACCTTGCCTTTGGGCGACCTTCTCTTCTTGCCCTTATGCCATGCTTTTCCAGTATTTCCCCAATACCTTTCCATCACGGTGCTAACAACCATCTCCTCCACTGGCTACTCTTTATGTACATTTACTTTAAATCACTCATGGAGAAGAGCTTTTGGCCTCTCCTGGTCTGAGGACCTTTTGGTTCCTTCTCATGCTTCCAATGTCATCTTAAACATCATCTCCCCTAATCACAGCTCCATGTAGGTGAAACCCCTGCTGTGTCCAGTTTGTTCCTTACTTAGCATTTATCATTATCTCTAATAATTAATGAATTTGTTTATTGTTTTCTGAGATGGGAGGTAAATGAGGACAGAGTTGCTGCTGTCTGGCTTACCCACATATACCCAGTACCCTGTACTTTTCCTGGCACATAGTTGCTTCTCAATAGGCATTATTCAACACCTGAACAAGTAAATGTATTCAAGACACCCCACTGAGCCCTCTCCCTAATTTCACTTAGGCAGGGCCATGGGATCTCTAGGGCCTCTGTGACTACATCTGGGTTTCAGGAAATTTCTGCTAATCCCAACACTTACCAATAGAAACCACTTACTCTTCTCTGGAATATCTGGTTTGTTTGGTCCTTGTTTTGGTCCTGGTTTCAGTCCTGGTCTCTGTTCCACCTTTTCAGGTGAATTCTATGCAGGCCTAGACTCTAAATTCCCTCTTGAGCTACCTGCTATGTATTCTTGGATCCCGAGATCTGCAGCCCTGGGCTGGGCTCTTCCCCACTTCACCACACTCCCAGTTTAGGGGTGCTTCTCTGGATTTGTTTCTCTGCAAAATACTTTGGAACAAAAATATATAAACATTTTTAAAATGTTTCTGCCTTCAAACACTTTACAAGCTATTTATAAAATAAACACTACTAATGAAATTACTGAAGTAAAAATGAGCACGGAGTCTAAAATTCAGTCTGCAGGGCCCTTAGAAACATTTTTGAAGGACATTTATGAGTGTATTAACCGCACCGTGAGTGGGATAACAAACTAGCACCTTCGAGGAAAAAGTTAATATTGAGCCCATCTGACCAAGTCATTAACATATAAATTATTTTGCATAAAGGACCAATTTGTATGGTATCAAATACCGTGTTAGAAAAGTAGGTGGAAATAGAGTTAAGTTGTGAGAACCATCCAGTGAGAAGGCAAAGTTGGTGAACTGGGAGGGGGCACATATGACCCGTAAAGATTTTTTTAAAGTATTATTATTATTATTATTATTATTATTATTATTATTATTATTGAGATGGGGTCTCACTCTGTCGCCCAGGCTGGAGTGCAGTGGCACAATGTCGGCTCACTGCAATCTCCACCTCCCGGGTTTAAGTGATTCTCCTGCCTCAGCCTCCTGAGTAGCTGGGACTACAGGCATGTGCCACCACACCCGGCTGATTTTTGTATTTTTAGTAGAGACGGGGTTTCAGTAAGTTGATGACAAAGATTTTAATAATTATCATTGAAAGATTATAAAGGAAAAAGAACAATGTCACCAAATGAGGTATATTATTAATATGTTAATAA
The DNA here is from genome assembly GCF_029289425.2 of Pan paniscus. Taxonomy (NCBI): domain Eukaryota; kingdom Metazoa; phylum Chordata; class Mammalia; order Primates; family Hominidae; genus Pan; species Pan paniscus. The sequence goes on along the minus strand of NC_073252.2, from coordinate 21,082,139 downwards.
AGTTTGATGTCTACTGTGCACTGCACGTTACCATAAAATGCCTTCACGTGTAATAGGTCATATCACTGCCAAAGCCACATGAAGAGAAATATTATCATTTTGTGGAAGAGGAAACAACAGGCTGCACATTTGTGAGACTGACTCAGCATCACAAGCTATTTGGTGACAGAACCTGGACCTAGTCATAGTTCTGTCTCTGTGTAGAGTTTTATGTTCCCATAGCAACCTCTATTCACCATGCAGAAAACTTTAAACAATATAATCTCCAAATAATAAAAGAAAGCATGCCTTTAAAACCACCGAACTCCAAAGGACCAGTTCACTAGAGCAGATAATGTTACTCCAGAAGACTAACTTGTTGTCTTCCTTAAAATCCCTTCCTTCTGTCATTCAAAGATCCTTGATTAGCAAAAAGAAATGTTTACAGTGAGCTAAAACATCACCTACCAAATCCTTCATGCTGAGGACCTTTTTTTTTTTTTTTAAATAAAAAGCATTCAAATAGGTCAACAAGGAAATAAGCAAAACCACTTTTTTCTAAAGTGATTTTTCAACCATTGTAGGTAGGCCAATATTCAACCTAATTTCTGTTTTCATTTTTAATATATTCCCTATTGATCTTCAAGAAGTTCTGAAGGAAACCTGCATGAGACATGCATATAATGTGACCAATAAAATATACATTATAGATTCTACAACATTGAGAAAGGATAAAATTAAATTTACCAAAAATTAGGCCAAGGGAATTGCTGTAACTTGGCACCACAGTTTGTCTTTAACTTCTCAGAAGTCAAGTGTTCAGCTTTTCTTTGCATTGGCTTTGCATAAATGGGCCAATGACACTTTCTCCTATTTTTAAATTATTTTTAGTTCCTCCCAGTGAAGTTCCTGAATACACCACTTCAACTCTAGGCAATTATCTAGTTATTTAGTCTTTATACTTTTCGAAATCATACTCTGCTTTGTCCCATAAAGAGACCGTAAAATCTATTTGTTGAACTATCTAGAGAAAGGAAAAAAATAATAATAATCCAAACAGCAATTTAGTGCCTGTAATAAGAAAGTAAATAGCATAATTTCTGCAGCTGAAATCCAAGTTAGATCTTCTCATCACAATTGTGGTCCAATATGGAGCTCTTCATGATAAAAAAGTAACAAACTATTTGAAATAAGTAAATTCCAAGAAAGGATATGATTAGTCCTTTTGTGGTTTATTGTTACAGCTTGTGGTCTGTAATTATTTTAGTCGCCTGAGTTCCCATATGTTGGCCACAGTGGTTGAAAGTGGGATGGGGATAGGCAATCATATTCTTCATGGAACTATTAATAATAGCAGATTAAACCTGTTTTAAGCACCACACACAACAGAGCAATTTACTGCTTGTCAGCAGCAGAATCAAGGCACCATGTAATGTGTGCAATGAAGCAAATGCCAGAAATGTTTATTTGGTTTCTTTTGGGACTCCATATAAAACCCCATATTAGTCTCCTCATGGAAGGCAAGCCTATTACTGAATATACTTTGTATTATCATTAATAAATGTTACTGATTTATTGGACAGGTTACATTTATTGAAAACAATGAAGGCATGCAGTTAATCACCAGATTTTTCTAATTAATTAGTTTTTTGCGTGTGTGACTAGAATATATTTTTTGGCTAATCATAGCACTTTCTGTTAGAGTTGGATGAACCTGGTCTTCAAGAAGTGTGTCCATGTCCTTTCCACTGTATGTTTGTACCCATGAGCCCTCTTTATATCCTGAAGAGCGCCTGCATTGCCTCCTGATGTGCATCACTAGTGCCAGAGACTTGGGGAGGATGTGTGGTTCAATGCAAAGAGAATTGAAACTGAGAGCCACTTAATCGTGGATTGCAATCCCAGCTCTGACACTGAGTTTTACCTTGAAAAGCCTCCCTGGACCTCAATTTCCTTATGCATAAATGGAGATATTATTATCCACTTCACAGTATTGGTGTGGGGTCTAAAATAAATGAAATGTAAACAGAGATGATTGTATGTGCTAGATCCTGATGCTCAATTGCTGAGCCCTTCCAATGGAATAGATACACACACAAAAATGTTTCATGCTTACACTTTTTAGGTTTTAAGGAAAAAGTAAATTATACAGTCACAGCTCCCTTAAGATATCTTTGAGATCAACCAATCCCACTCTCTTTATATTTTACAGAGGCAAATACTAAAAGTCTTGACTATATGATAGATGTTTGTCCTGAAGTCAACTAACTTACACATCTCTGCCTTCTCTGCTTTTAGATCCTGTTGTCTGCCTCTCAATTCAGATTTGTTTCTACTATTCCAAACTGCCTCTGGAATTCTAAGGCATCTTGTCTGTACCATATAGCAAATCATGAATCTTCAACCAGCAATTCACACATACCTACTGAGTTTCTGCCGAAGATGTAACTTCAATAAGCACTCGGGAGATGGATAGTAAACAAACTTGTGATTCTTTCCCTCAAGAAGCAAACAGGCCCTGTAATTTGATTTATCTATTTCTCTGTATTTTTTTTCTATATTATTGCTATAGACTCTGGGCCATCTAGTGTATGCATGTCATTTTTTGGCAGAGTAATTATAAAATACCAAAAAGTTTAGAAACTTCCCAAGGCCGTATAGCTAATTAGTAGCTGAGACAGAATTATAACAGAAACTTCTGAATTCCCATCTCAAAATCACAGCCTAGGATTCCCATAAGAACATGCAGAATCTAGGATTCCCATAAGAACATGCAGAAGGTATAAGAAAGAGAGAGAAAAATGAATCAAAAGATCTTGGCCCTCAACCAAGGGAATTTTCAGCTCTTTTCCCAGACAGCTAGGTAGACCAGAATTCATAGTTCTTTGATGTAGCAAGCTTGCCTTGAGGTTAGCAGTTGGTATTTGTCATTTAGATTCTATATGAAGTTTTTGGATTACATGTAAAGGGATTTATAAGGTAGAGAAGCAGTCAAACATAGGGGTAAAGAACAAAGACTCTGGAGTTACACTGTCCGAGTAAATATCCTGATGCTGCTACTTACTGACTCATGTAATGAGGATGCCATGATGTCATTTAGCCTATGTATCTCAGTTCCTATTCAGAGATGACTCTGACCTTTTTGACTAAAGCATTCAGAAGAATGGATTGACATTCTGAAATGGGAAAGGAGAACTGAGGGAGGATGACATTTAGAGAGGAAGATCAGGAGCCTCATCTTGCTTGGAGAGTTAGGATGCCTCTTAGACATCCAAAGAGAGTTATGGAGTAGGTAGTTGCATATATATAAATCTAGAGTTCAGAGGAGAGGTCCAGGCTGGGAAATAAATACTGATGACACCAACATCTATATCATACTTATCTCCGTGAGACTGGATGAGATCACCGAAAGGACAAGCCACAGATATGGTCACATTGATGTTTAAGAAATATCACTCTGACAGAGCAGAGTGAGAGGAATGAGAGTAGAGGCTATTAAATCAGCTTCAAACTTATCACAGTGGTTCAAGCTAGTGATTATCAAGGATAATAAACAATAGTAGTAACCCTGGTAATAACAGAAATGGATTGTACACAAATAAAATACTAGCTAAACTAAAAGTATATTATAGAAAAAAATCCTACAAGGACCAGGCCCCACCTCTTATTTTTGTGGCCTGAAAGCAAAGAAGGCAGAATCTCTTACAATGTGTGCTTCTGGGCCAGGCGCGGTGGCTCACGCCTATAATCCCAACACTTTGGGAGGCTGAGGCGGGCAGATCACAAGGTCAGAAGATTGAGACCATCCTGGCTAACATAGTGAAACCCTGTCTCTACTAAAAATACAAAAAATTAGCCAGGCATGGTGGTAGGTGCCTATAGTCCCCCCTACTCAGGAGACTAAGGCAAGAGAATGGCATGAACCCGGGTGGCAGAGCTTTCAGTGAGCTGAGATCATACCACTGCACTCCAGCCTGGGCGACAGAGTGAGACTCCGTCTCAAAAAAAAATAAAAATAAAAAATAAAAGGACTTGTGCTTCTGGCCCCACTGGAGAAGACTGGACCTTCGTCTTAAACTTAGAGAAGACACACTTCACAATGGTTTAAAGATGAACCCCTGCCTGTTCACAATGGTTTAAAGATGGACCTCTGCCGGTTTATAGCGTATCTTCTCTAATTTTATATTAATTTTGCCTTGCCCTGCCTATGCCATCACCAGCAAAACTGACGTCCCCAATTGAAAAGCTAGAGAGAGTAACAAAAGAGGCCTAAAGGGGGGTTTCTGACACTTTCTTTAGGGTATTTTCTCCTTTCCAGCAAGTCTGAACATTGAAAAAATGTGTTAGTCCTATCTCTCAGTACTCTCTTATTCCAAGGGCTTTTGATTCTTTAGTCCTTACATCCAGCATCCATACATCAAAAATCTTTTATGTGTGTAGGTATGGAGGTAGGGATGTGCATTTCTGTGTGGATATAAAAATTCAACAAACAATGTGCATAAGAAAATACAGAATGAAATGGAAACTGGAACACAGTCTGCTTAGAAAACCAAGAGAGTAACAGAGAATGAGTGAGCGACTCAGCTTTGGAGAAGGTGCTGGAGTTCCCATTCCATTGCAGAGGATGGGATGAAATGGACAGCTTCAAATCCACCCTGCAATGTAGATGGTCACTATTGTATCTGAGTATCAGGCTTCTGTACATGCCCTAATATTATTCCCTTATCACAATATGGACCTTCTCACAGAATTAAACTGACAACCTTTTACTTCCCGTAGCTTTTGTTTGTTTCTTTGTTTTAGACGGAGTCTTGCTCTGTCGCCAGGCTGGAGTGCAGTGGCACGATCTCGGGTCACTGCAACCTCCAACTCCCTGGTTCACGTGATTCTCCTGCCTCAGACTCCTGAGCAGCTGGGATTACAGGCACACACTGCCACACCCAACTAATCTTTGTGTTTTTAGTAGAGACAGGGTTTCACCATGCTGGCCAGGATGGTCTCGATCTCCTGACCTTGGGATCCACCCGCCTTGGCCTCCCAAAGTGCTGGGATTACAGGCTTGAGCCACCGCGCCTGATCCCTGTAGCTTTTTAAAGTTTTAGATTTGTGGACTTTCCAAAGGATGTACAGAATCTATTATGAAGGCATGAGGAAATTGTAGTTTCCAATTCCTTCCACTTCCCAAATTATATAAGGAAAAATGAGAGAAAAATAGATATCCACAGTGGTCTCCCAGCCTATATATTAAACATCACAATTGTATCAGAAGCCAGTGATATTAGCAGGTTATTTTATTACTCTAATAGAGAGTAGCACAGTCTCACTAGCTGGGGATTTTTCTTGAGTCATTTTACATATCAGATTTAGTTCCATCAGAAGATGTATATGTGTTATTTTCTTTGTTTTTTTTTTTTTTGAGGGGGATGGGTAATTTTGTTTTGTGAATTCTAAATAGAAAGGTGTAACTGCAGCATGAAATTGATACAGCTTTGCTCTATGTACTTAAAGAGACTTCTGTGAAGGATTATTATGTGAGAAAATATAAGCTCAGAATACTGACCAATGAATTTCCACATTGCCCATCTGTCCTGTCCCTCTCTCTCATGATCTCTGTACATGGTTAGTGTTGGATGCTGAATTCTGCATCCTCAAAATTCATATGTTGAAGTCCCAACATCCAGTACCTCAGACTGTAACCATGTTTGGAAAAACGGTTTCAAAGAGACATTTAAGTTAAATAAGGCCTTTAGGATGAGATCTAATCTGGTATGACTTGTGTCTTCATAAGAAGAGAAAGAGACACCAGGGATGTGCATTCCCAGAGAGACAGCCATGTGAAGAGGCAACAAGAGGCCAGCCATCTGCAAGTCAAGGGGAGAGACTTCAGTGAAAAGCAATCCCATCCATGCCTTGCTCTTAGAACTGTGAGAAAATAAATTCCTGGTGTTTCAGCCACCCAGCCCATGGTATTTTGTTATGGCAGTCCTAGCAAATTAATTCAGCTAGCTTAGCTTTTCTCACAGCCTGGTGATCTCAGAGTAGTTGAATTTCTTAGTCATGGTAGCTGGCTTCTAAGAGAGAAGAAGGGGAACTCCACTATGCTTAGAAAGCTAGGCCTGGAACTGGCATAACATTATTTCTGCTGTATTCTGTTGATCAAAGGCAATAACACGTCTTCCCAGCTTCAAGAGAAGGGGAAACAAATCCCACCTCTTGATGTGGGATGTGGCAGTGTGTGCTTCCAGGGGAAGAAGAAGTTGATGGTGGTCCTCTTTGAAGATCATCTATCACAGGCTTTATTCAAGAGGAAGGGGCTTCTCTTTAGCCCCTCTACTAAAGAATCTGTCCTTCTCACTTTTAGAAGACCTTGTTTCCTATCTCAGGGGGAATATTGATGCCATCTAATGTTATAAGCCACAAATTTCTGCGTCTCTGCTGAAAGTTCTATCAATGATAGTATCCATTACTTCTTTTGCTCTTTTCTTCCAGGCTCTCATTACAAAAAAATTTCTTCTGGGTCAAAGTTAAGGCACCTGAGTACTAGAATGTTCTTCATTCCCATACATTTTCCTAGAATGTTCTTCATTCCCATACATTTTCCTTTAGCCATCACTCTCTCTTTTGTATGTTTGTTTGTTTGTTTGTTTTGAGACAGGGTCTCACTCTGTTGTCCAGGCTGGAGTGCAGTACAGTGGCATGATCATGTCGCACTGCAGCCTTGACCTCCTGGACACAAGCATCCTCCCACCTCAACCTCCCGAGTAGCTAGGACTACAGGTGTGTGCCACCATGTCTGGCTAAATTTTGGAAAAAAAAAAAAAAATTTAGAGATGGGGGTCTCACTATGCTGCCCAGGCTAGTCTCAAACTCCTAGGCTCAAGCAATCCTTGCACCTTTGCCTCCCAAAGTGCTGGGACTGCAGACGTGAGCCACAATGGCCGGAGTCTCTATGGTATCTTAAACTGCTCACTTTCTATAAGCTCCTTCCTCTCAGCCAGTAAATAGGCACATGCCTCTCCTGGTCCCAAAGTATGACCCAGGTGGACCCAGAGTTTCTCAAAGTATGCTCTACAGTAGTATTGCCATTCTCCTCTTCTCCTCAAAACTTTTTGAAAGTGAGGTCTTGCAGTTTCCACATCTTTACCTAGGATTCGTTTCTCTACTCTCTATAATATGGCTTCTACCCCTAACACTCCACTGAACCTGTTCTGAATAAGAGGGTTTTCAAAAAAAAAAAAAAGCCTCCTATTTTAAAAACATAATGGAAGCTTTTTAGTATTTATCTAATTGGACATTTCACAAAATAAAATAGATACCTTCTACCCTGAAACTACTGTCATCTCCCTTGGTTTCCGTGGTGTCCTTCCTACGTCTCTAATCCAGAATTCTTTCATCTTCAAGGGTTTCATTTCTACACAAATTCTTTACGCACTTCTGTTCCTTAGGGTTCTGTTCTTGACCAATTATTCTCTGCAACTTGCATTCTCCTAAGAAGAGCACACCCATGCTGATGACTCATCTCCCACTTCTGGTAATAAATCTCAACTTAGTATCTCCAGCCTACACCTCTCACTGGAGCTGTGTGTCCCATTATCTGCTAGTCATGCCTGCCTAGCTCTGGCATAGACCTTTGAAATTCAGTATGTCCAAAACTAAACGTTCTGTTCTCCATACCCCAAAGCTACATTTTCTTCCACATTCTCTGTCAGTTGGGGTTCATGATCCTCTACCCAGTTACACAGCCTAGAAATGTGGGATCATTCTTGACTCCTTCTTTTCCCTAGTAATGCAAATTCAATCAGCCGTCAAGTTCTATGAGATTTTTTTCTACCACTTTCTCAGTTCTTTCTCTTCCTCTTAAGTCCAGTCCTACATGACATAACTCATGCCTACATCATCTCTCTTATGAAGTAGTTAGGAATGTTCTAATTGTCTCCATACAACTATCTTCTGATCAATCTATTCCTCATCCCAACATCAGATCTTACAAAAAAAAAAAAACACAAAATTGACCAGATCAATCCTTTATTGAAAATAATTATTTACTAACTCTATTTTCTCTCAGTAAGACCAAATTTCTCAAATCCTTGAGCCAAGGCACCCTGTCTGCTTCTGAAGTTTATCCTGGCAAACCAATGGGAAATACGATGAGATACTAGTGAGAGTTTGGGTTCAACATGCTGTAAAGAGTAAAATATCCCTCATTTCACATTCTTATATTTTGCTTTAAAACACACTAAAATTTCCAGAGCATATGGGATCCAAAAATCAATAATTTTAAACACAGAGTCTAACCACATTTAGGGTAAAAGATAATACTTAATTGTGTTTTAGTAGTTCTTCAAAACCAAGTTATCTGGGTTATCTAGGATATGTATTAAGTAGTAATAAAAAGAAAAAAGCAATTTTGAGAAGCCAGTTACATGGGACAATCCTTTAATGTTACCTATTCTGAAATATTCTATCTCCAAAGTCATTATACCATGCAACTATAGGACTTTAAGAGGACCTCAAAAAACATAAATGTCGAAGAATCACATTTTTTTTTGAGACGGAGTCTCACTCTGTCGCTAGTCTGGAGTGCAGTAGCGCAATCTCAGCTCACTGCAACCTCTGCCTCCAGGGTTCAAGCGATTTTCCTGCCTCAGCCTCCTAAATAGCTGAGACTACAGGCACTCGCCACCACGCCTGGCTAATTTTTATATTTTTAGTAGAGACGGGGTTTCATCATGTTGGCCAGGATGGTCTCGATTTCTTGACCTCATGATCTGCCCACCTCAGCCTCCCAAAGTGATGGGATTACAGGCATAAGCCACCACAGCCAGCCTGAAGAATCACATTTTTAATTTTTATACATATTTGTCATTCTAAACCAGGCTAATTTTTGTGCCTACTTGTCCTGAATATAATTTTAAGTAAATTAAATTTGCTTTAGAATACAATTTTATAATAAGAAAAATAATTTTGCCCATTGTGATGAGCAAAAAATATATATAGATTGTATACACACACATACACACACACACACACAGAGACACAAATGACTCTGGCATAACGCTGTCTTTGTGCTAGGCACTTAGGCACATCACATAAAGTGCATAACTGTACAGTAATATTCAGCAATAGTGTTCAAATGTCATATTAATATACACAACAACACTATGAGGTAGATACCATTATTATGAATTTTATAGATGATGAGGAAACTCAAGCACAGAAGCTAATGGTGTTCCCTAAGAACACATAGCTAGGAGGTAGCAGTGCTGGGGTTTAAGCTTAAGTAACTAGCCCAGAAGCCATATTCTTAGCCACTATTCTGTGCTACCCACACTCTTGAATTTATTATTTACTTTCCATTCCCACTCCTCCTACTCAATTTTAAGGCTTTGACTATTGCAATGTCTCCATTAGCTTCCTTATTTCTAGTCTCACCATTATCAGTCCATTCACTACACTTCATCAAAGTGATATATTTTTGTAAGTTTGGACGGCTATAAAAGAATACTATGGAGTGGGTGGCTTAAACAACAGAAATTTATCGATCATAGTTCTGGAGGCTGAGAAACCCAAGATCAAGTTTCCAGCAGATCCAATGTCTGGTAAGAACCTGCTTCCTGGTTCAGATTGTTTGCTTCTCCTTGTAACCTCATGTGGTGAAGAGCAGAGAGAGAAAGCAAGCAAGCTTTCTTGTGTCTTTTTATAACTACACTAATCCCATTCATGAGAGCTACACCCTCATGACCTAATGACCTCCCAAAGGTCCCACTTCATAATCCCAGCACATTGAGGGTTAGAATTTCAACCTACGACTATTAGGGGATGCAAACACTCATTCACTCCATAACATGATCATCATAAATAGCAACTCTATTGATACCAACTCTACTTACATTCTTCAATGGCTCCCTATCCTTTTATTTAAATAAAACTTTATTTCATTTGCATTACATACAAGGACCTTCAGGATTTGGCCTTTTCCCATATTCCACTCTCATGCCCTGTCACTCTCTGTTTCACGTTCTATGCGCCAGTCATGCAGGACTTAGTATCCATTTTTCAGTCTGTTCCTGCTGCTATAATAAAATACTTTAGACTGGGTAAACCATAATTTATTTATATTGTTTATAAATTACTCAGTCTAAAGTATTTTGTTATAGCAGCAGGAATAGACTATACAGTTCTAGCGGCTGGGAAGTCCAAGATCAAAGCACTGGCAGATCAAGTGTCTGGTGAGGGCTGCTCTCTATCTGTTTTTAAGAAGGTACCTTGTTGCTGCATCCTTTGGAGGGGACAAATTATGTGTCATCCCATGGCAGAAGACATGGAAGGGAAAAAGGGCCTAGGGCACTCCTTTCAACCTCTTTTATAAGAGTAGTAACCCTATTCCTGAGGGTGGAGCACTCATGACGTAATCACTTCTCAAAAGGTCCCACCTCTTAATACCAACACACGGGTATTAGGTTCTGACATATAAGTTTTGGAGGAACATATATATTCAAACAATAGCATTCCATACCTGGCCCCCTGAAAATTCATGTTTTTCTCACATGCAAAATGCATTTTTTCTTTGTATCCCAGTAGCCTCAAAGATTGTAACTTGTTCCAGCAACAACTCAAAAGTCTAAAGTTCAGAGTCTCTTTTTCATAAAATGACTCCTTTCCTCTGGGTAGATACCCAGCGGTGGGATTGCTGGATTGAATGGTAGTTCTACCTTAAGTTCTCTAAGGAATCTTCATATTGTTTTCCACAGTGGTTATGCTAGTTTACATTCCCACCAGCTGTGTAAAAGTATTCCCTTTTCACCAATCTTCACCAACCAACATCTATTGTTTTTTGACTTCTTTATTATGGCCATTCTTGCAAGAGTAAGGTGGTATCTCATTGTGGTTTTAGTCTGCATTTCCCTGATAATTAGTGATGTTGAATATGTTTCCATATGTGTGTTGGCCATTTGTTTGTATATTTTCTTTTGAGAATTGTCTATTCATGTCCTTGGCCTGCTTTTTGATGGGATTATTTGTTTTTTTCTTGCTGATTTGTTTGAGTTTCTTGTAGATTCTGGATATTAGTCCTTTATTGGATGTATAGTTTCCAAATATTTTCTCCCACACTGTGGGTTTTCTGTTTACTCTGCTGATAATTTCTTTTGCTGTGTAGAAGCTTTTTAGTTTAATTAGGTCCCATTTATTTATTTTTCTTTTTGTTGCATTTGATTTGGGGGTCTTAGTCATGAATTCTCTATGAAAAAGACACATGCACACGCATGTTTATAGCAGCACAATTTGCAAATGCAAAGATGTGGAACCATAAGTGCCCATCAAACAAGTGGATAAAGAAAATGTGTGTGTGTGTGAGAGAGAGAGATACATAGATACATACACACACACACACATACAAACACACCATGAAATACTACTCAGCCCTAAAATGGAATGAAATAATGTCTTTTGCAGCAACTTGAATGGAGCTGGAGGCCATTTTTCTAGGTAAAGTAACTCAGAAATGGCAAACCAAATATTGTATGTTCTTACTTATAAATGGGAGCTAAGCTGTGAGGAGGCAAAGGCACAAGAGTGATATAATGGACTTTGGGGGCTTGTAGGGAAAGGGTGGGAGGGGATGAGAGATAAAAGGCTACATATTGAGTACAGTGTACACTGCTCAGGTAACAGGTGCACCAAAATCTCAGAAATCACCACAAAAGAGCTTATCCATGTAACAAAAAACCACCTGTACCTCAAACACTATTTAAGTAAAAAATAAAAATAAAGTCCAGAGTCTCCTGTAAATATGATCTAACTCAGATATGGATGAGACTCAAGGTACAATTCATTCTGAAGCAAATTGTTGTCCAGCTGTGAATCTGTGACATCCAGCAAGTTAAATGCTTATAAAATACAAGGGTGGAACAAGCACAGGGCAGGTATTTCCATCACAAAAGGGAGAAATAGGAAAGAAGAAAGGGGTAATAATTCACAAGTAAATTTAAACCCAACAAGGCAAACGACATTCACCTCTGAGGCGTGATAATAATCTTCTTTGACTCCATGTCCTGCCTTCTTGACATACTGAGTGGGGGTTGGGACCCAAAACCCAGGGAAGACCCGTCCATGGCTTAGTTGGGCACAGCCCTCACAGCAGCTCTCACGGGTGGAAGACTCCACAGCTCTATCAGGCATTACCCTAGTAGAGGCTCTGTGAGGTTGCCACACCACTGTGGCAGTTCTCTGCTTGGGCTATGAGGCTCTCCAAGGCATCCTTTGAAACCTAGGTGGAGGTAGCTATGCCTCCACAGCTTGTGCACTCTGTGCACCAGCAGTTAGCACCAGGTGGGTGCTGCCAAGATTTACTGCCTGTGCTTTCTGGAGCAGTGTCCTGCATTAAACCTGTACCTGTTTGAGCTATGCTGGAGCAGCCAAAGAGCACTGCACTGGAATGGGTGGAGCAGAAATTGAGTTGGCCCTGGGCAGTAAGCCTCAAGGTCCCACAGGGACCTTGGCCCCCATCCTTTGAACCCATTCTGCTCTCAAGGCCCTGGCATTCTGGGCCTGTGATGGGAGGAGCACCCTCAAAGCTCTCCAAAATGCCTTCAGGGTCGTTCTTCCATTGTCTTGCTGAATAGCATCTGGCTTCCTTCTATCCACACTAATCTTATCAAATATCACTTGATCACACCCTGGTGTTCCCTCCTGAACACACCTTTTTATTCTTTACAACCTGGCCAGGCTGGGAATTTTCCAAATCTTTTGAGTTCTTTTTCCCTTTTGAGTATAAATTCCATCTTTAATTTGTTTCTCTCACACACAGTTTTCTATACGCAGTCAAGAGAAGCTGTTCCATACCCTCAATATTTTGCTTAGCAATTTCTTCCACCAAATACTCTAGTTCATTGCTCACAGCTTCTGACTAAGCATTAAGACACAGACAATTCAGCCAAGTTCTTTGCCACTTTATAAACAGGATGGCTTTTTCTCCAGTTTACAATCCCTCGTTCCTCATTTCCATCTAAGGCCTCATCAGAATTGCCTTTACCATCCATATTTGTATCAGCATTCTGATCACAACCACTTAAGTAGTCTGTAAGATTAAGGCTTCCCCTACAGCTGTTCTCTTTTGAGTTCTCACCAGAACTGCCTTAATGCTTTATTCACAGGAATAGAGACTTTTTCTAGCATTCGGTTCCAAAATCTACCAGCCTCTCTGCATTATCTTGTTCCACAATTTTATGTATTTGTTAACAGCAACACCCCATTGCTTGGTACCAGCAGTTCCTGGTGCTATAACAAAATGCCTGAGACTAGGTAACTTATCAATAATAGAAATTTATTTATCACAGTTCTGGAGGCTGGCAAGTCCAAGATCAAGGCTCTGACATTCAGTGTCTGGTAAGGGCTTGCTCTCTGCTTCCAAGGTGGCACTTTGGAAGTGCATCCTCCAGAAGGGATGAATGCTGTGTCCTCACATGGTGGAAGGGGTGGAAGAGCTGAAGGTCCTAGAGTGCTTCCTTCAACCTCTCATGTAAGAGCACTAATCCCATTCATGAGGCGAAGCACTCATGACATAATCACTTCTCAAAAGGCCACATCTCTTAATATTATCACATTGATTTTTCAGGTCCAACATATGAATTTTGGAGGGACCTCATCCATTCAAACTATAACAACCCATCATTCTCTGAGCATATGCTATGTTCTTCTGCCAGTTTTATAATTTGATTCTTCTACCTTAGAAACTCCTTTTATTATTCCAAGTCTCAGATATCTCCGAAATCCCCCCTGCCCTCCCCTAGCCTACCAGACCATTTCTGCCTCTCTCTTATGCCATAGTGCCATAGTTCCATTGAACAATTGGTTTGTTTTATTCATTTCCCTATCATACTGTGGGAGCAGATGTTGTGTCCCTTCATCTTTGGGTCTTCAGTCCTCAATTAATTTGAATGGAAAATGAGTAAATCAGTATAATATAGTTTGTGTGCTAGTTCTGTTAGTTATTAACTGTGCAACTTTGTTATCTCATCTGTGAAACGAGATAATGATAGTGTTTGTGTATATCATAAGTTCTTTGTGAGGATTAAGTGAGATAACATAAGGCCAGGGCGCTGTGGCTCACGCCTGTAATCCCAGCACTTTGGGAGGTCGAGAGTTCAAAACCAGCCTGACCAACATGGAGAAACCCTGTCTCTACTAAAAATACAAAATTAGCTGGATGTGGTGGTGCATGCCTGTAATCCCAGCTACTCAGAAGGCTGAGGCAGGAGAATCGCTTGAACTCGGGAGGCAGAGGTTGTGGTGAGTCAACTCCATCTCAAAAAAAAAAAAAAAAAAGATAATATATATAGAATGACTAGCATAGTGCCTGTCACATGTAAATATCCAAAAATGTTAGTTGCATTCTTCTGATTATTCTGGAATACTTAATATTATACATAGTGTTTCTGGAGGTACCATGCATAGTGTTCTTTAATTCTGAATCTTATTTTGAATAAGGCCTACAATCTTTTATCTACAGTACATTAGGTTTAATTTCCCAATGGCTGAACTCAAGCATATTAATGTTATAATTTGCAGAAAAGCTAGTGGAGATTTTTCAGGTGTCAGAACCAACCAGTTCTCTCACAACAGCACTACACACATTCTTTTGCCCAGACTCTTGCCCTTAGCACTTGGAGGAATGATGCTCTCATTAGACAGCGCTTCTGTCGGGAGGTTTGCAGCTTCCAAAAAGTCCCCCAAGGGATGGCACTATTATGAGATCTGAGCCAGTCCACTGACAAGACACACCAAGGGCTAGAGTCGGCTGCTTCTGAAAAGGGCTGCTTTTCTTCTGATAAGTTGGAGTGGGAGTTTCATGATATCTACCAGAATATTCTATGCTAACTTTCCTTCTTAGACTGTCATTTTGGGTTAAAATCATGAAAACTGATACCACCGCCACCACCCCAATACTCTGCCCTTCTGGCTATTCTATTGCTACTCATAGGATGTCTTTGGCAGGGGCCTCCCCTTTTAGTTTCAACATTTACTTAGCTATTTGGTATTGGAGACATCATTTTGACACCTCTGAACCTCAAATTTCTCATCTCTAAAACTGAGTGGGTAAGGTATCTCATGAGGTATTGCAATCATTAGAAATCAACTCATCATATATCTTGAACAGTGGAGGCCATATAACTTGCACCCAATTTACAGTGCACAACAGCAGTAGACATTTATTTTCAGTTAACCCTGTGAACATCAACTTGCCATGAATCCAAAAGCATAGCTCTAAAGAATAATTTTTTTACCCACAATTCAGATTATTGGTATCCTGACAATTGGGGGTACCCAACTGCTCCTTCTCCTCATACTCTACGCTCAAGAAGTTAGGCAGTGCTTGCACCACTTGCTCAGAGGAGTTACTGGTTGGAGAAAGAATAACTTTTCAAAGAAAATATCTGATTATACAACAAATGTAATAATTTGATCTTAGATTTTAAAATCCATAGTAATTGCATTATCTAATATATATATATTTATTCAGTCACTCAGTAAGTATTGAACACTGACCAGGCAGGAAAAAAAAAAAAAAAAAAAAAAGATCCTCAAAGAGCTTGTAATCAAGGAAAAGAAAAGAAAAAAGGTAAAATGAGCCACCATGATAAATGGCAATAAGGTGATAGCAAAGGTAAAACAGAGAAATAAGAATAATTAAGCTTGTTAGGCAGCATAAGAGGAGCGAAAAGGGAGAAGGTGATATTTGATTCAGGAATTTAAAGATCAGAAAGCATTCCCTGGACAGAGAGGGGGCATTGCAGGCATTGGGATGATCATGACCATGCCTAGCAGGATGGGAGCAGCGTGGAGCTGGGTTTTAGTCGAGAACAGGACTCCTGATGAAGAAGGGTCAACCAGCAACTGAAAAGGACATCGGAGCCAGAGTAGCATGGGCTGTGTGTGCAAACTAAGGGTTTTAGGAAATGTAATTAAACGCAGAATTTGAAATCTGGTTAGAAAGCTGGCTTGAACACTTCCTATGGAGGTAAAATGGGACTAATTCCACAGGTCCAATTCTGCATCAAGAATTAGTAAAATTTAAATTCCCACAACACATGTAAACTGTGCAGTCTTTTATGAACCCTCCTTCCTCTCCCAGAGATTGACTGAACCTTTGTGACATTATTTTCTCAGCAGAAAGATTCCTCGACTTAATAATGTTGGTTCATGTTTGGATTGAATAAAATATTGACTGGTTTCCTTCTCCATTAAACTCCCTTGAATGCCTCTAAATTACAACTCTGTAAAACTGACCTGAACATCAAGCATGAATTTTTGTTTCTGTATAAAAGTATTTAGACAATCCACTGCCTGACTCCCCATGGCTAACACAAAATCGGTTTTGAAAAGAAACAGAATAGCTGATTGAGCATGAGAGCAGCCCTTTTGATAAGAAAAGATGAAATCCATTCCAGAGTCCTGATTATTAGGTCTATGACAATCTATTAAAAAATTCAAATTGTTTATACAACCTCCACGGTTCTTTCAGTGTTGCTTAAAATTGTCAAGGTAGCAAAAACTCTAGTTATTTTCAAAAGGCAAAATCTTTCCTACCTTAAAAAGTCTGAGTTACTAAGTCCTTAAGAAAAGAGAATTGGCAAAGTGTCTTCAACTCTTCCTTTGGTAACTACTCAGTTTCCTTTGGAAACATTTCCCCAGCTCAGTACACTAGAAAATTGTAATGATGCGAGTTGTGCCAGATACCTGCTGGGGATAAGGAAATTGGGTTTAATGTTTCAGGATGGCTGGAGAGGTCTTTTGTCTTGCCCGCAGTCTGCGCCCTACGTAGCTTGCTTTTTTGGAAAGTGTCCCGACTTCCCTTTGCTTTTTTGCCAGCCACATCTCTGAAGAAGAGACAATTTCTCCCTAAAGTGTTCTCCCTACCTCTCAAAAAAGGAACATGTGACATTTTAATGGTGTAGCATGTTGAGAAAGGCTCTGCCTTCTACTTAAAGGTTTTTTTTTTTTTTTGAGATGGAGTCTTACTCTGTTGCCCAGGCTGGAGTGCAGGGGTGCAATCTCGGATCACTGGAACCTCTGCCTCCCAAGTTCAAGTGATTCTCCTGCCTCAGCCTCCCCAAGTAGCTGGGACTACAGGTGTGCACCACCATGCCTGACTAATTTTTGTATTTTTTTTTTTTAGTAGAGACGGAGTTTCGCCATGTTGGCCAGGCTGGTCTTGAACTCCTGACCTCAGATGATCCATCCACCTTGGCCTCCAAAAGTGCTGGGATTACAGACATGAGCTACCACTCCCAGCCTACTTAAAGGTTTCTAAGAGTGTTCACTGGACAGAGCTATCCATATGTGTCAGAGAAGTGTAATTTGCAACAGGCAAATTGGGAACCTTGAGAAAGTTATTTGACCTCTCAAAAGTCTCACATGTCTCACTACAAAACCGTAGAAAATGATGACTAGCTGAAAATACTGTTGCGTTTTTCAAAGGGGTGTGATACATGCTACCGTCTAAATGTTAGTTGTGATTTTTATCATTAATATTGATAATATATATCTTCCACTGGACAATGTCTAACATTTCATACATAATTGGTTTTGATGAAAAGAGCTGGAACTTTGCAAGAAGTTAGCATTCCAGTAAGATGTTTTGATTAATGTAACAGGTAGGTTTCCAGATCGCTGCCAGCTGAGATAAGGCTCTGTGGGCTTGGAGGGGAGTATATTATATGAGACCCACAGCAGCAAGTGGAATCAAGGATTCTTAACATCATTTTATAACTTAACAGTTTTGTTTCCTGGGTCACTGAGTTTACCTTCCTGATGTCAGTTAGGTCTCCTGTGATATCTGAGTAATAACATGGGACACGATAGGCTTGAATGCTGAGACAATTCCTTCCCTCAGTGGTGCAGGGGTTCAGGCCTAAAATGTGCTCTTAAATGACAGCTGCCACTGTGCTCTATAATTATGGTAGACATCATTCTATTTTAAATTAATTATTTGAACATCAACGCAATAGTGAATACATAAACATATATGAAAGTAGTATTTCCTTATTTTTCCTAGTGATTCAGATGATTGGTTTTCTTACCATTTTGAGGATCAATTATCAGTGACTATGTTTGAATGAAAAAATAGCTGATATAGGAGGCATTACAATAATAATGATTCAGTTGATCATCCAGTAGTAGCAATAATAATCATTTTAACTACCATTCATTAAAGCTTATTGCTTTGTCAGGACTGTGTGGATTTAAGGAATTTAATTTAGTGTGGGCGAGAGAGAGAGATAAATTATTAGATGAATAAAGGGATGGAACCCAGAAGCAGAATGTAGACTTCAGTAGACGGCAGGATCCAAAATTAGAAAACTATCAGAAATGAAGACTGGTATTTCTACAGCCATATTGTCTTTGTTTTTTTCTGTATCTCTGAGCCCATTGCTGAGAAATAATTTCTCCAGGTCGTCCTATAATTCTTCTTTGCTCGAACACTGAGAAAGGCAACTAGTGGATTCTGATTTCCAAATCCAGATGTCCTAGGAAGCAAAGCTTATTGGCCAATCTTGTATTAGGGATCCTCCTCTAATATCCCCTAGTGTACTCCCTTGGTCCCACCTGTGATGGCCATCAGAAAAGGGTCAACAGTTACGAAAAAGGGCTGCAGAGGCTCTTGCTTGGAAGGAGAGGTGCAATCACAGAGTTGAGTTAATTTGTCCCAGGTCAACTAATATGAGGCAGAGCCTAGAATAAACCCAGGAATGTCTAGCACCCGAGTTCATACAATTTCCTTGAGCTTGTTGCTCTCTGGTTAAAGTGGTCTAAGGCAATGCTCCCTGGTAACTGAAGGCTGGCTTCAGTGGGCACAGCAATGAGAGATTTAGTGAAGATGAGGTCTCACTTAAGAACCCCACATCCAGCATCATGAAGGGATGACAAGGAAATGAGAGGGCCTTTGGGTGAAACAGCGATTCTCTGCCTATCCTGTGAGGTGGCTGCAGATAAGTCCTAAATATCAGTGGTTCTCAAACATTAATGTGCAAACAAATCATCTGGACATCTTATCAAAAGGCAAATTCTGTTTCAGTTCTCATGGGATGGGACCTGGGAGTCTGCATTTTTAACAAACTCATAGAAGACACTGACGCTGTGGGACCCTTCCCAGCACCATACGATGTGGATGAGGTTCTAGAGAAAAAAAACTAGGAAAATGGAAGCAGCAAGAAGTCTTGAGGTTTTCTGGTTCCTCCCCACAGCTGCACAGATAGTGGGTTACTTGGCAGCTCATACCTCTGCATTTGGCTTTCTACCCAGTCCTGTGACAAGATGAACAACTACAACTACAGTGACTTGCTGGACCAGCTAAATAAAAAAGCATGTGCTGGCTGAAAAATTGTCGGCAAATAATTAGTGGGTACTGCCAGCAGGCAATTTATTTGGAATTTATCTTGGTAAGATACACAGGATGTTCTGTGCCAATTTTTTCCTGTTTCCTAAGTTCAACTTTGGAGAAACTTACTAGTATTAATAGTGAGAATTGTTATACATCTTGCTGATTTAAAAAATATATATGTCGCACTTATATTTGACATTATTTCTGTTGTGTGAGCTTCTTTAGTGCCCCCCTGCCTGGCTTTGACAGAAGTTCAGGATCTAATTATTACCACATTTGTTGAGTTCTTAAAAATATGTTAGATACCATGTAAAATAAATTATACATTATCCCATTTTACCCTCACAAAAACCTAAGCACTAGCTGTTAATTTTACTTTTTAGCAATGACAAAACTGAGGCAAAAACATATTGTATGAGTTGTCCAAGCACTATCCAATCCTAATCCTGATTTTGCTCCTTCATAAAACATTTAAATCTGCCCTTGCTCCCCTCAATGACACCTTCGTGCCTTTGACTTTGGGTTGATGCTGTGTTCTGGTATCCAATTTTAAACCCTCCTCAACAAGGACTCTATCCTTTTTTGCCCCTTTGTTGCAGTTTGGCAATGTTGTAAAGTCATTCTGTCCACATCCAGTCCTACTTTATTTGAGGTCTGTTTATGCTGCCTTTCTTTGATTTATTTCATTAGCTTCCTGCCATTCTCAGTATCTTCAATGGTAGCTTCAGGTATTTTCCACACATCCCAACCCTAAATCACAGGTGTGCCTCCATCCTTCTGGGCAAATGACTACCTCTTTAATAAAAAGATGGAGACCAATTTTTCCAACATCACTTACATGTACTTTTAACAGAAATATCACAAAATTAAAATAGTTGTGATTTAAACAAGAAAGAACATACATATATTCTTTATTGTTTGATTACACACACACACACACACACACACACACACACAAACAAGAAATTGGAGGTACGCAGTCCCAGAGATACCACACTGTCTCAAGGTTATCATTAGACTCAGATTTCTTCTCCTCCCCTATCCTTAGTATTTAACTTAGGTCCTTAAGTTTGCACCTCATGGTTCCAAGATGGTTCCCTCATCCCAAGCATTATGCCTTTATACTATCAAGTTCAAGGGAGGAAATGTATATATCATGAAGCAAATACTTCCCAGAAGTACCCTCAGAAGAAATCTCCTTAATATTTGGCCTAAAGTTGGTCACTTGCCCATCCCCAAACAGAACTCCAATAGAAGAGAATGGGATAGCTTTGCCGTGTTTAGATCAATCACGTGTTCATCCTCCGGGATTCGGAAAGGGGCCAGCCTTCCCTAAGCATATTGCGACATGAAAAATATGTTTAAGCTTGGACTCTTCCCTTGGTGAAATGTGACTAGTGTCTAACTTATATCCCAGTGTCTAACTCATATCTCTCATTGTTCTTTATCTCTTTCTCCTGCTGCTTCCTCCCAGTCTCAAAGATATCGTGTAGCCATCCATCCTCTTCAGCTTTCTGGTCTCTTCCTTCCCAATACCGAATTCTTCACCTCACCCGCCCTCCTGGTCTCATTCCTGCTCTCTTTCTCTTTGCCCCACCAACATTCACTTCTCTAGTTTTTGGATTTTCTTTCCCTTTTTCCTGGAAATATATTCCAATCTCCCCTATAAAGAACAACAAACTCACAACAAAAGCAAAACAACACAAAAATTGCCTTTCCTTAGCCTTTGATATCTTCAAGCTGCTATTTTAGCTCTGTCTTTCTTTACACAAACATGTCCCCAAAATTAATCAATAATCTGTACTTACATTTTCTCACTGCTCATTTATGTAAGTCTGTAGAGTCCAGACACCCCAATGGGGGAAAAAAGTGGCACCATCAAACTGTCATTTAATTTAGTGGCCTGTCTCTTAGGGTATATTCTTTTCTGGGAATCTGCTCTTCCTTTGCTTCTTAAAGCTCTGCAAAATCTGTCCAGCCCCAACCTGCCCATCCAAGCCACTTCTCTGACTTCTCCATCTCTGCCTCATTCATTGAATCTTTTCCTACCAGATCATAAGCAACTTCATGAAAGGAACCATGTCTTATTTATTACCTGTACAATGTGTGATTAAGAATTTGGCGGAAGCGCTCATCTTTTGAAAAACTTCTTAACTAGTCTTCTTGACTCCTCTCCCCTCCCTCTTCAAACCATCCTGTCACCAGAGTTATACTTCTGAAAGTACAGATTTGATCACATTTGTTCTTTATTTAAAAACACAAACTCCTTAGCATGCCATTCAACTTCTTTCACAAAGTAACCCAAACCCATTTTTAACTTGAAATCTTTCCCTTATCTCCCCTCTGCGTGCACGCGTGCGCGCGCACACACACACACACACATGCACACACACATCAGAATGCATCTATGTGCATCAGAATCATCTGGGATACTTGTTTACAATGAAATTCCTAGGCCACACTCAAGACCAACTTAAGCAGGTTCATTAGGATTAGCTTAGGCTGTATATGTATAGTTTCAACATGCATCTAAGGTGATCCTGAATGCACACTGAAGTTTGGTGCCATGGCCATATCATACTTAAGCAAAAACTAGTTCAAATAGCATGAATTTCCCTATTTTCCACTTTTTAAGCACTTATTTATCCATTTAATAATTGTGGGAGTTTTTTCCCTATGGAAATGAGACAGGGAAGCCTCTAAGATAGGGTTGAGAACTGGACCAAATATCACTAGACCAGTTAGGCTTATAAAAAGTTTCCCTATTAACAACTTAACTGAAGAACAATTCTGCCTCATTACTTTGACTATGTTGAGTTACCTTGGTGGCATTTTTGGTGACACTGGCCACAAGTGGACACTTGCTATACTTCCCACATATGCTGAGTTCATTTCCTTTGTCCACTTCATACGTATCATTAATGCCTCTGTCCCAGTACGCTAACTTCCCAAATCCCTGAAGGCATCAAATGCAATGGAATTTAACAAGAAATCAGCTGCATTTAAGGAAAGCAGACCAAAGTTCCAGTTGAAATTTGATTTAAAAGTTTTGTGAAATGTTACAAAAGGTTTAAAAAAAAAGTATTTATCATTTCAAATACACTTAAAAATTTGCTATTTCTGTGACAAAAGACAATCCATCTTATTCTCATGGCTGGTTTTCTCCCAGTTCTCACCACCCAGATCTAACTCTTTCTGTTCATCTTGGTGACCATGTATATGGAATAAAATGTTATGAGATGATGATATAATATCTACATTCACATGGAAGACTAAAGCTGATTGTTACATTGTAAATGGCATCAGTGTTAGTTGCAAATTCAGAATTCCAGATCCAACTATAGTCATCTTTTCATACAGACATAGCTTTAGTCTCAGTTGGTCTCTCTCTGTCTCTCTCTCTCTCCCCACTTCCTCCCCCCTGCCCTGTACTCTTCCATTTCCCTTCCCTCTCTCTTTTTCTGTTGACTCAGACAAATAAACCCACTAAAACATATTGCCTTTGATATTGTCTCTGACCTGAGGTCATAGAGAAAAGACTCAAAATGAAAATAGAAATGAAATCAGACCCATAAATGGATGCCAGAGGGGACGATACAATAAAGGACAAAAAGACTGGTCCAAGCCTCTCATTTTCTCCACAAAATGACTTTCAGTGTGAACAATGGCTCGCTTTTGCAGTTTTTGTTCTCCAGTGACAACAGCAATGAGGAAAATTGTTTCAAGTCCTGAACTGTCTCTGCTGAGTGCTACAGGGAAGCACACTGGCCCCAGCTGCCAAGTTGCTGCAGTCGTTCACAGACATCAGAGTGCTCACCTTGGCCTGAGTGAGTCATGCTGAGTTTACACAGGTTCATGTGCAAAAACGTGCTGCTGAAGAGATCATGTTTCTCTGACTTTGCCTCTGAGTACCTGCCCTAAACAGCATGCTTGTCAGCACTCCAGCAGGCCGGAGCCTTTGGATGTCTCATTTAGGAGTGTGGTCTGAGTTTTGACGTGCTGAGGAGTAGAAAGGTAAGAACAAGCAGTTCATATAAGGGCAAACTCCTGAGATGAGCTGCAGCTGCATTCACCTCCATGGGGCAAGCCAGACTTTGAGAGGTTTCGTGCTTTTAGATGTCAGTTAAAATAAAATTTTATATGATATTACAAGAGAGTAAGTTTATTACTCAAATACCCCTATAATAGGAAAACAGGATAATGCACCCTATGACTTCCAGAATGACAGTAATTGAAATTCATCCTGATAACGCAGTTGATGGCCAGGAAAGGTGGAAAACATATATTCAGGTCATTGAGAATTTCTTAACTTATTTCAAGAGTGAAGAGAAAGAGACACACAGAAAGAAATAGCCTATAAGCCAGAATTCCACATCTAGGCAGAGAAACTCCCAAATGCGACTTTCTCCATTATTAACCTTGCACGTTATATCGTGTGTTATGACCTCTTGGAGTCTGAAGGGAATGAAGTAGGTCAAACAACAGTAACAAAAAACATTCTCCAAAAGCTCTACATATTCTACCATCCCACAACCTTTTAACCCCACACACCATTCACAGGCTGAATGGCACAAGGTCACATATGTAATTTCCAGTTCTTGCATTTCTTCTTTAAAAAATTTCCTGGCCTTAATCTGTCAGAGTGGTTTCCGATTCCCAGTGATTTGCTAAGAATATAGATTATTACTGACACTGGAGAAATTAGGCGACTAAATAAATGAGCATGAGTTTGTCACCTCTGAAAGTCTCTGATAGCTGTGCCAGAAACACAAGTTGTTTTAGCTTAAGGTGTGCTGAGAATAGAAGGTGTGGAGTAACAGATGTGTCCTCACACCATCACTGGGCTGGATGCTGGAAATACAAAGAATGACAGTTCCTAATCTTTTTAGCTCATTGATTTTGCTGAGAGTGAGAGAGGACAACTAAGTAAACGGTTATGGTAGATAAGTTACTGAGAGCTGATTTAAATGTCTAAGCTGAATAGAGCTTCCATAAAAAAGATTTGCATGCTGAGGTGGAGATGGGGGAGAGTGGTTCCAAATGGTGAACCTGTCTTAACTAGTTCATCTTAATTAATTTCATGTGTACCTATTTAATAGAGCCCAGAGTATGGTTGACCTTTAATCAATAATGGGAAATTCCTCAATCCATCCAGCGTATGGAACTGCTACTCCTTTAACAAAGGGCAAGGGTGGATTTCCCAGGACACAAGAGGATATACTTGGGCTCTGGGCATCCCAATTTAAGCAAATTAGCTAAACTAGCATAAAGTGCACCGAGTGAGGCAACTCTTGACATTTACTGATAAAATGTAAAGGATTGTGTTTATAAATAAATACATGCAAATAATTATGAATAATTATGTTCTTTCAAAGTATAAGGATAGAGGAATCTACTTATCAATCCATCAAAAGAGCTACATACAGTTTCCTCTAACTAAAACATGACAGATTATATCTCAGCACCTACTGACATGAATGTCATTGGGTTGTGACAAATTATGTCCGATGTGTCCTCTGTCATTTTTGCATCACATGGACAGAGGACCTGTCTCAAATAGCCTTCATGGCATCCTTAAAGGTTGTTATTCATATGTTTGATCTTATCTCCAGAATTTTGCATTGTCACACTCTTCTGTAATGATAATGTGAAATGGGTATGATGAATTCAGCTGGCAACATAGAAAAGCTGACCTTTAGTTGTGTAGCAGGGTATCTACTCATATATTCAACAGTTTTACCAAAAAAAGATTTGTCCTAAGGGTTTCCAGTTTCTTCATATGTCCAGAGTCTACAATCTAGCCTTGCATGGAGTCAGATTAATAAAAATCAAAATCTCTGACCCATACTCTCAAGTTCTCTAAAATTGCCTTCACTACATTGTTTTTAGGAATGTTGTCATCAGGCTATATTTTAAATTGTCTTTTAAAAGGGCCCTGTGAAACTTGTTAGATGTACTGTAGGTGCACCAGTGAAGACATCATTATCTTCCATAGTGTCCTCTTTATGACAATCCTGGGAGTGATTTCTATTTAATCTTAGTGCCAAGAATTGTTGTGCCTCTCCCACGTAATGGTCTGTTTGTGCTTTTAACTCACAAACATTGGGGATGAGTTACTGAGCACATTTTTCAGTAGGTAGAAATGTGTTTTCTTCCCTGCTTTCTGAAAAAGTATTCCCAAGTATCCTGAAGCTTTCTAAAAGATGCTTTTCATTTTGTGCTTTCATCTCTTAATAACAATTTTTAAAAATGACATAAGTATATTCTAGGACAAGGATCAGCAGCCTTTTTCTGTTAAAGGGCCAGATACTAAGTATTTTAGACTTTGAGAAGTACACATGTCTCTGAGGCATATTCTTTTTTTTTAACAATTAAAATTGTAAAAACTATTCTCAACTCATGGGTCTTATGGAAATAGGGGTAAACTGGATGTGGCCCACAAGCTGCAGTTTGCCAACCCCTCTTGTAGAATCACTGGATGACCTCATATTTCTGAAAAGTGCCATGTGATTACAGGGTCTTCACACTTGTCTTTGCACTAATGTTTATGTTGGTGTCAAGTAGTTCCATTTATACTGACATGAGCTAATGAGAAAATAAAGAAGACTAACACTAAGTGTAAATGACATACTTGGTCTAAATGACTTGGCCAAATGTCATAAATGTCATAAAGGCAACTCTACAAAGGAAGGTTTCACAGTTGTTCAAAAAATGGTGAGAGAATTAACTCAGCACACAGCCCGCAGTGATGACAGAACCATATAAACTCACAATGATGTGAGTTTGTTCCATATGGAGCAGAATTCTCATCTATATTCACATTATGAAGGGCAATTTCATTTCAGCAAAACAGCAGAATTTATCAGATTAAATGAATGTTACTAGTTGGGTATCAATTGGCTCTGTCATTTTGTTTATGTTTAACTTGCTAGTTTCATTTGGTCTTATACCCGGGTAAGCATTGCAGAATCCACATCCATACCCCTTGTTTCAAAACCCAGTTCTGCTGCTTACTACCATAATTGGAAACACTAACTCACCAAACCAGATATCTTTGAAAACTTTTTACAGATATTTAATATCTTTGGAAATTGTTTTCTTATAGTTAGTATTTTCAGGTTTTTCAGATTTTTAGTTCATATTGAGTAATTTTTAGCCCTAAGCATGGTTCTATTTTACCTCCCACCCCACCCTATATAAACTGCTTACAAATAGCTAGTGGGGAAAATTCATGTCCTTTGATAATAAGCAGTAAAACAAGAAGCAAGGAAGAACAGGATCTACATAATAATATAATGGAAAATAAATTTAAAAAAAATAAGAAGGTCAAATGGCAAAGTATCCTGAAAAGAAAACAAGTTGCAAGAAAATAGATGAAAACTATGGTCAAATATTTTGTGATAAATTTTAAAACAAATGAGTAAAATGCATTGAAGTAGTTGCCTCTGTAAAGCAAGAACATAGTACAGAAATAAAAAAGCACACAAGAGAGATGGTGAAACAGCAATATGCATGAAATGGAAACTAGCAGATCTCAGGAAATAAAAGTAAAAGAAATAAAACTCAAAAAAGGTAAAGGCAAAATTAGAAGACATATAAGGAAGGAAAAATACAGCAAGGTGCATAGAGGACTTAAAAGGCAACAAAACAAAGTGACAATAAAGAAACTCATTTTTAAAAAGTTATTAGAAGGAAAAAGTAACTAAAATGTAGAACAGGCAAAGAATATATTAAAGAAAGCCCCCCCAAAGGAAACTAAAAATAATGGAACAGAATTATTATTTAAAAACATAATTCAGAAATAGTAGTATTTCAAATTCTTGAAATAGTAGATGATTTGAATCTATATATTGTCGAAGCACAGCATGCCTTAGGAAAAACTGACTCATATGGTCAACATTAAACATACCCTAGTACATTTACATGACTTCAAGAACAAAAATTTCTTTTGAGCAGCCAGCCAACCTCAAAATACCACTACTGAACCAGGTAAGGAGATGAAATCGAAATCCATTCAGTTTGAAATTTTTCTACTACTCTGAGGAAAGAAAGATTTAAGCAATGAAAAGACTTTAATTGAATGAGAACCATTAAAGACAGATTTATAGGACTTGTCTGTGTATTACAGAGATCAGTTTGTAGTCTAATCAAGAGTTAGCAGAAATAGCATTTATTGGGAAAGAAACTGAAGGAAAAAATTTCTCCAATAAGCCAGATGCTTTATAAACCAACTCTTCTCTATGCTGAATGTAGCAGAAAGTTTCAAGTAATTTCTCATAAATATGGTCAAATATTGCTATATTCAAATATCCAACCCAAACCTCAAATTCTGTATAAGAAAAAAAGACAGAAAAATATTTGGTGAAGAGATAACAGATGACAAGTATAATATTCAAAGAAATTTCTCAGAACAGTTACCAAGCTTGGCAAAATTTAGTCAATAGAAGAAGAGTATTAAAGGGAACAGCAACTTCAAGCGGAGAAGGCAGAAAGGTGCAGTGGCTTATTCCTGTAATACTAGCACTTTGGGAATCCCAGGTGGGAAGATCTCTTGACTCCAGGAGCTCAAGAGCAGTCTGAGCAACACAGAAAGACCCTGCCTCTTTAAAAAAAAAAAAAAAAGCATCTATGATATTTTCTGCTTAGTATTTTCCTGATGTCTGAAAACTTCCTTTTGCCTACATTCTCCATCCTCATGTCTTTAGTAGGAGCTAAATGGATTTTACCTGACCTACTACTACCTACTTGTCAGCAAGCAAGTGGGATACAGACCCAAATCAGACCAATCAGAGCCCTTCTTGGGAAATTTTGGAACCAGAATCACGACTCTGCTCCTGCCATTAGAAGAAACTGTTCATTTATGAGGCTCTAGAATTGTGTCAGTTAGATTTACCACCACACAGAGGAAGCTGGTCTGCAATCAGAGAAAATGAAGTCGAGTATCAGAAAAAGGTAGAGATGAGGTTTCCATTCCCTATGACTTTCATATATTTTGATCCAGTTGTTTCTGTTATCCAACTATAAACCTGCTCTTGTAATTGTTTTATTCTGTAAATAAATACATTTCTACTTTTCCTAAGTTACATTAAGTTTCTGACACTAGCAACCCAGTATGTGCTGATTAATACACACCCAATCAAGTAGAAAGAGAGTATAACAAAAGGTGCTTTCTTAAGGGCAAGAAATGTTTAATAAACAATGAAGAAAGAGCTAGTAGAGAAGCAGAAGATTTTGAGAAGGAGGAGAAAAAGAAACAAAGATATTAGGTAAGGATATTCCAAGGTGGTTGTAGATATGTGGTTTTAGAAGAAAAAGAGCTATATAGAATATATATATGAAAGAAACTAATCTTTCTTTTCTATGAAGGAAATTCAGCCTATGACCTTAAAATGTTCACAATGTCTACTGTATGCTAAAGTACAGCAGTGTGGTAAAACATACACATTAATATTTTTAATTATTTTTACTAAAGGGATAAAAAGAACATTATAAGGAGAAGAGAGTGCTAACAAGAAATTGGGTTCAAATTTATTTACCTGACCATGAGCAAATTACTGGATCACTGTGTGCCTTGGTTTTTATCTGCAAAATGGGTAAAATAACAGTACCTAGCTGATGCACTTACCGTAGGAAATGAGAGATAAAGCATGGAAAATAATTTGTGCAGTCTTGGGAACATCATGTTTGCTCACTAATATTAGTTACCGTTAGTATCACTATCACTATTACTCTTGAGTTACTATCCTACCCCATCACTTTTAGTATTTTACTGAATTTATATCATTTGATCATCGCAACAACTTTGGGAATTAAGTAATCACTATCCTTAGTTTATAGATAAGGCTTAGATATTAAATAACTTGCTTAGAGTCACACAGCTAGAAAATGGCAGACTCAACATCAGAGCCCATTCAGCATGACCCTAGAATTTCCTCCTTTTTCTCATAAATCAAATGGCCTCCATTGAATTTGTTGTTTTCAAAAATATATTCTCGATTCTTTCCATGGTTTTTCTGTTCTCTATTTTCCTTCCTTCCTTCCTTCCTTCCTTCCTTCCTTCCTTCCTTCCTTCCTTCCTTCCTTCCTTCCTTCCTCTCTCTCTCTCACTCTCCCTCTCTTTCTCTCTTTCTTTCTCTTTCATTGAGATAGGGTCCCACTCTGTTGCCCAGGCTGGAGTGAAGCAACACAATCTCAGCTTACGGCAGCCTCCACCTCCCAGGCTCAAGTGATCCTCCCAACCTCAATCTCCCAAGTAGCTGGGACTACAGGGGCATGATACCACACCCAGCTAATTTTTTTTTTTTTTTTTTTTTTTTTTGTATTTTTGGTAAAGACGAGGTTTTGCCATGTTCCCCAGGCTGGTCTTGAACTCCTGAGCTCAGGGCATTCCGCCCACCTTAGCCTCCCAAAGTACTAGAATTATAGGTATGACCCACTGCAATAATAGGTGTGAGCCACTGCACGTGGCTATTTTATTTATTTCAATTCTGATTTTTATTATTCCTTTCCTTCTGCTAATCGTTGGTGTAGCTTCTTCTTTTTCCAGTTCCTTTAGGTATAATGTTAGACTATCTATTTGAGATCTTTCTTCTTTTTTAATGTAGGCATGTATTGCAATAAATTTTCCTCTTAGAAATGGTTTTGCTGCATCCCATAGGTTTTGGTATGTTGTAATTTCATTGTCATTTATCTCAAGATTTTTTCTTTTTTTTTGAGGCGGAGTCTCGCTCTGTAGCCCAGGCTGGAGTGCAGTGGAGCGATCTCTGCTCACTGCATGCTACGCCTTCCAGATTCACGCCATTCTCCTGCCTCAGCCTCCTGAGCAGCTAGGACTACAGGCGCCTCCCACCACGCCCGGCAAATTTTTTGTATTTTTAGTAGAGACGGGGTTTCACCGTGTTAGCCAGGATGGTCTTGATCCTCCTGACCTCGTGGTCCGCCCGCCTCGGCCTCCCAAAGTGCCGGATTACAGGCGTGAGCCACCGCGCCCGGCTTGAAGATATTTTTAAAATTTCTCTTTTGATTTATTGTTCAACCCATTTGTTGTTTAATCATGTTGTTTAATTTCCACAACAACGTTTTTTCTTAATTTTTCAAGATTCCCTTGGTTACTGATTTCTGTTGTGGTCTGAAACAATACTAGGTATGATTTCAATATTCTTACATTTTTAAAACCTGGTTTTGTGGCCTAAAATATGGTCTATCTTGGAGAATGTTCCATGTGCGAAAAAAGTTGTGTATTCTGCAGCTATTAGATGGAAAGTTTTGTATATGTCTGTTTGGTCCATTTGGTCAAAAGTGCAATTTGAGTCCATGATATCCTCATTTATTTTCTATCTGGTTGATCTGTTCATTACGAAAGTAGAGTATTAAAGTTCCCTACTATTATTGTATTTCTGTTTTGCTCTTCAGGTTTATAACTATTTACATTGTGTATTCAGGTGTTCCAATGTTGGAGACGTGTGTGTGTGTGTGTATATATATTGCATATATGCAGATATATTGCATATATATATTGCATATATGCATATATATTGCATATATATGCATATATGCAATATATTGCATATATATAGCATATATATAGCATATATACAGCATATATATAGCATATATATGCAATATGTATATGCAATTTTTAAGTCTTCTTGTCAGACCACTATATCATTAAATAATTACCTTCTTTGTCTCTTGTGATAGTTTTTTTAATTGAAGTCTGATTTATCAAACATAACTGTAGCCACTCTTGCTCTCTTTTAGTTACATGTGTCTTTTATGGGTCTCTTACAAGCGGCATGTAATTGGATTGTATCTTTATCCATTCAGCCACTGCATCTTTTCATTAAAGGATTGAATCTATTTACATTCTAGCTTATCATTTAGAGGTAAGGACTTACTGTCATTTTATTATTTGTTTTCCAGTTGTTTTGTAGCTCCGTCGATCCTTTCTTCCTCTCTTGTTGTCTATCATTGTGGTATAATTTTCTGTAGTATTAAGCTTTTATTCCTTTCTTTTTATTGTTTGTATATCTGACATTTTTTTTGTTTTGCAGTTACCATGAGGCTTACATAAAACATGTTATAGTTTTAATCAGCTATTTAAGCTGATAACAGCTTAACTTCTATCACATACAAAAACTCTAGACTTTTACTCTCCACCCCCTATAACTTATGTTTTTGATGTCACGCATCTTTTCATATTGTATATTTCTTAACAAGTTATTGTAGCTGTAGTGCTGTAGTTATTTTGACCATTTTGACTTTAAATCTTCATACTAAGCAGATGTATAATTTACATACCACCATTATAGTACTGGAGTATTCTGAACTTGACTATGCATTTTCTTCCACTAGTGAGTTTTATAGTTGCATATATACTTATGATAGTAATTATAATGCCTTTTTTCTTTTCTTTTTTTTTTTTTTTTTGAAAAACTTCCTTAAGCACTTCTTTTAGGATGGGTCTAGTGGTGATGGATTTAGCTTTTGCTTGTCTGGATAATATTTTATGCCTCTTTTATTTCTGAGGGATAGCTCTGCTGAGTATAACAGCCGTAGCTGAAAGGTTTTTCTTTCAGCACTTTGAATATATCATCCAATTGTCTCCTTGTCTGCAAAGTTTCTGCTGAGAAATCTACTGATATATTCTAATGGAGATTCCCTTGTATGTGACTTGATGTTTTCTCTTGCTGCTTTTAAAATTCTTTGTCTTTAAGTTTTGACAGTTTTACTATAATGTGCCTTTGAGAGAACCTCTTTGGGTTATATATGTTTGGGGACCTTGGAGCTAAGTGTATCTGAATGTCCATATCTCTCCCAAAATGGGAACTTGTCAGCCACTATTTTATTTAATAAGCATTTTTGTCCCTTTTTAAATCTCTTGTCCTGAAAATCTCATAATGCAAATATTTATTTGCTTAATGATATCCCATAAGTCCCAAAGAATATCTTCACTCTTTTTCATTCCTTTTTCTTTTGTTTCCTCTAAGTCAGACCAAGTCACAAATGACCTATCTTCAAGTTCACAGAATCTTTCCTTTGTTTGCTCTAGTCTGCTATTGAAGCTTTCTATTGTATTTTTAAACTTTATTTTATTGATTAAATTCACTAGCTATAAGATTTCTGTTCTTTTTTATCATATCTCTCTGTTGAATTTCTCATTCAGATAATGAATTATATTCCTGATTTCATTGAATTGCCTATGTGTATTCTCTTGTGTCTTGCTAATAATAAAGAATATTATTATGAATTCCTCTTCAGGCAATTTGTAAATTTCCATTTCATTGGGGTCAGTTACTGGAGAATTATTGTGCTCCTTTGGTGATGTCATGTTTCCTTGTTTTCTATGTTTCTTGTGTTCCTACATTGATGTCTGCACATCTGATTGTGTAGTTACCTCTTCCAAACTTTACAGAGTAGTTTTTGTAGAAGGCTTTCACTGAAGGTGGGCCTGAGGGTACTGGTTGGGCAAAGTGCAGTGGCTGTAGTTCTGTGCGGGCCCAGTGATACAGTCTGTATGCAGCTTCTTCAATTGTGATCAATGTCAGTGATGACTGACATACCTTGGTACCTTGGTGGTCTAGGCTACAGGAATTTGTGGCAATAATGGTGGCTATGTATGTTATTATGGCAAGAACTTTGGGAATCATTCTGTTCTTATCTTCCCCCACAGTGGGGCGTCCTGTGAAATTACTATAACACCTGGGACTTGAGACACAGGTTCACATTCCCAGGCACAAGTGGATGCCGTTCTCCCAAAAAGCTGGGATCTATTGCTTTGAGACAAACTCTAGCAGCTTAAACCCAGGAGGCTGTAATATAGCTGTGTTCTGACCCTGGGAAACAGGGTACAGCACTGGTGCAGCTCTGGAGAAGAAGGGATTTTCCAGAGACTAAATCCTCAGGGAACAGTGCACAGCTACAATTCAGATCCTGGAACCAACAGGACATAGAAGCAGCTCAGGATCTGAGGGATGAGATAGCACATAGTGTGGAGTTTGGACCCTGGGATGGTGGGACATGACAGAAGCCCAGGCTCTGTGAGCCTGGGTACAGTAACAGCAAGTACTCAGGAATGGCAAGACACCATTGTGGCTTGGGCCTGGGATTGAGGGTGGTGGAGCAGCACAGCAATGACTTCACTCCCTGGAAAGGTGGGACATCTCACCAGCTCAGATGGGTGGAGATTAGTCCAGTTACAGGTATGCAGGAAATGTGGCTCTTTGTCCTGGAGTTGGAAGTGGCACAGCTCCTGTGATTTCCTGGGACTTCAGGTACTATGTCTTCTCAGCTCCAGAAAGCATGGCTACGTGGGTTAGTGGGGCTGCCAGATGCCTGGGGAGCAGGGCACTGTATCAGCTGTGATGCTGGGGCAAACAACTAGTCTGGTATGCCAGAGTTATTAGAGTCTCTAGGTTCAGGAAGCTGCCTCACCTGTGGTGCTAGAAGGTGAGGTGCAGTTGATAGCTCTGGTGTGCAGAATATCTGAAATCCCCTGCTGGCAGACCATCACTGGATGTTGGCCTTAAGTGGAGGTGCCCCAGCAACTAGAATGCGCAGGATGGAGCAGCTATATAGTAGATTGGCCCTAGGGAGTAGGGCACAGTAGCAGCTTGGCTCAGGTATGGCACACTATGGAGTGTGCATGTTGCAATAGCAGCAAACTCTCAGGGATGAAGGGTGGTGCAATGGGTTTCACCCCCAGAGCAGGATGCACTCTAGTAGTGTCTCTGGTTCCAAAATGGTGTAGTGCAGTAGCAGTACAGGCAATAGGATAGGGGACAGGGGGCAGTGGGGAGAAGTGAGGCCAGGGCACAGTGTTGTCACCTTCTCTGAATATAGCTCAGCATGTGACTCTAGGGAGCTCTCTCAGTTGAGTTTAGAGCTTGTGAGGACTGTAGGAGTCTCTGATAACAAAGGCTGCAGGTGTCTGCAGTGGCAATCAGGATTGCTGGGGTCGTCTTTATTTTTCCCTGCAGAAAGGAGTCCTTCCTGGTTCTGAGCTGATTCCAACTGAGGGGATGGAGTGGCGGAGGCAAGATGTCTTTTTCCCTTCCCTATGCAGCCATCCTGGGTTTCTATGCTCTACAGGATTTCTGCTGCTTCTTTGCTATTCTCTAGAGCTCTCCTTTAGTTATTTTGGTCAAAAAGTACTTGATTATTCATAGCTTTTGTGTGTGTGTGTGTGTGTGTGTGGTAGAAACAAGGATGCTAGCTAGGAGCTTCTAGATAGCCATCTTGTTGATGTCACTCCAAGGAAATTTCAATAAGCCTGTGAGACAGCCAAAATAATTAGATGGAATACTGTCATCTACCGCTTTTATCCTTTAGACATGGGCAATGCCTACAGCTTTTCACAAGGCCCGTCAAGCTTTCTATATGAGCCACAAAACGGCATACTGAATTATTTAAAGCTTTCACAACTTTCAGAGTATCTGCAGTATGTGTATTTGATAATGTTTAGGAAGAGTAAATAATGTTACATTCCAGTATCCTGATAACATAGTCTTTAAGGTGAGGGTCATAAAATTGTCTTGTATGTTAAAAACTCGTGATAACGATTAGAGCAGGGACATGATAGGCACTTAATGAATGTGTTCAGAAATAAATATAGAGATGAACAAATGAATTAATGAAATAATAAAAACTATTTGGGTAGGATCCAAGCCATGTGAATTTGTTTTCTATTGCTGCGTAGCAAATTATCACCAACTTAGAGGCTAAAAACACTGATTTACTAGCTAACAATTGTGTAGGTCA
The DNA here is from genome assembly GCF_029289425.2 of Pan paniscus. Lineage (NCBI taxonomy): Eukaryota > Metazoa > Chordata > Mammalia > Primates > Hominidae > Pan > Pan paniscus. Next base: position 21,047,020 of record NC_073252.2, on the reverse strand, counting down.
AGTCCAGCACACCATCACTGTGTTCTCTTCCAAAGAAATTGCAAAACCAAAATCCAGGTATAGGCAAAGCTGAGTTCTTTTCTGGAGACTTTGGAGGAAAATCCACGTCCAAGATCATTCTTCCCGGCAAATTTCAGTTGATTGTGGCTATATTACTGAGTTTCCTAATTCCCTGCCGACCCACAGCCAGGGACTGCTCTTAGCTCCTAGAGTACTGCACACTTTCCTTGCTCTCTATCCCCTCTACCTTTAAGCCAACAAGAGTGATGCAAATTCTTTTCCTGCTTTCCGTTTCTGGTTTCCTCTTCTTCAGTCAGCCAGATAAAATGCTCTACTTTTAAAGGTCTCATGTGATTAAGTCACACCCACCTGGATAAATTCTCTGTCTTAAGATCAACTGTATAGTGTACATAGCTTTACTTAATCGCAGAGTAAAATCCATTAAATTCACATTCCCAGAGATTATGCAGGGCATACACACCAGGAGGTGTGTATCTTGTAAGTTTTGGGAGCTATCCTAGGATTATTTTCCTACCATACCATGGAAGACTGTTGCAGTAGACTCAAGGGTGTACTATTATTCTCTCTGAAGTCACAGCTGGATATTCTCAGGCATGCTTGATTATAATGTTGAAAGACCCTAGGGTTCAAAACCAACATATCATTTTGTTTTCTTTTGTGATTTTAAAATATATTTTCTGACCTTATATCTGTGTACTTCTGAAATAGCTTCTATAGCAGATAGAAAAATCCTATTACCTCCCTCCACTAAATGAGTCAAATATAAATGTAGACAAAAACAGAAAATATCCCCTTAGAAAAGTCTGGTGACACTTGAGCCCTTTCCAGCTTGTAGGTCTGAAATTGAATTTTTATATTCATTGTAAAGGTTGGTGAAGGGAAATATTATTACACAACACAGAGTCAGTTAGGGCCGGAGGGCCTGTTTTCATATCTGCTAGATTAGAGCAATAGAGGTCATCTCGTAACTTACTCAAGAGAAAATGGAAAGTAACTGTTGTTTATTTTAGAATTTTGATCTGCACTGAGTGCTGTGTTTTTGAACACAGATATTATAATAGCTAATTATTGAAAAAGTTTAGTATTCAAGTAACAAACCTGTGATGGAATCTGTTTTTTTCCATCTATTACTATTCATTGTACCTATTTTATGCATTTTTATGCATTTCAAATGATTTTTATTTGGGGTCCTAAACTTTTGGAGGTTTTATTTCTTAGTTATTTCCATCTTTCTTGTTTACTCTGCAAATTAGAGTCTTCAAAACAAAAGTGATTCTTTTAGGCCATGGAAATAGTAAAAAAAAAAAAAAAAAAAAAGCAATAAAAATGCTTTGTCTGCTTTTAAAGGCAAGTATAGATAAATGAGCTTTCCAGAGTGTTATTATTAAACAAGGTGAAGAGTTAGGCAGAGTCAGCCTCCTATATGATCCCTCAGCACCCAGTGTTCTGTCCAATGAGCCAACACATTACACACACTACTTCATTTAATCATCCAGCATTCTTGTGAAGTATTATTACCCAAAACGTGGTTAAAAACCAGTTCTGTGATCACACCAGTGCACTCCAGCCCGGGCAACAGAGTGAGACCCTGTCTCAAAAACCAAACAAGCAAATAAAAAACAAAAAAGCAATTTTAGCTCCTTCCAACTGGGTGGCATTAGACAAGTGATTGGCCACTAAGAGATTCAGAATGTTTGAGAGTCAGAGTAAATATTAACTTAATAGATATATACTAAGTTAGATTTCGACTAAGAAAATATGTAAATTTTATCTCTGTCTTTAAGATCAAAGAAGAAAACATCCGACACATTTTCCTAGTCTTTATTTTAAACTTTCTGCATGTATGCACTCATGGAATTTTCAGAACTCAATGATGTAGGTGGTATTATATCAATATTATAGATTTTAATAATGCTTTTGCATGAGGGTATATCAATTATAATTGATGTGTGTGTGTGTATTTACAATGCCATTATTTATGGATAAGATGTTAAAGACTGATAAAATTTCTTCTGTAATGTTGAGCCCTGTGTCCATTGTGAATCATCTTATGAAAAATAAAAAGAACTTCAACAGTGGAAATACTAAACTCTGAAAAGTTAGTAAGATATATTGGACACTTGCAATGGATAAGCACTGTGACAATAGATTTGTTATTGCTATGTCATTAACTTTTATAATAATGGCATTGTTTTGATTTCCTTAAAAAAACTAGAGTTGTAGAGCAGGCTATTTTAAAGATGGTAGGCAACAATGTACCAATTAGCAGATATTGTGAAATTGGTACACTGGCTTGAGCGCAACCCAAAAGATAGAATCAAGATGAAATCTTGCAGACAATTCAGATTTAAGAAATTAGACATGCTGACTTGAGTCACTGGGTCAAGAATACTAACTATGATTCAGAGAAAGACTGCATTACTGAGAATAATGATAAGAAATCAGCAAACAAATTAGAATGAAAACTATGACAAATTAGAATGAAAACTATGAAAACTGATATTAATAAAAGCAACTTGAGAGTTGCTACATTATTTAGGGCTATAGGCTTCGGATGTATTTTAATACATTTATAGCCACTTGATTTTCACAGCCAAAATATAAGTAGTTGCTGAGGCACCATTTCACAGAAGTATAATAAAGTCATCTGCCCAGGATCACATACCTAAGAAGATCTTGCTTCTATTCTATCTTCCCATAAAGAAGATACCTCTTCTTTATGATTTAATGGCTGATCACCAAAAGAATTCAGAGTCCCATTTCTCCTCAGCATGTGTACATTATCAGTTATGAAAGAAATTGTTTTTTTTCTTTTTCATGCTGTTTATCATAACTTACCACAATCAACTGGTTAAATTAAAGTTCAACCTGGTTAAAATCAAGCTGTAAATTACTGCAAATTCCCTTCCACAAAGCTCAAATACCAGAAAGGGATTTTCAAGTAGTTACAAACAAGTTTCTGCTTTCCTGAAGATTAACCAAATCCAGTCTTAATCTTTGTGGCAGAATTGTTAACACCTTTTTTCTCAAAAATTTTAAAGAACATTTCAAAGAAATGAAACTCAGATGTCCCACTTAGAGAATGTGCAGGTCAGTGTTGTGTTGTTAGATCATGTAAAGACTGCTCTGAATGCCCTAAGCCACACTTATATGCCTATGCAACATGAATACAGGTGCAGCTTAAACAATTTTTTGTTAGGCAAATATCGCATAACCCACACAGAGATCAAGAAATAGAACTTCACTAGAATCCAGATGTTATTCCCAATGATAAATCTTTCCATCCATCTTAGAGTTATTCAGTATCCTAACTTTCAAGGTTATCCCTACTTTGCTTTGATTTACAGTTCAATATCCAAAGTTTGCATCCATAAACAATATAGTTTACTATTGGCTGTGTTTACTTTTATATAAGTGAAATTATAGAGTACATAATTTTATTAAGTTTATTGAGGTATAATTGACATACAGTAAGCCAGGGGTCCCCAACTCCTGGGCCACAACTGACTGATACTGGTCTACAGCTTGCTGGGAACCAGGCCACCCAGCAGGAGGTGAGTGGCCAGCAAGCAAGCAAAGCTTCAGCTGTATTTATAGCCACTTCCAATTGCTCACATTACTGCCTGAGCTCCGACTCCTATCAAATCAGCAGCAGCATTAGATTCTCATAGGAGCATGAACCCTACTGTGAACTGCTCATGTGAGGTGTATCAGTCCATTTTCACATTGCTGATAAAGATATACCCGAGACTGGGAAGAAAAAGAGGTTTAATGGGCTCACACTTCCACATGGGTGGGGAGGCCTCACGATCATGGCAGAAGGCAAGGAGGAGCAAGTTACGTCTTACGTGGATGACAACAGGCAAAGAGAGAGACTTTGTGCAGGGGAAATCTACTTTTTAAAACCATCAGATCTCATGAGACTTACTCACTATTGTGAGAACAATGTGAGAAAGATTCACTCCCATGACTCAATTACCTCCCACTGGGTCCCTCCCACAACACATGCGAATTGCGGGAGTTACAGTTCAAGATGAGATTTGGGTGGGGACACAGCCAAACCATATCATGAGGGATCTAGGTTGTGTGCTCCTTATGAGAATCTAATGCCTGATGATCTGTCACTATCTCCCATCACCCTCAGATGGGATCATCTAGTTGCAGGAAAACAAGCTCAGGGCTCCCACTGATTCTACATTATGGTGAGTTGTATAATTATTTCATTATATATTACAATGTAATAATAAGAGAAATCAAGTACACAATAAATGTTATGTGGTTGAATCATCCCAAAAGCATCCCACCCCATCCGTGGAAAAAGTGTCTTCCACAAAACTGGTCCCTGGTGCCACAAAGGTTGGGGACTGCTGCAGTAAACCACACATCTTTAAAGTATACACCTTGAAAGTTTTGACATATGAATATACCCATTCATGAAATCATCAATACAATCAAAATAATAAAACATCCATCACTGTTAAAAATTCCCTTGTGTTTCTAATCTTTCCCTAGTTCCCTTCCTTGCCAATCCCATTCACAGACAGCCATTGATCTACATTGTCTCAGCATGACTAATTTGCAGTTTCTAAAATTTTATAAAATAAGAATCTGAATGTTTCACTTAGTCTTAATCCTTTGAGATTCATTCATGTTGTTTTATGTATCACTGTTGTTCATTTCTTTGTGTTGCTGAGTACTATTCCATTATAGGTATATACAACAATTTGTTTATCCATTCACCTGTAAATGGACATTTAGGACGATTCTAGTTTAAAGATGTTACAAATAATGCTGCTGTTAACATTCATGTACAGGTTTTTGTATAAATACTATCTTTTCCCCTGGGTAAATGTGTATATTTTCAATGTCTAAATCACAGGGTTGGTATATTTTTTAACTTTTTAAGATATTGCCAAACTGTTCTATGAGATACTTCTACTAGTTTTTCTTTTCATTAGATGTACGTGAAAGTTTTAGTTTGTTTACATCCTCACCAACATTTGGGTTATTTCATTCAAGTTGGTGGATAGTACTGCTCAAGTGTCCTATAACCCACTGAATTTATTTCTAAAATTCTATCAAACATTGTGATAAGGAAGTTGAAATTTCTGACTCTATTTCGATGCATCTATTTCTCTTTGTAATTTTATCATATTTTGCTTCATATATGTTGAATCTATATTATTAGATCTATAAATATTTAAGATTATTCTGTGCTCTTGAATTTATTAAGAAATATCTTCATTATGGACAATATTTTTGCTTTGAAATCTATTTTGTCTAATATTTGCCACTTCAACTGTCTTTTGACTAATGCAGAGTGGTTTAATGTTTTCAGCCTTTTAACATATTTTTATCTCTATATTTAAAGTAGGTTGGTAGCATATAATTAGCTCTTGCTTTTTATCAGTCTGACAATCATTGCCTTTTATTTGTGGCATTTATCCCATTGGCATATGAGATGATTATTGATATGGTTGGGTTTACATATGTTGCATTGCTATTTGTTTTTGTTGTTGTTGTTTGCTTTGGGTTTTGTTTTGTTTTTGTTTTTTTTGAGATGGAGTCTCGTTCTGTTGCCCAGGCTGGAGTGCAATCTCGGTTCACTGCAACCTCCACCCCCGGGTTCAAGCAATTCTCCTGCCTCAGCCTCCCAAGTAGCTGGGATTACAGGTGCCCTCCACCACACTCAGCTAATTTTTGTATTTTTAGTAGAAACAGAGTTTCACAATGTTGGCCAGGCTGGTCTCAAACTCCTGACTTCAGATGATCCGCCTGCCTCAGCTTCTCAAAGTGCTGGGATTATAGGCATGAGCCATTGCACCCAGCCTCTATCTTGATTTTTATTAGTTGTGTTAGTCAGCCTTCTCCAGAGAAACAATCAATAACGTGTATAGATGTATATATAGAAGTTTATTTTAAGGAACTGATTTACATGTCTGTGAGGTTAGTAGGTCCAATATGGGCAGGGTAGGCTGGTGGGGTGGAGACCCAGGCAATAGTTGTGGTTCACATCCAAAGACAGTTTATGGCAGAATTTCTTCTCTCTCAGGAGAGGTCAATCTGTTTCTTAAGGCTTTCAATGGATTGGATGAACTCTCATATTATGGAAGGCAATCTACTTTACTCAAAGATTTAGATGTTAATCCCATTCAAGAATACCTTCAGAGAACAGCTAGAATAGAGTATGACCAAATATCTAGATATTATGTCCCAGCCAAGTTAACATATAAACTTAACATATAAACTTAAGCATCACATTAATTATAAAGTTTGATTGTTTTATTTTAGTGTTTGCTTCAGGGTTTATAGCAAACATCTTTAACTTTTCAGTCTGTCATTAAATGATATTATATTTCTTCATGTGCAATAAAAATATCTTACAAGAGTGTACTTCCATTTCTTTGTTCTTGGTTTCTGTATGATTGGTTTCATACATTTTATGTTTATATATGATAAAAACTCAAATCATCATTATTTTTGCTTTAAATAATTGGTTATCTCTTAAGGATATTTAAATAATAAAGAAATATTTTATTTACTCATGTGATTACTACTTTCATTGCTCTTCATTCTTTGTGTAGAATTAGGCTTCTACTGACATCAGTTTTCTGCTGCTTGAATGACTTTCTTCAACATTTCTTGTAGTAAGTTATGTCTTTCAGCTGTTGACATCTAAAAATGTCTATTTTGTCTTTGTTTTTGAAATATATCTTTACTGGATAAGGAATTTTAGTTTGATATTTTTATTCTTTCAGTATTTGGAAAGATTTTGTTCTATTGTCTTCTAACTTGCATTATTTATGATGAAAAAACTACTGTCATCTTTATAGTTTGCCTTGTGTATATAACATGTCTTTTCATCTGGCCCCAGAACATACTTTATTTTAGAATATTTTAGAAACAGAAGATTGGGGATGAGCAATAGATTTATTTTCCAACCTAGCAAGTTCTTGTCCCTCCTTATTCTCTCTGAATTCTACTTGCAAAATAAGCCATCTTTCTTTGGCTAATCTCTCTCTCTCTCTCTCTTTTCTTCCTTTATCTTAGGCAACAAAATAATCCAAATGGCACTTGGAAAATTCTGCCTACAAACCAACTTGTCAAGGTCTGTAGGTTTATTTGACATGTTGTCTATTCTCCAAGTTACTGCAGGTGACCATTTTTCCCTTTTTCCAGCCAGCTAAATCAGTTTTCTTATGGCTTTGTCAACTTCTTTTGAATAAGTTATTGCCCTAGAAGGTCTTCCAGTGGGACAAGATGTGGAAGTGGAAGACAGTCATAATAGGGATCCTGATTCTGTGTAGGCCTAGGCCAATGAGGGTGTTTATGTTATGGTTTTTAACAAAAAAGTTTAAAAAGTAAAAAAAATTAAAAATTAAGAAAGCTTATAAAATTGAGGAAATATTTTTGTACAACTGTACAATGTGTTTTAAGCTGTGTTATTACAAGAGTTTAAATGCTTTTAAAAATTAAAATGTTTGTAAAGTTTGAAAAGTCACAGTAACCTAAAGTTAAATTTGTTATTGAAGATATATTTTTTTTAAATAAATTTAGGGTAGCCTACTTATAAAGTCTACAGTAGTGTACAGCAATGTCCTAGGCCTTCACATTCACTCACTATTCATTTGTTGATTCACCCAGAGCAATTCCCATTCGTGGTAAGTGCAAGGATACCATTTTTTATTGTTTATATCACATTTTTATTGTACTTTTCCTATGTTTAGATATGTATAAATACACAAATACTTACCATTTTGTGACAACTACCTACAGTATTCAGTTATAGTTACATGCAGTACAAGTTTGCAGTCTAGAAGCAAAAGTCTATACCATATACCCTAGATGTGTAGTAGGGTGTACCATCTAGGTTTGTGTAAGTATACTTTCTGATATTTGCACAAAATGGAAGTCACCTAATGACCTATTCCTCAGAAAGTATCTCCATCATTAAGTGATACATAACTGTGTTTTAAGTTTAGTTATAATAGCACCCCGTTTCTAGGTACCAATTTCTACAAAGTTAGCTTTTGCTGTATAACAAACCCTTCCCATATATAGGAACTAAATACAACAAACATTGATTTAGCTCATGATTTACAGTTCTGCTTTTGATGGCTCAGCTAATATCTGAGCTACATCAGCTGGAGCCTGGATGATCTAGGATGATGTCTCATAAAAATCTAATAGTTGGCAGATTGGCAGCCAGGAAAACTAACCTGTGCTTTTTCATATGGCAGTGGTAAGATGATGTCCTGAGAGCAGCAAAAGAGGGCAAGCCTCAACGACCTAGTGCTTTCGATGCCTTTGATTGCAGCAATTTGTGATTGGTCAAAGACAGGCACATGGCCAAGTCCAGCATAGGTATGGAAGTGGACTGCCCAAGGGCATAGATTCAGGAAGGAGAGACATTTGTAGCTATTTTTGCAATCTAATACTAATAACTAATGGCTAGTGTTATTTTCAAGTCATAAAGCTGTTTTTCTATATTATTTTTAGAAAGTTGTATTGTTTTGGCTTTACCTGGAGTATCTTTCTTTTTTTGTCTGTGAAGCTGTTCATTTTCTTTATTTTTCTTTTATTTGTTATCTGAGACAAATTTTAAATACATGAATTCTGGATCTCTTCGAGATTTCTTAGAGGATAAAAATGACCCCAAATTTTTAAAATGTTGGTGACATTTACTAAAAATGTGATTCCTAAGCTAGTGTGGTAGGGTTTTAGCAATGGAGTTTTTAACATGAAGAAATAAACCTTATGGGAAGCTCCTTTTCTTTTTCTTTTTTTCCACTCTGGGCAATAGCATTGCAACTGCTATAGACAGACAGGAGGTGTCCACATAGTCCAGGTAGAAACTATAATAACACATATGGGAGTTTTTTTGTTTGAATGATTTCTTTACTTGAGAATTTAATGTGGAAATGAATGGATTCTTTGAGAAGGACTGAATGCACACTATGGAAGGAGGCCTCGCACACCTTTTATTCATGAGCTCAAGCCTTGATAGAGGCAAAATATTTTGCCCAATAATGAACTCCTCCTTCCTCCTCACTGTGATACTCTTAATTTAAATCCTTAGAAGTCTTTTCTTTTGTGTGGCTGAGAAGGTGTACTTTTCCATTTTTGTTTGCTCTGAATTCACCAACTACATACTGAATTCTTTGGGGTATGTTTTTCTCCTCTTCTTAACAATTACACTAGGCCATTTCTGTTTTGTTTTGTTTTATTAACCAGAGCCTTATTTTCATTTGCTGAAGATTTATAGGTTTTGTTTATGCACTCAAAGTTCTCTGAGAGCATGGACTATTTATAATCATTTATTATTTTTGATTCTTTGCTTTCAGTAACCTCTATGAGATGCTGAATTCCTACATGTTTACTGTGCTGAGATTGGATTTTCTTTCTATTTTCTCTGAGCTAACTCTGGACCTGAGCCCTGTGTGTTCTCTGCTCATCTTCTGCCATGAACTGCAAAGACAGGCTGGGCTACAGTCAGCTACTTTTGGTAGAGAGAGTTGTTTGCTGACTGGGATCCAAAATATACCTCATTAAACAGAAAAATAGCAACTGTTATATGTCCTGGATAGTATTTTTAAATATTTATTCTAATGCACTTCAGGGTTTTACTTTTAGCATAACCTTTTCATTGTCATGTAGATTATATCTTTATGTATTTATTTGCACATCTGTTCCTTGGTGTCTTGTAGTTTATAGTTCCTTAATTAATTCATTTAAAATACTTGCTAGACTACTATTTGTTAGGCATATGCTAAATGCAGGAATGATGTAGCGAACATGACATGCAAAAAAATTCCTTTCCCCGCAGAGTTTACCGTCTAGTGAGCAATACATACAAGTAAATGAACTATCACAATACCAGGTGAAAGGTGTTCAGGAAAGAAAAAAATAGGGAGGAAGGAAGTGTGTAGTAAAATCCCTATAAATAAGGGAGAAAAAGAACTATTACTTTACACAATAGCCCAATGATTACATAAGATATGATTAGATATTAAAAACCTTCATAAGTAAGAAAATGTAATTGGACACTCAGACAGTTATAAAGAAGACATGGTTGCTTTAAAAAGAAAAATTATCATAAGTAAGAATTTCAATTAAAAATAAACTATGCTAGAAATAAAAGCAAATGATTTTTAACAACCTGAACATTGGAAATTTAAAGGTGAATTATGGCTAACATTGATCTTACTACTAAGGACCTAAGTGTTCAAAAATCAATAAAATGTATTTAAAATTGTGAACAATGGTTATTGATTGACTAATAATTAGAATTTGAGGAGCAAATTAATCATTACATAAGTCTTATACTAAAAATTAATGCACTTAAAAATATGCATATACATAGAGATACAGACTTATTTACATTCATTCCAAAAAGGTTGTTCATTGAGCACTTTTTAATAGTGCCAAAAATAAAATCAATATGAGAAGAGGAAGAGAAAAAACCTCTAAAAACAAAATTAAATTGCAGACAGAAAAGAAAATCTTTAAAGAGCATCAGAAATATAATACAGTATTTAATACTCATATAGCATTCTCAAACAGCAACTCCAAAGTGCTCAAATAAACTATTTTCATCTGAATAAAACCATCTAAAAAATAAATTGCGGTGGTAGCAAATTTGTTGAGAGATGTAGGCGTTTGAAAGGGAATTTATAGATGTAAAAGCCCTTATTACTATGAAACATGAAAACTGCTTTTTGAGATGTAAAAGGTGGGAAAGGACAGATATTACAATTTGACCATTTCTAGTTATTTGTATCTAAACTGTCTGCCTATGCATCATCTCAGAAGGGCCCCTTTGCCAATTGCACAATAAGTAGGTCCCTAGACCAAGACTGCCCACGTTGAGTTTCTACGCAGTATTTTATTTATTACTAAGAATAATCGCCTCAAAAACAACTTACTTAGATAGAGCATCTTACAGCTTACAAAATATTTATACTTCTTTCCAGTCATCCTGTCTGGCAGATGGGAGATACTTTATCGGGCCCATCTTACGTTGACAAAACAGATGCTATGATGGTAAGGGAGTTGTTCAAGGCTATATCATCGATAAAAGAAAGATAAAGAACTGTATCCTACCCCAATTTCTAGTCTAATACTGTTTTCTCTTTAACAAATGGTACCTTTTCTCTCAACCCATCCACTATATTCCCAGAGTCTAAAAAAAACACTTGCAAGAAATTGGTAGTGGCCATATGTATTATAAAGCACAGTGTACATTCTAAATGAGCAAGAAATAGTCTTTTTTATTTTTGCAACTTTCATAAGGGAACAGGATAGAAATTACCTAGGTAAGTTTGTTGATGGTTGTGATTATTTTCTTCCTTTTCTGATAAAGTTTCCATCTATTGCTAACTACAACACTATGCTCATTATAGAAATATGGAAAAATATAGAAGACTATAATAAACAAAATTTAAAATCACTAAAATAACTTTCCTTTTTGGCTTTTATTTTTATTTTAGATTCAGGGAGTACATGTGCAGGTTTGTTGCAAGGGTATAATTGCGTGTTGCTGAGGTTTAGGCCTCTACTGATCCCAACACCTAGACACTGAGCATAGTACCCAATAGAAAGTTTTTCAGTCCTTGTCCTCTTTTCTCCCTCCTTCTTTTGGAGTTTCTAGTGTCTCTTGTTCTCATCTTTATGTCCATGTGTTCCCAAGCCTTAACTTTCATGTATAAGTGAGTACATGCAGTATTTGGTTTTCTGTTCCTGTGTGAGTTTACGTAGGGTAATGTCCTCCAGCTGCATCCACGTTGCTGCAAAGGACATGATTCCATTCCTTTTTATGGCTGTGAATATTGCATGCTGTATATGTACATTTTCTTTACCCAGTTCACCATTGATGGGTACCTAGGTTGATTCCATGTCTTTGCTATTGTGAATAGTGCTGCGATAAACGTATGAGTGCATGTGTCTTTTTAGTAGAACAATTTATTTTCCTCTGGGTATATACCCAGTAATGGTATTCCTGGGTCAAATTGTAATTCTATTTTTAGTCCTTTGAGAAATCTCCAAGTTGCTTTCCACAGTGGCTGCACCAAGTTACATTCCCACCAAGAAATGGAGATCCTCCCACCAAAGTCTTAGGAGTTTTATAGATTGGGGACTTACAATGTCAGTCTTTAATACATCTTGAGTTGATTTTTGTATATGGTTAACCAGTTTTAAAAATCATTAATTACTTTCTATCCTTTATTGTGATTTTCTTTATAAAAAAAGCCAAAGGTGGCATTTTTAATCAAATTCTTCCAAAATTCACATTAAATAAATGTAAAATGTATTATCCCCATTGTGCTCTGAAATAGTGTCACTGATCTTAGAACCAGGGTATGTTGAGCAATATACATGTTATAAACAAGCTCCAAAGATCCGAGTTCATTGCTAGGTGGATCAGCACACATCATCCCAGGTAATTGATTTTGGACACTGCTCCTCCTCAGTCTGAGAACACGAACACCAGCTTCCTAAGTGGTATCTGCAGAGCTGTTTGAGAAGCAAGTGGGTCATCAATCCATTCCCAAGGCTGGCAGCAGTAGTCAAAGAAGCATGCAGTAGCAAAAAAAAAGAAAAAAAAAAGCCAAAGAAAAGCAAGTAGGGAAGTGCTAGCAGTCATTGATCTGTAGGGAAAGTGGCATGCATTTAGAAAATTAAGAATTGGTCCTACCTACTAGTCCAGCGTCATGGACTGATACTTGTCTTTCACATTCTTCCTGCCTGACTTCTACCTCTTCCCCCATCCTAATCCTCTCTTGATGTGGGATGCTTGGCTAGCCCTGCCTCACGTTTGAGAAACAGGTGTTGGGAGAGTGGTTCAACAGTGTTTCCTCTCTATTAAACTGTATCTCTTCCCAATGATATATATCCCCAGATTCTGGGGTGGGGTTAGGGGAGGATCTGCAGAAAATCGTATTTGCCTTTGCAAGTGGTAGTTCTGCATGCTGGAATGGGGAAATGCCCTTCCCTTATTCCAAAATCTCTCCAGCCATTTTCTCCCCTGCAAATCTTTCGCAGTCACCCAGCTCTTAATTCTCCTCTTCCCAGTAAGGGTCCAAAACTCCTTCTGTGATGAACCGTAATGCACACATCACAGTGTTTTGTAATGATTCACTGAATGCATCTTTGCTTTCCACTCGATTGTGAGCCAACTGACAGCAAGAAAGATGCTGTGCCAATTTTATATCCCTTGCATCCAGCATACCCACCCTACACATTCCATAACTTTGTATGGAATAAATGATCATTTGTGTAATGAAATAATACAAGAAAAAAAAGGAGGGAATGTAGGAAAAATGAGGGAGGCAAGGAAAGAAGAAGGAAAGGGAAAGAGGAATCTTTAACAGTTAAAAGTACTTCCAGAATGAAAGTCCCAACCTTTAAGAATAAATAAGTCATCCTAAATTTGGCTACTGTGCTAGTCCAATAACCACAACCTTATTAAAGAATATTATTTCCCAGTTGTCTGAGGGAGAAGGAAAGAGGATTTTAAACCTTGTAATTTTTGTCTTCATAGATTGTTATCTTTCACGGTGTGGTTTAGTCAAATAAACACTAGGCTGAGGGTGAAAAGTGGCCTCTCCTCTTGTTCTGTGAAGATCATTTAATATTCTTTGCCTCAGTTTGCCTTATATTAAAAACGAGACACTCGAACGTGATGTGCCTTTTCAATTCAAGCAAACTAATGTTCTGGGATTAATTATTAGTTATTTGAACAGCAAGCTAGATAGGAATTAGAAACTCTACTCTGAGGTGGCTAAAACAAAAATAATGAGCTCATTTAGGAGAGACAGACTTATATTGTTTTAGGACACTAGTGTTTGAATGTGAGTTTTATCATTTACTAACTAGTGAACTGGATAAACCCTGTGATGCCTCGGAGAATACCCTGACAGGAACCAAAGGGTAGGGGCAGGAACCAGGCCTGCCATTTTTCCATTGTATTCTCAGAGCCTACCCAGTGCCAGATATATGTAAGGGCTCAAAACAAACAACCAACCAAACAAAAAACAGTGCTGATGAAATGGATCCTTTATGGTTTCCCAATAATATCACTCACTCTTAATTAGTAGATAATATAAAAAATTAAGAGGGATCTGAATTCCTATTAAGCAGAATAATTTTTATATTCCCTGTTTATCCTTATTTGAACTTTGTATTTCTGTGTGCTTACTTAATGGTAGAGCCCTAGTTCAGTGTGTTACCAACTGATATTCTATGGTTCTGTGTCCCCACCCAAATCTCATCTTGAACTGTACTCCCATAATTTCCATGTGTTGTGGGAGGGACCCAGTGGGAGCTAATTTAAATAATGGGTGTGGGTCCCCATATTGTTCTCGTGGTAGTGAATAAGTCTCACAATATATGAAAGTTTTATCAGGGGTTTCTACTTTTGCATCTTCCTCATTTTCTCTTGCTGTTGCCATGTAAGAAGTGACTTTCACCTCCCACCATGATTCTGAGGCCTCCCCAGCCATGTGGAACTGTTAAGTCCAACTAAACCTCTTTTTCTTTCCAGTCTCAGGTATGTCTTTATCAGTAGTGTAAAAACTGACTAATACAGTAAATTGGTACCAGAAGTGGGATGTTGCTGAACAGATACCTGAAAATGTGGAAGTGACGTAGGAACTGGGTAACAGGCAGAGGTTGGAACAGCTTGGAGGGCTCAGAAGATGACAGGAAAATGTGGAAAAGTTTGGAGATCCCTAGAGACTTGTTGAATGGCTTTGCCCAAAATGCTAATAGTGATATGGACAATAAGGTCCAGTCTGAGGTGGTCTCAGAAGGAGATGAGGAACTTGTTGGGAACTAGAGCAAAGGTGACTCTTGTTATGTTTTAACAAAGAGACTTGTGGCATTTTGCTTCTGCTGCAGAGATTTGTGGAACTTTGAGCTTGAGAGAGATGATTTAGGGTATCTGGCAGAAGAAATTTCTAAGAAGCAATGCATTCAAGAGGTGACTTGGGTACTGTTAAAAGCATTCCGTTTTAAAAGGGAAGCAGAGCATAAAAGTTTGGAAAATTTGCAGCCTGACAATGCTGTAGAAAAGAAAATCCCATTTTCTGAGGAGAAATTCAAGTCAGCTGCAAATATTTGCATAAGTAATGAGGAGCTGAATGTTAATTCCCAAGACAATGGGGAAAGTGTCTCCAGGGTGTGTCAGAGACCTTTGCAGCAGCCTCTCCCATCACAGACTCAGAGGTATAGGAGGAAAAAAATGGTTTTGTTGGGAAGGGCCCAGGGTCCCCATGCTGTGTGTAGCCTAGGGACTTGGTGCCCTGCATCCCAGCTGCTCCAGCTGTGGCTGAAAGGGCCAATGTAGAGCTTGGGCCAAGGATTCAGAGGGTGCAAGCCCTAAGGCCTGGCAGCTTCCATGTGGTGTTGAGCCTGCACAGAAGACAAGAATTTGGGTTTGGGAACCTCTGTCTAGATTTCAGAAGATGTATGGAAATGCCTGGATGTCCAGGCAGAAGTTTGCTGCAGAGGCAGGGCTCTCATGGAGAACCTCTACTAGGGCAGTGCAGAAGGGATATGTGGGGTTGGAGCCCCCACACAGAGTCCCTACTGGGACACCACTTAGTGGAGCTGTGAGAAGAGGGCCACCATCCTCCAGACCCCAGCTGTAGGTAGATCCACCTACAGCTGGCACCATGTACCTGGAAAGGCTGCAGACACTCAGTGCCAGCCTGTGAAAGCAGCCTGGAGAGAGGCTGTACCCTGCAAAGCCACAGGGGCAGAGCTGCCCAAGACCATGGAAACCCACATCTTGCATCAGCATGACCTGGATGTGACACCTGGAATAAAAGGTGTCACATCCATTTTGGAGCTTTAAAATTTGACTGCCCTGCTGGATTTTGGACTTGCATGGGCCCTGTGACCCGTTTGTTTTGGCCAATTTCTCCCATTTGGAATGACTATATTTACCTAATACCTGTACTCCCATTGTATCTAGGAAGTAACTAGCTTGCTTTTGATTTTACCGGCTCATAGGCAGAAGGGACTTGCCTTTCCTCAGATGAGACTTTGGACTGTGGACTTTCGGATTAATGCTGAAATGAATTAAAACTTTGGGGGACTGTTAGGAAGGCATGATTGGTTTTGAAATGTGAGGACATGAGATTTGGAGGGGCCAGGGATTGAATGATATGGTTTGGCTCTGCGTCCCCACCCAAATCTCATCTTGAATTGTACTCCCATAATTTGCACATGTTGTAGGAGGGACCCAATGGGAGATAATTTGAATCATGGGGTGGTTTTCCCCATACTGTTCTTGTGGTAGTGAATAAGTCTCATGAGATCTGATGGTTTTATCAGGTTTCATTCTTTCATCTTCCTCATTTTCTCTTGCTGCCACCATGTAAGAAGTGCCTTTTGCCTCCTGCCATGATTCTGAGGCTTCCCCAGCCATGTGGAACTGTAAGTCCAATTAAACCTCTTTTTCTTCCCAGTCTTGGGTATGTCTTTATCAGCAGTGGGAAAATGGACTGATATACCAACATTTGCTTCTCAAAGAAATTCATCATATAATTGTTACTTTGCAACTTGAAATCAGTTCAAATTGTTCATCTCATTTATTTGTACCTGGCTTACAGTAGGGATTTAATAGAGATCTAGTGAATAGATTTGCTTCAAATGGGCAAAAATAACAGTGAAATTAAATCTTGAAAATTCTAATGTGTTTGCAGATTAATTTGGTTTTCTTTTTTTTTATTTTTTGCACCCTTTCATCTTCCAACTGGTCTTTAAAATAATGCTCTACAGCTCACATCTTTCTGATTGTGAAGATAAAGTTTGTAAAATAAACCAATATATCCTTTCTTGTGGCTGGGATTAGATAGTAAAGCAATAACTAGGAAAAATAGGAACTCTCTCATTTATCTGGTGGTTATCTCCCAAAGCACTGAAATACCATCCAGAGAAACTATGAGGCTACATTGATTCCTTTGTAGCCACCCTGTAAAGAACAAAGAGCAAGAAAATAATACCATTCTGGTATAAATTAGGATATTTTTGAGTACATGTAACAAAAACCCATTCAAAGTATCTTAAGTTAAAGGTTTATTGACTCACATACCTAAGATAGGAATACTTACAGCATCAGGCATGGCTGGATCAAGGCTCCAACAGTGTATCAGGATGCTGTCTCTTTTACTCACCTTTTCTCCGTGCTAATAACTCCAGCAAGGCAGGAACTAGTTTTAGTCACATGACACTGAACCAATCATTTTGGCCTGGGGGATGGAGAACTGTTCCTGGAAAAGCCTGCATCATTTGACCTAGCCCTGTGGCCCATGGAAATGGGATTGAAAGCCTCACCAGCATCATGTTAAATGGGGTATTGGCAGTTCCTAAAGTAAGAAAATCGTCTAACAGAGCTGAGCCACAGAGAACCAGAATCAGGGCATCTCATGTTATTACTGGCAGAGTTTCTGTATCATACTCATTCCAGACTTTGATCACTGACTTTAAAATCTTTGTTCATTGGCTTGACAGTAATATCCATGGAGTTGACCTGCCTACCAGCCACTCACCTGAGCTTCAGTGTTTTTTGACTCTTTAAATGCCATTATTTTTTTTCCATTCCACTTTTCACTCTGATGGATATCACTTGGACTTTATTATTACCTGAAACTACTTAATTCCTGACATCCTAAATGATGGTCTCACCCTTTTGACCACAACCTTATATGCATTCAACTGTCTTAAGCCCTCAGTCTCACTACACTCTGCTCATTGATTCTGCAAGCAAGACCTTTGGGATCACCAGCCCTTCTTAGTCTCACAAATTCCATACTAATCTGCACTATATGGTTGATTTCCTGAAATACCCTTGAACATCCCTACTTCCTTATCCATGTCCTACAATCATGCCTGTATTAGTTTCCTAATGCAGCTGTAGCAACATACTACAAACTGAAAGGCTTAAAACAACAAAAATTTACTCTCTTACTGTCTAGAGGTCAAAAGTCTGAAATTAGTATCACTGAGCCAAAATCAAGGTGTTAGCAGGGCCATGCTCCCTTGAGAAATTCTGGGGGAGAATCTTTTCCTTCCTCTTCTGGCAGCTGTCACCATTCCTTGACTTGTGGCTGCACCACTGTAATTTTCAAGGTCAACATCTTCAAATGTCTCTCTGCTCCATCATCATATCCCTTCCTCCTCTGTATGTATGTCACATCTCTCTGCCTCTCTCCTGTAAGGACAATTGGGATAGCCTAAAGGGCCCACTTGGATAATCCAGGATAATCTCTCCTTATAAAGATCCTTAAACTAATTATACCTGCAATTTTTTTTGTTTTCATTTCTTTTTTGTGTGTGTGGGGTTGTGGGGGAGGGGGGACTTGTAAGGTAGGTTCCAGAGATTAGGGTATCAATATATTTTGAGAAGCCAGTTTCCAACCTGTCACATACCTATATGGCTCTGGGGTCACCGAACTCTGGGGTCAGACAATGATTTGTCTTCCACTTCTCTATTACTTGCTGGGGAAAACCAAACAAAAATCCAGATATGAGAGTCACTACTAATTAGCAATTTTTACACTCAGCTTGATAATCTTGTCTCTTTTTCATGATCTAGTGTCTCCTCATCTATTTACAGTAACATGCCTATACATCCTTACAGCTCTTCTGATTCCAGCACTAAATGTACCTACAGAACTGTCTCATTTTCTCACGGGACAGAGGAATTTGATCTGTATTATTCAATCAAAACCACAGTGCTTAATTAACTCCTAGAACGAAGTCCAGTGTATAGCTGGCACCTGTTTGGTATTTATTTGCTGACTTATTATTCCTGTATAAAAGAAAAGAATGTTCCATTTCCCTAGTGTTTTCAATCCCACTTCCTATGATATCTTGATTCCTCTTTATATCTATAATTTATCTGCCTCCCTCCCTTCCTCCTCCTCCCTGTCTCTTCCTCTTTTCCTAGCTGCCTCCTTATATCTTGTAATGCTAGTCAAGTCTCATTCACCCTTAAAAAATGCATAAGAAGACATACTTATTCCAAATCAGCAATAACAACAACTTTTACATGCACACACAGCTCTCTCTAACTATTGGCAAATCTCATTCTTACACTCTTATATAAAATTCCTAAAAGAGCTGTCTAAGTTCAGTCTATATAACCCCTCATCTGCATTTATTTCTTAACTCTTGGCTTCTGCCTCTACCATGTCATTTAAATTGTTCTTTCATAGGTCAAGACCAACTTTATTTTCCATGGCTACCAATATTTTCAAATTAAACTTGTTATTTTGAGATAACAATAGGTTGTCATGCAATAGTAAGAAATAGTCCAAGGAGGTCACCAGGTACCATTTCCCCCAGT
Organism: Pan paniscus; assembly: GCF_029289425.2. NCBI lineage: Eukaryota > Metazoa > Chordata > Mammalia > Primates > Hominidae > Pan > Pan paniscus. The sequence goes on along the minus strand of NC_073252.2, from coordinate 21,027,645 downwards.
AGTATCATCTTGTAAAGCTGTAGTATAATATTAAATCAGTTACTCACATTGATGTAATCCACTGATCTTATTCAGATTTCCCCAGTTTTCCTTGTACTGATTTGTGTGTGTGTCAAAACTACATTTCATTTGCAAATCCACTGAATAGTTTCCAATCTTGACATCTATGAATTGCTTGATTTAAATTCAATAAATATATTTAATTCCAACTATGAGTTAAGAATTTAAGGTTCTACAAATATTGGTCAATGTTATGGTTGTATTAACTCTATGGGGTAAGTATACTATTAGTCCCATTTTACAGATAAGGCAAGTGAGGCACAAATAAATTAATAAACTGGCACAAAGAATTTAAGAAACACAGCTAGTGTGAATAGTGGAGACTAGATGCAAGCCTACACAGCCTGTTTCAGAGTCTATGCTACTAACATTTTCTCCTGTGACTTCTCTGGACCTAACTGAAGTCTCTGCTGAGTTTGGGAGTGGAGGCCTTGAGTTACTTGAATGCCTCTTCTTCCTTGGTTCCTTTGATATAATCTACGGCTTCTCCTTGTACCTCTCTGTCTACTTTATCCTGGTCTTCTTCATGGACTGCTTATCCCATTCCTGTTTTTTAAATGTAGCTTCCCACCAAGGCTGTGCATTCAGCTCCCTGGTTTTTTTCATTAGGTATTTTCCTTGGGAGATCTCTATACCTATGTGCTAAAGGAGCACAAACTGATAGCTGTAAGCTTTGACCTCTGACCTGAGTTCCAAACTCCTTTCTAATTACTGGTTTTCCAACTTCTCTGGGATATCCCTCAGGAACATCAAACTTCATGGTGTCATAAACTACACTAATTCATCTCTGCACCTTTTTTCTGTAATCTACAACCTCCACTGTCACAAATTACCATAAACTGGGTGGCTTATAGACAGCAGAAATTTATTTCTTACATTTCTGGAGGATGGGAAGTCCAGGATCGAGGTGCCGACAGATTTGGTGACTGGCAAAGTCCCTCTTCCTGGTTCATGGAAGACCATATTTCCATTATGTCACTAGGGCTTGGCGGAGGAGGCACAGCAGCTCTTTGGGCCTCTTTTATAAGAACATTAATCCTATTCTTTAAAAACTTAAGTCTTATGACCTAATCACCTCCTGATACAGTTAGGCTTTCTGTCCCTTCCCAAATCTCATCTTGAATTGTAGTTCCCATAATCCCCATGTGTTCTGGGAAGGATCCAGTGGGAGGTAATTGAATCATGGGGGCAGTTGCCCCCATGCTATTCTCATGATAGTGAGTGAGTTCTCACAAGAGCTGATGGTTTTATAAGGGGCTTTCCCCCTTCACCTGGCACTTCTCCTTTCTGCTGCCATGTGAAGAAGGACATGTTTTCTTCCCTTTCTGCCCTGATTATAAGTTTTCTGAGGCGTCTATAGCCCTGTGGAACTGTGAGTCAATTAAACCTCTTTTCTTTATAAATTACCCAGTCTTGAGCAGTTCTTTATAGCAGCCTGAGAATGAACTAACACACCTCCCAAAGACCCCACCTCCCAATATGATCATAATGGAGATTAGGTTTCAACATATGAATTTGGAGGCCACACACACTTTCAGTCTATAGCATAAAACATTTCCCCAAAGAAGATCCAATTTTTTTGCCTGTGTTTTGATCTAAAGTAATCATGCCTTCATCTATTCATAATTACCCTATAATGGTCACAAAATGGAGAAATAGTTATACATGTAATAACTGTGCTCCTATGTATTAACATATAATCTACAGCAATATTTGGTTCATTGTTGATTCTGAACTGATGAGCTAGATTTGTTGCTGACACAAATATGTCATAAAATGGACAGTGCCTGGCACAGTGGCATAAAATGGAAAAAAATAAAACATAATTATGGTAGAATTAAATAATTTCCTAATGGTAGAATTAGGGAAATCATTCTTAAAGAAGGAGATATTAGTTGTTGGAATTAAAGTCTAACTAGAAACAATTAATAAAATATAGCATTCTAATTCTTTCAGAAAATCATCTATTTTCATATGAGCATTGTAAGTCCTGGAGGGATTGCTCCTTATCTTACTCAGTATGTTGGTCTATAGTACAATTTTGAGAGGTTATACAGAGAATAAACCACTCCAGACTTCTCATCTCCCAGCAAAGATAACAAGAAACCGAAAGTAGAGCTCCCATGATTTAAATCCAAATATTAATCTCCTTCTGGGATGCATTAAGGTTAACAACTGGTAAACCAGGAAATGAAAATATCTGTGAGATACTAGAAAAAAACAAAAACATGCATTGTTTTTCCTTCCTTATGGGGCAAAAACATAAAACCTTTAGCTTTATGCCTCACTAGAGAGAATAAGAATTGTTATCATAAGCTCATATAAGTTTTGAAGAGAATCCCTTGCTGATTGAAATAATACCTTCATAATATTTGCAAATAAATGTCTAGACTATCCATGAGCTCTAAAAATGAAAAATGTGCAGATGGAAATGAAAAGTGAATGTGGTAGAATTGTTGGGATTTGAAGCTCTTTTATATGCCTGGAATTTCTGGACCTTTATCAGAAGACAACATTTGTATATATTAAATAGATAAATATGCAATATATTAAAACAGGTAAACAGAAAGGAATAAGAGTTAGACTGCCTCAGTTTCAGGGTAAACATAGCCATATGGGGTTTAGATACACCTAATAGCTGGGAGTCTTTCTGCCCTCCTGAAGGATTCTTAGCCCCTAAGATAATATAATGGAGACTTATTAGCACTTTCAGTAGTACAGAGATTTATTCTAACCATCTGTACCATGTGCAAGAATATACTGTAAAAACAATCATCATTATTCTTTTTAATTATTTATTTTGAAGGCAGTCTCTCTCTGTTGCCCAGGCTAGCGTGCAGCAGCAATTATAGCTCACTGCAGCCTCAAACTCTTGGGCTCAAGCAATCCTCCCACCTCAGCCTCCTGAGTAGCTAGGACAAAAGGTGTATGCCACCACTCCTGGCTAACTTTTTTTTTTTTTTTTTAAGAGACTGAGTCTCACTATATTGCCCAGGATGGCCTTGGACTCCTGGCCTTAAGCAATCCTCCTGCCTTGTTTTTCCAAAGTGCTGGGATTACAGGCATGAACCACTGTGTCTGGCCTGGACTCGTTATTATTAATCATTAGCAAAAGCAAAGAAACATGCAGAAGTAACTCCTACATAAAAGTTCATAATCTTGAGTTATTTACATTGTAATCCATGGCAATGTGAGTTTATTCTGTGTGCTTGCTTGCTTGCTTTTATTTACTTTTAATTTTTGGAGATAGGAGCACAAGATTTTAATCCCCATATATGTTGAAACTATTGTTCCCTTGAAATAAATTCATATGCACAAAGAACATAATAGCTCATCAGTGGAGAGATTCTATAAAGGCAAGACCATATCTGCTTTTCCCCTTTTGTTTGTTCAGTTTATAACAGAGAGCCTGATACACAGTAGATGCTAAATAATTACATATTGAATAAATAATAAACCAGAGGTAAAAATTTAACTCTGGTAGAGTAAACAGAAAAGAGAGGGATGCTGAGTGTTTAGAATGTGATTGGGATTGTGCTGGGCACTTGATGTAAATCATCTCTTAATTCTCTCCAGAGCTCTGAAAAACAGGTATATGATACCTATCTTATGAATGGCAAAGACCTTGATTCTTAATGTAATTAGCAGGCCCAGAATTAACCAACCTTGTCTCAGACCGCACTCCCCAGGCACATTTGCCATCTCTTTAGTCATTGATCACATCACAGGTTTTTGTACACAGCATTCCTTTGCCTCTTCCCCAGCAATATCTCCTGCTAGTTTTTACTTATCCTTCAGGTCCCTCTTTAAATGTCACATCCTCTGGGAAGTCTTCCCTATAAATTAGACCTTCCATACTTGGTTTGTAGCACTTATCGCAACTGTAACTGAATGGTTATTTACACAGAACTTTGTTTTATGTGTGACTTCTCTGATAGTCATCAAACTCCAGGAGGGACTTCATCTGTCTTGATTGTTTTAGCTCCATTTCTTCTTATACTCTCTGACATATAATATGCTTTCAAAAACATGTCCTGCATTAATTAATGATGATAAAATCCAGCTTGAAGAAGTTTAGTAACTTATTCAAAGCTCCAGGCTAGTAAGTGATATGAGTGACTCATAAGGAAGGGGCTGTTAGATTCTAAAAGCTACAAAACTGAGAGTAATAACTAAGAAAGTGGAAGACTGGTGTGATATTCTGAAAATCCTCTGAAATTAAATAAGCAGATGGTATTTAACAAGGATAAACATAATATCCCACATTACATGAAAACATGACAAAAGCTAACAGGTTCAGAACGAGCATCATTGTAGAAATAATTTCCTCCATGGGGAATGTGTAGTGGGTGTTTATACATCCAGGCACGATGCTAGACATTGTGCATGGGTTATCTTTATTTAAGCCTCATAATAACCTCCAGATAGGGTAGCATCATTATTTTCATCTTAAAGGTTTAAAATGTTCCCCTGTTAAACAGCAAAGCAGGCTCAAACAGCTTTGACTCCAGAGCCCACATACACTTAACAATTTCAGAAGGTTTTCAGACTCAAGCTTTGGAACTTTAGTGGCGTTGTCTTGCTTATTTGTTTTCTAAGATCTACAAGTTTTTGGTGACTAAATTAAAGGTGGCCCAACTGCCAAAAAAAGTGATTGTGAATTCAGAATGACGTACACCAAATGTAATATCCAAAATGGAGACCAGAGTCTCTGGGCCCCATTCCCAGAAATAGTTAATTTTTTAAATTATCTAATGTAGGAATGAGGCTGTCACCGTTCATAAAAAGGAAATAGCCTTCTTGAAAGAAATTTACCCAGACAGGCACCAAGCTTAGGAAAAGAACAATCCCTAAAGAAAAAGAACTGGAAATCGCTTTTCTAGCTATCATGGAGGACACTACTGCCCCCTTGTGCCTCAATATGATAATACAACCCTAAGAATGTTTGGTCCAACTCACGCTGAGCGCCGTCTGAGCTCCAGAGAGCCCTCGGAAGCGTTCTGCCCCAGCTTGCTCAGAGTCAACAGGCCCGGGAGTTTCCTTTTGGGTCATTTTGCCTGGCATGGAGAGGAGACAGAGGCTTTACTGTCCCACCTGAGAGCTCGGAAGCACTGAAGTACTAGACACAGGTTCCTTTTAGGCAGCTACTGTGACCCTTGATAATTGTTCCCTTCATAGCCTCTGAAGAAGCACTAGGAGAAGGCAAAGGAGGGTAGAAACTTCTCAAGTATTTGCAACAATTGAAACAATTTCAAAAATACGTCCTGCATAAATGAGTGATGATAAAATCCAGCTTGAAGAAGTTTAGTAACTTATTCAAAGTTCCAGGCTAGTAAGTGATATGAGTGGCTCATAAGCGAGGGGCTGTTAAATTCCAAAAGCTACAACTGAGAGTAATAACTAAGAAAGTTTTGCAACAAGAACTTAATTAAGCAGACTAAACTTTTTTTTTTTTTCTTTAACTTCAGAGACTCAGGGCTGCTCCTGGAAATGGTAGCTCACTGAGGGAAAAATTTGTGCAAGAGGGACAAACTAGTATTTTCTCAGAATGGCAATAAGAAAGGGAAAGGGGCCGGGTGTGGTGGCTGACGCCTGTAATGCCAGCACTTTGAGAGGCTGAAGTGGACGGATCACCTGAGGTCAGGAGTTCGAGATTAGCATGGTGAAACCTCGTCTCCACTAAAAATACAAAAAATAAGCCGGGCGTGGTGGCGGGCCCCTGTAATCCCAGCTATTCAGGAGGCTGAGGCTGAAGAATCGCTTGAACCTGGGAGATGGAGGTTGCAGTGAGCCGAGATTGTGCCATTGTATTCCAGCCTGGGAGACAAGAGCGAAACTCGGAAGAAAAAAAAAGAAAGAAAGAAAGAGAGAGAGAAAGGGAACAAAATGTATAATAAAATGTATAAAATGTACTTAGAGCTGAATTTGACCTGTCCTGAACCTGCCTCACAAAAGCAGATGACCAGAGACCTTGAGGTCCTATCCTCCAACCCCTCACCCGGGACATTTCAATTTATTTGTAAAAAACAATTCAAGTTTTCATGCTGTTTTGCCCTGAGGGTTTCAATATGATATTTATTGATGTCAGTATTTGAAAACTGACTGCTTCCTCCGTAGTAAGCTCCTTTGGATGAGGGCCATGCTTGTTGATTAACCGTTATGCTCCTGTGCGTAGTCAAGTGCTTGGTATATGAATACGTGTTGAACAAATAACTAATACTTTGTGTTTTAGTGATTAATAGGATTGAAAGACATTGGGATAAAAGTTACCTGTTAGTTAACTTTTCCCCCCGCAGGTGCATTCACCTTTCAAGCTTAGGAAGATATGAAAGATTTGCAGTCAAATTCAAGTTCAAATCCCAGTCCCACTGACCTTGGGAAAGTTCTTTAAACCTCCCTGTGCTCATTTCTTAAACATTGTGTGGTAAAACATCTACCTCTTCTACTTCTCAGGGATTTACTGAGAACATGTATCTCCTACACCACATGGCTCAGTGCCCAGCGGACCACGAATGATCATTAAATTTAGTTTTATTCAGCTGGGCACAGTGGCTCACGCCTGTAATCCCAGCACTTTGGGAGGCCAAGCTGGCTGGATCACGAGGTCAGGAGATCGAGACCATCCTGGCTAACACGGTGAAACCCCGTCTCTACTAAAAAATACAAAAAAATTAGCCGAGCTTGGTGGCAGGTGCCTGTAGTCCCAGCTACTCGGGAGGCCAAGGCGGGAGAATCACTTGAACCCAGGAGGTGGAGCTTGCAGTGAGCCGAGATCGCAGCACTGCACTCCAGCCTGGGCGACAGAGCGAGACTCTGTCTCAAAAAAAAAAAAAAAAAAAAGTGAGTTTTATTCACCCCCAATTTCTATGCTTTCTCAAAATGTCTTCGGATAGACTTTAAAAGACGTTCTCCAAAAATCTGGACCTGCATATGCGCACCCACCACCGTAATCTATAGACGACACTTCTTTCTCCAGCAGACATTTCACCAAACTTGTCAGCAACCTGTAAACTCAACTCATTTTTATTTTCTCTTTCTGTAGAAAGGTGTAATACAAGGACAAGAAGGTTGTAGCTTATGTTAGAATGCTTTTGACTATAAGTAACAAAAAAGATCAATAAAAAAAGGCTTACACATGAGGAAAATGTGTAATCTCACATAAGGAGTCCAGAAATCATAGTCTAAATGAAGTTATCAAGGGGCCAGAATCTAGCCAATTCAGTAGGTGACAGAAATCAGACTGGGAGAGAATAGATTGTTTTAAATCTTCAGGGAATAAAAAGGCTTTATACAACCATGTATATATATATGAATATATGTGTATACCATCATCTCCGTGCAGTCATCTCTCTGTATTCTTGAGGGACTGGGTTCAGAACCCTCCCCCATGGATACCAAAATCTGGGGATACTTAAGTCTCCTTATATGAAATGGTGTAGTATTTACATATAACCTATACATCCTCCCATGTACTTTAAATCATCTCGATTACTTATAATAACTAATACATGGAAATGCTGTGTAAATAGTTGTTATATCATATTGTTTTTCATTCATATTGTTTGTTTGTTTGTTGGTTGGTTTCTTTATTGAGATGGAGTCTCGCTCTGTCTCCCAGGCTGGAGTGCAATGGCATGATCTCGGCTCACTGCAACCTCTGCCTCCCGGGCTCAAGCAATTCTTCTGTCTCAGCCTCCCGAGTAGCCAGGACTACAGGCATGCACCACCATGCAGGGCTAATTTTTTGTATTTTTAGTACAGACGGGGTTTCACCATGTTGGCCAGGATGGTCTCCAACTCCTGACCTCAGGTGATCCACCCACTTCAGCCTCCCAAAGTTCTGGGATTACAGGCGTGAGCCACTGCACCTGCCTTATTTTTTATTTATTTTTAATTTTTATTTTTTCAAGTATTCTCAAGCCACAGTTAGTTGAATCTGTGCATGCTGCAGCTGCGATATGGAGTACCTGCTGTATTTTATTTTATTCTTTCTGATTGAAACACTGCGTGTTTCTTTTAAGTAGAATTCTTTACTCGGTATTTTTTTTTTTTTTGGTCAATATTATTAGGCTGATATCATGCCAACTTGAAAGTGATCTAATCAATTAGTAAAATCTAAAAAAATTTATTTCTGCTCTGGATATAGGCAGACATACTCTAGACGGGGAACACTCAGCATATGGGATACTATTCTTAGCACTCATAAAAAATATTGAATTTTGGCCTCACAGCTGGTCTTTACACTGCTGATTCTAAAGCCTTGACAGAATATAGCCTTTTCAAATCGCATTAAACTATGGCAGGTGCCAAGAAATATAGTTGCGAGTTGTGGTGGATACACTTGTGAGTATAATTGTAAAAAAAAGACTGTTGTTAACAACTGCTATGAAAACCAAAATGAACTGATGTTCAGAAGAAGCAGGCTGCGGTAGGTATTAATAGATATCTAAATGCAGCCACTCAAGATCCCTGTCTCTTGGTTATTCAGTCAAATACTAAGCAAGGTACTACTGTGATGAGATTTTGCAGATATAATTAAAGTCTCAGGGCAGTTGACCTTAAGATACAGAGATGATCTCTGTGGGCTTGATCTAATCACACGAGTCCTTTACCAAAGGGGAAGTCAGAGAGAATCAGAGTGTGAGAAGGACTCAACAGGCCTTTGCTTTGCTGGTTTGAAGATGGAATGAAGCTGAGAGAGAAGCCCCCAGTAAACAGCCAAAAGGTTACAGGGACCTGGGCCCTACAACCACAGAAGCTGAATTCTACCAACAACCTCAGTGAGCTTGGAAGAGGACTGCAAGGCCCAGATGAGAACCATAGCCAGTTTAAGTGGGAGACTGAGCAGAGGACACAGCTAAGCCATGTCAGACTCTTCTATCCCACAGAAGTGTGAGATGATACATTTGTGTTGTTTAGAGTTACTAAGTTTATGGTCATTTTTTATGCAGCAATAGAAAACTGATACATAGGCTTTCTCCCAGGGCACCATTGTCTTTTTTTTCCACTAAATGGTTTTGGGTGCCTATAGAATTTAACTACATCATAATTTTTAAAAGACCCTGACAAAATGGACACTGTCTTCGGGATAAAGTTGGGAAAATCCTTTTAAAAGTCTCCTTAAATCAAACAATTCTACATGCATTCCACTAAAGATTCAGGAATTGGGCCCAATCCCAGGAAGCCTTTTCCTACAAAATTTGGAAAATCTCTTTTTGCAGAACCAACTTAAGTTACTTGAAGAGATAATAGTAAAAATAAGTACAATTTGTAGAATGTTTAGTATTATGCTAGAATCTTTATATACATAATGCCAATTAGTTCTCATTTCTTGACTATAAGATGCTATTGTTTCCTGCATTTTTAAAGACTAAGACTCAAAGCAGAACTTTTCAATTATTTCCTCGTTAGTAGTAGAGCTGAAACTTGAGCCAGTTTTTTTTTTTTTTTTTTTTTTTTGGCTGTAAATCTCATGTAATTTCCTTCTTCCATACGGTTAGAGGGCAGAACTAGAAGGGAAGAGAACCTTTGCCTAGCACCTTGGATTTCTGCTTCATCCTGGGTGACCCTGAGAACTCATGGGGCTCAGAATGTGCCCACATCCTTGCAGCTGAACTGAATCTTGGTCACCCAGCTCTCATTCCTTTTCCAAGGATAGTATCTAGGTCAGCCTTTTCCCACCATTGGCTGTTTCTTTTTTTAATCTGCAGTTCATATTTAACCACTTTGACCCCAGAAGTGTGTTCAGGAAATGGAAGAGGTAGTTAATGCAGATTTTGGAAATAAGAAAATACCCAACGTGTTGAGTATATTCAGTTTTTAAAATTGGTTGGGTTTCTTTCATCCATTGTCTATTTTAGTTTGCATTTCTTTTGCTGACCTGTGATGTTAGTATTACTCACCTGTTATACCAGATGAGAACATTTAGACTAAGAATGAATAAATGAGTTGCTAGGAGTTCAAACACCTGGGCATGTTAGAACAGAAATTTATAGCCAGCTCTAGTTCTTAATGATCAGCTTTTCTGCTTTGAAAACTGAAAGGTTAATCCCATAATTTTTAAATGAGCTTTTGAGAGACCAATTTTTGACTATGTTAAGCTTTTTATGTTGAAATAAGAAGTGTTTTTTCTTGATCCTAGCCATCTCCCCTTAATTTCTGCGATCATAGTCATTGTGGGCAATCATGGGGATATCGGAACCCCCATGACTATCTTGGTCTTGGTCTTAGGAGTTCTAAAAATGTAGGCCCAAGTTTTGAAGGACATTATCAGAGCAAATTCATTTTCTAATTTATTAAAAGCTAAGAACTGACTGAAGATTTATTCATTCAGCATAAATATTTTTAGTATTCCCTATTCTAAACATCGTAAAGGTTAGTCCCTGCCCTGTATTTACTAACTCTAAAGAGAGCAGAGAAGTCCACAGAATCTGGTGATATCAGCAGCACAGGTTGTAGGATTGTGTCATTTAAATTTTGAAAATTCTCCTGCAATTATAGAATGCCAGAGAATCTCTGAATTGTCATACTACATGCTAAATACTATTTTAACTGATAGACCGAGCAGACTACCTTGTATGTTCTCCTTAGCACCAGAGGTGGGTGTGAGAGTTGGTGAAATATACAGATGCCTAAGAGATGTGGCATTACAGGTATCATGAAAGGATCCCCAAATAACTATTTCACAAGCACTTTTAGTTTTTTTTTTCCTATGAAATGTCTTACTATAATTCTTTTTTTAATCCTGAAGAAGTCTCTCAATGTTTAATAACAATTCTGATCCTGAGGAGAAGACACATATCAGAACAGAATGATTTAGGGGAAGAGAAGATTTCAGCTAATAGAGTGGGCAAAGATTATTGGAGTGGACAATATTATAATTATATGATGTTATTATACCTGTGATTTGCATACCACTGCAGCTATTTCTCATGCATTTCAACAGAGCTCTGAAAACCTTCCAGGAAATGCTGAAAGGTTTCCTTATAAGGTGAAAGTATAAGAACTCTTGAAGCACTCACAAAATATGTTTCTTAGCAATTTCCTATGCATACATGGATCTTTCTCCAAAGCACCCTTCCCAACACTTTCCATGATGATTTCAAACATACTCATGTAAGCATCGCTGGGGAAAACTTTAAATTAATAAATAAGAGGCTCCTGGGTTTCTACTGACATTTATTTCCATGATGGTGGCCTTTATTCTCCTCTGCTATCATTTACAATTACAATATTCCTTTCTTTTAGGGTAAATTCTGATGATATTAGATAGAGTGATTCAACTTATAACACTAGAATAGAAAGCGTAATTCATATATACTTCATAAGCTGATTGCATTTCAGACCTGTGTTATTCTAGATTCAACCACGTTGATAAATATGATTTATCCTTGGTCTATCGGCATTGATGTTACAGTGACTCATTGCGTGATGGAGTTCTGCTTACCAAATCCTAAACTATTACCATGGTACTAACAGCTAATATTAAATGACCAAATATGATGTGTAAGGTAGAGGGCTAGGATAATAGCATAATATGTGTATCTTATTCATTCTTATAGCAGCTCTCTGAGGTCAATTCCTGTCCCCGTTTCACAGAGGAGAGCAATGAGACTTTTTTTCAGTTTGCCTGAAGCTACACAGCTCCCAAGTGGCAGAGTAGGGGTTCAACCCAGGCCTTCTATTTAACTCCAGAGCCCAAGAATATAAGCACTGCACTAGATTCCTCTAAATAGTACCTGACAAAAAATACCAGCTATTGTATGGACACGAAGACATTTGCAGTATCAAAGCTTAGTCCTAGACCTCAGGAAACCTAGACATGAGGTCAGGCTTAGCAGCCCCCTGTGTATCTATGGTCAGTTCCTATAACCTCCTTAATCTCTATCCCCTCACCTTCAAAATGAGGACATTGAATTGAATTGTCTCTAAAGTTGCTTTATGTTTGTTTGTTTGTTTGAGATGGAGTTTTGCTCTGTCACCCAGGCTGGAGTATAGTGGCATGATCTCGGCTCACTGCAACCTCCATCTCCCAGATTCAAGTGAGTCTCCTGCCTCAGCCTGCTGGGTAGTTCAGATTATAGGCATGTGCCACCACGCCTGGCTAATTTTTGTATTTTTAGTACAGACAGGGTTTCACCATGTTGTCCAAGCTGGTCTCGAACTGATTTCAGGTGATCCACCCACCTTGGCCTCCCAAAGTACTGGGATTACAGGCATGACCCACCGTGCCTGGCCTCTAAAGTTGCTTTAAACTCTCAAGTTTCCTGATTCTGTGTTCTATAGATTAGATCTGCTATTTTCTAATTTGGGAATGCAGTGGCCCCTCTCTAAGACAGTTCATTCATTTGTAAAATGGAGTTAATACTAACATCTTTCTATTCCCACGAGATAATCCATGTAAAACATTTAATGCAAGGGTTGGAACATAAAAAGTGCTCATGTGTATTAGCTTAATATCATCAGTATCATCACTGTCATCATCACATTAATAATTATAAAATATCAATACCAATAAAGTATTACTTTATGCTGATTATTACAATAGTAATACTGCCTTATTAGAATTGATATTAGTACTAGCATAGTATTCATTGCATATCTACAACTAATCTTGACCCTCACATGTGTCCCCACATGGCCTGAGAGGACTGAAAAGGCTCATCAGGGAACACAGCAGTAAGGCCCCAAAAGGCGACTGTTCCTTCACCAACAGACAAATCTATGGCAGTTATATTGCAAAGAAAACCTCATTCTACTTTTATTGTGTTGTGATCATATCACAGTGAAGGGTTTCACAGGCAATGAAAGAAATGCAATGGTCATCATAGATAAGTATACCAGCCAGTAGAACCAGAGACCTCCAGCTCCTAAATACTGGATGGAGCAGTTCATTTGACTGGTGCTAAAAACCAGAACATTTTCCTCAGCCCATTACTATCTAGCCATTTACAATGACAGTAAAGAGTATGTGGCACACAGGAAGGTGGGGAGGTTCTTGTTACACTAAAACCAAAGATTTCTAAAAAGAAAAAGATTGCTTTCCTCAAATCTCTCAAGCTACAATGCACAATAAATTTTAATCGGTGATCCCAGTTTTGATTGAAAAGGCTTCCCTTTGCACATGCCTCTCTCCAACGCAGCTGTGATGGGTGCCTCTGGGTACAAATACACCGTGTACATCTTCCCAGAAGAAGGATTTCCACAGATGACTCTCCAGGAGACTATGTTTTCAGTCCTAATAGAAGAAAAAGTAATAATCCAGAAGGCAAGATAGCAGTGCAATTCATGGAGTCAGAGTTATGAGTCTGATTCCACTAAATGTTATATTCCACAAGAGCAAAAAAAGAAATGGAATTTTAAAAACTCATTCCTGTATCTCCAGTGCCCAGAATAGTAAAAGGCATATGAACTATTTGCTGACACTTAGAAGGCATTAAATAACTACTTATTGAATAAATGAGCAAAAAGATGTCTCTGTCAAAACCTGTGTGACTCAAACAAGTGACTTCATCTCTCCAAGCTCATTGTCCTCATGTCTAAATAATACCCACCTTTCAGGGTTGATGAAAGTGTTAAAAGTAATGGTCTGCATAAGAAGGAATGGAGTTATTTTATCCTCAATAAACTGCTGTGATTGTGGTGATGTGGTCCGGCTGAGTGCCATCACAGCGACCCTGTCTGTGTGAAAAACAGGCAAATTGCTTTATGCCTCGGAGGGACCTGTCCAAACGCCTCAATGTCCACTGGTAATTTTCAGAATGACGATTGGATTCATGAGGGAAGCAAATTATTGCTGTTTGTTTATGGGGTTGTGTGTGTGTGTGTGTGTCCAATTCCCATGTGATTCTAGTCGGTAGCTCCTCTTGGTGTGAGACTTTCTCACAAAGCTGCGGTGGCAGCACGAATGGACGCAGCGTTTCTGGAAAGCACCATGACTGTGCATAGGAAGAGCTTTCAATGGTTTAAACTGGTTGGTCTTACGATTCTCCTTCTGGGATTAGTCATAAAGAAGAAACCACAGGTGCAGTCACAGAAGGATGCATAGAATATTAATTACATCATTATTCCTATGTAGTGCAAAAATGCCAAAATCGCCTCAATATGCAACAGTATGGTAAGTTCAATGGATGCATTATTATGCAGTCACTAAAAATCATGATGTAAAAAATGTTCAGGATATTTCCTAAAGTTAAAGAACATAAAATGCTATAATTTTGTCTTATTAAAACTTTATTTCTACGGTATATGCTTATATAAATGACCAATATACTCTTACAGTAGTCAGATTATGGGTGATTTTCATTTTCTTTAATTTTTTTCTATAGAGGGCATATTTTCATGGAATAATCATTTGCTAATAATCAGACAAAATTTCATTAGAAAATAGAATACAGAACCATAAGGGTTAGTAGAAGCTTGCAGCAAATTCTCAGAAGATGGATGAGTGAGGCATTTCTTACTATCCCTAAACCCAGGAACCCTACTGCTTCTTGGATCCTTAGAAAAATCTAATGAAAAAATTCATGCTCAGACATTTAAGCTTCATTGTACTTGTTTACTTGAAGCAAGTAAACAGTCTTTAAAAATGACACCTGGGAAATGGAGACAATTTATACTGCTAAATGACTTGATAATCTTCATGTTACAACATCAGTGGGAGGCTGAGCTCACACCTGTAATCCCAGCACTTTGGCAGGCCAAGGCAGGATTGCTTGTGGCAGGGAATTCAAATCCAGCCTGGGCAACATAGTGAGATCCCATCTTTACAAAAATACAAAATAAAAATCAATAAATAAAGCATCAGTAGGAGAACTGTTTCAGAACACAGACACTTGGAGTATCTTTCAAACATGCCACAGGGATAGATATTCCAAACTCTTTACAAATCTGCATTCTTGTCTTCTTTCTGGCCATACCAGACTTCTTATTTTGTTTGGGGTAGACACATTAAGTGATCTCTAACAACAAAAAAAAATGAGAATAGAAATGATGTATACCACTTTAAGACCTGGCCCATAAAAAGTTTCCATGTACTCTTTTCAGCGTTCTTTTCCTCCTTCTGGATGACACAGTCACAGAGACTGTTGGCGCCATATGTTAAAGTCACCAAATCTTCATTAGCCTCTGTCCCTAGAAGAACCATCAGCTGATCTGTACACTCACCCAAGATTGTTATGTGAATAAGAAATATACTACGTGGTTTTTAACTGTGTTATACAGGTTGAATATCCCTCATCCAAAAAAGCAAAATACTGTAAAATCCAAAACTTTTTGAGAGACAAAATGGCATTCAAAGTAAATGCTCATTGGAGTATTTCAGATTTTCAGGTTAGGTATGTTCAACTGGTGATGTGGTTATGCTTTGTGCCCTACCCAAATCTCATCTTGAATTGTAATCCCCATAATCCCCATGTGTCAAGGGAGAGAGCAGGTGGAGTAATTGAATCATGGAGGCAGTTCCCCCATGCTGTTCTCGTGATAAGTGGGTGAGTTCTCATGAGGTATGATGGTTTTATAAGGGGCTCCTCCCTTTCACTCAGCACTTCTCCTTCTTGCTGCCTTGCGAAGAAGGTGCCTTCCTTCTCCTTTGCCTTCCACCATGATTGTAAGTTTCCTGAGGCCTCCCCAGGGATGCTGACCTGTGAGTCAATTAACCTCTTTCCTTTATAAATTACCCAGACTTGGGCAGTTCTTTGTAGCAGTGTGGAAATGAACTAACACAACTGCTGAGTGTAATGTGAATATTCCAAATCCCCAAAAATCTAAAATCCAAGACACTTCTGTTCCCAAGCATTTTGATTAAGGGACATTTGAAGGCCTAATTTTACAGCAGCAAGAGTTAACTAATACAGCACATTGTTTATGTTTTACACTTTGCTGCACATGCAGCCTGGCCAAATTCATTCTTGATAGAGAAGTAGAGAGACCACTTTTATGGAGAGATCACTGCACAGAAGAAGTGAAGAAAAAGTTAGAGAATGTATACCATCTTGTAAATCACTAGCATCTTTTTCTCACCTGAAGGTTTAAAAAAATGTACTAGTTTCAATAAAAAATCTCTGGGAATAAATAAAAGTCATCATTCTTGGATTTGATTTTTTAATATTTAGTTATTGGTCTTTGCTATGGTCTGAATGTTTGTGTCCCTTCAGAACTCATATGTTGAAATCCTAACCCCCAATATGATAGTATTAGGAGGTGGGGCCTTTGGGAGATGATTAGATCAGGTGGACAGAGACTTCATGAATTAGATAAGTGTCCTTTTATAAAAGACCCCACAGAGCTAGCTCACCCCTTCCACTATGTGGGAACACAGCTAGAAGATGCCATCTATGAACCAGGAATGTGGCCTCATCAAGCACTGAATCTGCTAATCCTATGGTCTTAGACTTCCTAGCCTCCAGTACTATGAGAAATAAATTTCTATTGTTTATAAGCTGCCTAGTCTATGGCATTTTGTTAAAGGAGCCTGAACAAAGACAGTCTTTATTCTTCTAGTTGGATAGAGGTTCCATGATGGGAAGACCTTTGACTGGTTTATTGTAGCAGTCCCAGTTCCTAGAAGACTCCTGGAATAATAGGCATACAGTATGTGTTTGTAGAGATGTAAACTAATGTAATGAATATAAGGTGGATAAAAACAAATTTATCTGGTGAGACTTTCCACCCTGAAACTTGGCCAGTAGTTTTCATTTGGCAGAGAAAAGGTTTCCTCTGACACAGATATGTGATTAAACATAAAACACATGCATATCAGATAGTCAGTTTACAAATTCATTTCACATTATATCTATCAAATATATCTGGAGACTGAAGGCAGCTAACAAATTTGTTGATGCAGAGGTCCCTTTGCTTGAAGTCCTCTTCCTTTATCAGCATCAACTTTAACTCCCAGGCAACTTTCCAGCTCTAACTTTGCACAAGCTTGCCACCTGATGGCAGAGAGCCAGGTATTTACTCTCTCCTTACTATCCCAAGCAAATGGCTTAGCATTCAATAGCCAATAAATCACAATTTCCATGTGTGAGAGGGTCTAACTGCAAAGTGTTTAGTCTTAAAATGGGTCCATTGGTGTCAGCTAGATAGATAGTCAAAATGTTTGAGAGACTGGCTGTATACATACCACCTTCTTTCCTTTTTGGAGTTGTAGCTATTGGTTGTTAATTCATTTATGTATTAGGGTCCTTCAGAGAAATGGAACTAATAGGATGTGTGAGTATAAAGAGACTTATTAAGATATTGGTTCACACTTTGTGGAGCCTTGGCCAGCTTGATATCTAATGAAGGGGTCTGGCAAGCTGGAGCCTCAGAAAACAGTTACAGTTCAAGTCCAAAGGCAGGGTGCTGGTGAACAAGGGAAGCCAATATTACAGATGATGTCTGAAGAACACTCTTTCTCTGGGAAGGTCCGTCTTTATTCTGTTCAGGCCTTAAACTGATTCAATGAGGCCCCCTCACATTGTGGAGGGCAATCTGCTTTACTTAGAGTCTACCAGCTTAAATGTATTGAAAGTAATAGCAAAAGCCGCAATTTTGCATCAATGTAATAAATCTCAAAAACACCCTTACACAACTATCCAGAATAATGCTTGACCAAACACTTGGACACTATGGCCCAGACAAGTTAAACACATAAAATCAACCATCACAGTTCACTTGCTTGCTTGCTTGCTTGCTCATTTGTTTTTGGTTGTTTTTTTCTTTACTCCAATTCTCTTAGGTCCTTGAGGTCATCATTATTTCCACAGGGGTCATCTAATACGAAACCTTGTCATGACCTGGAGAGTTCCAAGCCCACATTCCAGCTTCCCCACTGGCTTAGTGTGTAACAAAGTGCTTTGCCACTCAGCACCTCCAGTTCTGCCTCTGTGAATGCAGCTATTTTGCCTACCTAAGCTCATTATCATTAACAAATGGGATAAAACCATATTGAGAAGCTCTGTAAACACAAATTCACATTGAAACTGTTAGTTAACATTGTGTATGTATCAAAGGTCCTACCTTTCAAAACAACAAATGAGAAAATAGAAAATTCTGCAGGTGAAGCACATTACAGTTGAGTAACTGACTCACTGGAATAAAGAAAGTAAGTTTATTAGTGAGGGAACAATGATTTTAAGGTTAAGTGATGTTTTAAATACTACCATAGGTGATTGATAAAGATGCTGGAAACAGTATCAAATTTAGAGTACACAGAATATTCATGTCTAAAGTCAGGCCTGTTGGGGAGTTAGCACACCATTCATCCTTCCCCAGTGAACTTAGTCCTGGGTGGACGTTAGGTGGTGTGGGAGTGCTGTGACAACTAGAGTCAGGGGAGCTCTGATCACATGGGACTGTTCATGAGAATCTACTAAAAGAGACTAAACAGAACTTACCACTTCTCCACTTACAACGTACAGTTGACTCTTGAACAACACTAGTTGGAAGTGTGTGGGTCCACTTATATGTGGATTTTTGTCAATAAATATAGTCGCCCCTCTGAATTTGCAGCTTCAGCATCCACTGCCAAATGCAGATCAAAGATACAGGATAGGAAGGACCAACTTCTCTTATCTGCAGGTTCTGCAGTGCCAAGTGTGGGACTTGAATGTGCGTGAATTCTGGTATCCGCAATGGTCCTGGAAGCAATGCCCCACGGATAACAAGGCATCACCATACAGTTAATATCTCACATGATTCAATTCTGGGCTATCATGTGATTGTCAGTCTCCACCACTCAAGGGGCCTCTACGCCTAAATTCTTAACCACACTGGTTCTTATAACTCCAAAAAATGGAGGAATTTCCAGAGATTGGGGGCAATTTGCTTGCTCAAACCTTATATTCTGCACCAAGGCAGCCCCCTTCTGACACTTTAAAGTTTCTTTTCTTCTTTTTTTTTTTTTTTTTAGCAAAAATGCCAAAACCACTCTCAGAGGGCTAACCTTGCCCTGTGGCCCCTCCAGGTCAGTTGTCCAACATGGGTGTAGTTCCCAAGATCAATGTCCATCATTCTTTGATAAGTTGACCCAGGGACAAAGGTGGGGATGTATTAAGCCCAGGCCAGGCCATTTCTTTGCAGACTCTCCTTTCCGGTAGTTCAAAAATATGGGGTTCTATCTCACCCAAGGTCACTTGTTACAAAACCATGTCTTGGGTATGCCTAGACATCCTGTTAACAAGCATTAGTATCTATTACTGGTTGAAGCTTGTTGAGCCACTAGAGATGCCAATAGAGTAATTCTGCCATTGAATCGAAGATTATGTGAGTTCAGAAAACCTTGAGGACAAAACCAAGATTCACCAAAGACCATATTATAAACATCTTGCAACATGCTTGCTGTGTGAAAAACAATGCAATTTCCTTTTACTTTATAATAAACATACGTGTTCTTAAAAGCAGCACTGTGTTTCTGAATACATTACACCTACTTTGATACTCAATATGCAAAGATATTTACATCTACTTTTTTTGTCCTGTGAGAACTGGAACAAAAGTTTATAGTGTGCTTTTATTCCCTTTGTAATAATGGATGAATGGTTAACTTTCTTGGTGCAGCTTTGCATGGTAGACAGTTCTGTTTCAAAATGTGCAAAAAAATTCAGTTTTATGAACACTTTGCTCATATTGCTTCTCTGCCACTTTCCCTAGGAATGCCCCAGTGGTGTTGTTAATGAAGAAACCTTCAAAGAGATTTACTCGCAGTTCTTTCCACAGGGAGGTAAGTACAAATGTGGACTTGTTAACATACTATCAGAGTTACAATTATGCTTGCAGTGTTGAGTTTAGTTTAATTTTTCATAGCATGATGCTACATTTTTAATCGTTATGTAAAAGAATTAATGCACAGCATGCAAGTGTATATAATTTTTAATGTACCATAAAAGCCAGCGACTTAGAAATTATCAAATATCCAAGAGGCTGCTCTTTAGTTTAATACAACTATTACTGTGTGCCCAGTACTGTGGCTCTCAAATGCACAATGTTTTCTGACTATTATGAGGGTGCTCAAAAATGCCACAAAGCTCATTCACATGCATTGTAGGTCTCACTTGATTCTCCCAACTCTGAAAATTAGGACAAATGTAATTATCCTCAATTTATACATATGAAATCTGGGGATTGGAGAAGGTAAATGGTTTGCTCAGGGCCACATATTGACTCAGTGGCAGATCTGGGTTATAACCTAGATTTTCTGCAGCCTCCCCTGGTATATTTTCTGCTGTTCCTCTTTCTTTCAGTAACTCTTTACTGTGCTCCATCTGAGAAAATTAAAACCATCCTAGATATTATTTTAATTGGAAAGAAAACACAAGGATAGCGTAATGATAATACATGCATGTTAGAGATGAGTGAAAAGATATTCTTGCCATTGGACCTTATAGTTTTTCTTTCAATTACCTAACAGATGCCCAACTTATATTTGTCCCACAGCCTATGGTGTGCCTAGCCATGCATGAGGTGCTGATCACGTAGGGGGAATTAAGAGGAATAGGATGTAATCTCTGCCCAAAAGAATGTTATACCTAGTGTAGCAGATGGACAATGTCAACCTCAAGTGTAACTGTGATTATGGGAGTTAAAAAATAATATTCTGAGAGCACAGTGCTGGCATGATTAAATTAGCTGCAGGACAGAGAGGACATAAAAAGAGACTCTCCAGATGAGTTGAACCTGAGCTGAAGTTGTTGCCATTCAGAAAGCATCTAATATGTGCCTGTCCCTGGCATGCCTCACCATCCAACAACCCTACCTATAATCCTCATTTTTTTAAAGATACACACGTGGAAACTAAGGTGCAGAGAGTTTGATCCGTTTCCAAAGTGTATAGTCTTTCGCTCTCCCATTATACCTCTCAGGAGAAGTTCACTTCTGAGTATGATGTCTTCCCGCTTTAAAAGGCAGTAGGGACATGACATTTTAGGCAAATGGGGTGTAAACAAAGGGTCAGAGCATAGAACTGAAGATGGGCATTTGCAGGAAATTGCCAGGATTTGGGTGTGGCTAGGGTAGAGAGTGTACAATGGAGGGTGAAATGTCCTTAGAGAGTCAAGGATGCCATATGAAGAAATGGGACTTTATCCTTGAGGTGATGCAAAGCCACTGATAAGTTTAAGTGGGATCTTTTACAGTCAGATTTGATTTGTGTTTGGGATACATTTCACTGATAGGTCAGTGGAAGATTAACTTGAGGTCAGCAATACTGCAGGCAGGGAGACTAATTAGAAGATTACTGCTGTAAGAGGCAAAACAATAAGGTCTTTAAATAAGTATATGCATAGGAGAAAATGAGAAGTGGGGACAGATTACAGACATATTTAGATGACAAAAATGGAAGAATTTAGTGATGAACTAACTTTTTGTGGCATAAAGAGATGAAGAGAGGAGTTTGTGATACCTTCCAGGATTCCATCATGGACACCAGGTGACTCTTTACAGGAGGAGTAGGGCGATAATGATCTCAGTTTTGGACAAATTACATCTGAGGTGCCTGTGGGGATTTAGACTCAACAAGAAGTTGGCACAAATGTGAGGCTCAGAGGACAAGTCAGAGAAAGAGATAGAGATTTGAGAATTATTAATCAAGAAGTAGTGGTTAAATCCATGATGTAGATGAGGTTACTGGGGGAATTATAAAAGGTTGCAAGCTCCATGAGGCCAGCATGAAACTCCAGAACACATGTCAAGAACCATAAGGAAAAGGGATCAACAAAGGAGACAGAGAATGAACAGTTTATGGAAATAAACACAAGAGAGATTGATAGTTCAGAAATGAAATGATAAAGTCCAGTAAGGTAAGGATCAGAAGGTCTCTTTGGGATGTGGCAACATGGGAGTCATTGTTCGGCATGATCAGGACAGCCCAAGTGCCCTGGATGAAGTACTAGGGAGTGGAGCGCACAAGCAGAAGCCAAATTGCAGAGGGTGAAAAGGACGATGAGAAGAAAACAGCGACAACCAATAGAGACAGCACTTACAAAAAGCTTTGCTGGAAGAGTGAAGTGATGAGGAAACTGATCATAGTGCTGGGTAGATACCAGTGGAAGACTTTATCTTTTAATGTAGAAAAGACTGGACATTGTTTATACACAGGGAAGACTGGTAAAGAAGGAGATGTTAATAGCTTTAGGATAGAAAAGAGATAAATAGGATTCAGATTTGGAGGAAAAAGATAGTGATGCGATGGGATAGTGGAGTCCATGAATCGGGAGTTCAGGAAGAAGGTTTTATCTCAAGACAGGAGGGAACCATCTAGTACTTCCTTTCAACTTTGACGTCTACTCAATATAGGGGACAATTGTTTCTCTCTGTTACTATGGCCAGAGTTGACTTTGCCATTGACCTTGCCAACACCTTTTTTTTTTTTTACTACTTTCCACTTAAAGGAGCCACCGTTATCTCCTGCCAAAATAAACACAGTAGTCTCCAAACTGACTTCTCTGATTCTGATGACCCCTCCCCTAACCATGGTCTACTCTTAAAATGAGTCAGAGTGATCCCGTTAAAATGCAAGCAAATCATGTTACTGCCTGTTCAAAACCATACCATTCCATAGAACATAAGCCACAACCTACAGAGTGGCCTACAAATGGTGGCTACTGTCTCTTGTCCCTTCTCTGCCTTATCCTCTACCATTCTCCCACCCAACTTACTCCACCCAGCCACAGTGGCCCCCTTGCCATCCCACCAGCACACCAGCCATAATGCTGCTCCTGGGCCTTTGAACCTGCTGTTCCCTCTGCCTGAAATTATCTTCTCCCAAATATCTATCTCAATATCTCATCACCTTTGCATTTACGCCAATGCCACCTTCTCAGTGAGACTTGCCCTGACCACTCTATCTTAAATTGCAACACCTTAAACATTCCCCATCCCCTTCCCCTGCTTTATGTCTCTCTTCGGCACTCGAGACAATCCAATAATATATATTTCACTTGTACCATTGTTGTTTCTTTCTCTCCACTAGAATGTGAGCTCCAGGGGAACAGAGGATTTCTCCACTTTGTTTACTGTTGTATCCACAGGTCATGGGACAAGTGGCTGACAAGTAATAGCACTTGATAAATGCTTTTTGCATGAATGAATGAATGACACCCACCTCACATGGTGGCTATCACTGTACAATGGAATAATATCTGTAAAAGGCTCTTTGAAAAGTGTACAGCACTTAAGTATTAGTTGTTTCATACAAAAGTCAGATTTCCTTTGGGGTTTTAATCTATTTAGTTTTAGCTAGTTTAGTGGATTTAAAACAATTTTGTGCCTAACATGTCAAAACAAATTTTTGTTTTAGATGGACTTTTAAAAGAATTAAATTAGAATTCTAAGAAAACACAGGAAGACTGTTATTAAGTGAATTTGGATATACTTTGGATGACAACTCTCCCACCCCATCTCATTACTACAGTGCAGAGGGGAGGGCCCTTCTAACAAACCACAGACAGGTATTGGTAATAGTACCTGATGCCAGTATTATAATGAGTTCACTGTCTGCATTAATGAGAGATTAATTTGGGGAATTAATTAACTACCTCATGTTTTTCTAAATTGTTTAAAACCCATGGATTTTTTAAAGAAAAATTATATTTACTATCTGAGTGCCTACCAACATCTTAATAGGCATTAATATCAAAGCACCAATGCAGATGAAAATCTTTAAGTTATTTTTCGATCATTTCTGTCAAGTTATTACATACTAAAACTTGGATACAGCTCCACATTAAAATTATATCTTTATTTGAAAAATAACATTTCTGCATTAGAGAACATCTTCTTAAACAGAGCACATCTATTTTGCAAAGGATTCCTATCACAAAATCCAAAGGGATTAGGGATTTGAGAAAAAATTACTGTTACACTCTTAACAATTATTTCATTATTCATGTTAATTGAATGCAGAAATCTGACCACATGAGGCATCGCTGAAGGAAATGAAATATTTTAAAGAATTATGATTTGCTTTGCATTTTTAAAAATTAATATCATACATACAAATTGTTTCTTACGTAAGGCCAGAAAAGGAAAAATGTCCTAAGGAAGAATGTGATCTCTGATGGCAGGCGAATTCATGTGATGGCCATCCTTACACTTCCACGGAGTCATCCTTTATTCAGGATGATGGTCTGAATGCAACAGGTTTTCTCATTATGAACAGTAACATTGATGGGTCCATAAATCACAACATCTCACCATTTCCTCCAGGAAAGTGCTTTGTCTTATCTACAGAACTCTCTGCAATTTGTATTGTGTCAGGCTGTTAGCTTTCTCTATTGCTTTGTGAAAGTTTATCAAACCCAACTTGTTTGGTGAGCTGGATGTCAGAAAAAACTGGATTGAACAAAAGCCTCTTGTTGGCAGGGGATAAAGTATGCCTACTGTAAGGCAAGCAGAGAGGAAACGGTTTGTTGGTGCTATTGCCTATATGGTTACGCAAAAACTTTTTAAACTCCACATACAACAGAAGCTTTAGTGTGTAAGCTTTTAGTTCACTAAACATTTTTAAAGCCCATAAAAATCATAGTTTCCTGGGCTATTCCTGCTCATGTTGTAGGAATGCACTTATGTTGTCTACACTAGGCATATAATAAACAGTTGTTGAATGAATGAATGAATGAATGAACAAATGAGCTCAAGTCAGAATAATCTGTCAATAAACATTTTTTAAGCAGCCGCTGTATGCAAGTCACTTGAGTCAGATGAGTTCTGTAGACATAAAGATTAAAATAAAATTTAAAAAAGACTTCACCCACTGAGTATCCTTCTTGTCCTAGGACAGTATTTCTAACAATTTTCAGGGTGATTTACAGAGGGCTTATTGACAGAAGCTACTATTCACGCATATGAACTTGTCTTACCATAGTAACGATGTCATGAATTGTATATTCAAATACATGAAGGTGATTCTATTCTTCGTGCTTGAATTCAATGGGAGTAGGGGTGTGGGAAAGGAAAAAGAAACCAGATTGATTTCATTCTACAAACCTGGGGCATGATAATCAAGTGTGTTTGTTCAAATACTATGAAGAACGAACTCTAGGGTTACTTGCTATATTCACTGTGTTCTCGATATAATTGGGTTAAGAACTTTGGACTAAGACAGTTCAGAGTTTGTGGATAGACTGCCACCACCAAGGTATGTAACCTCGAGTAGTTTACTTTTCTTAGCCTCAAGCTGTTCCTCTATAAAATGCAGGAGTCACACCAAAGGAATCCTAGGGGTATTTTCTACTCTAGTATCCTTGATTTCTAAGAGATGGTATAGGAATATCTTGATTCCATTGCCAACTTTACCATGAACTAGGTGACCTCAGTATGTCACTACAAGTCCCTATTTTTACCTTTGTTCAATGTAAATACAATGCTAAACAGTATCCAAAATGTCTTCCCACCCTAAGAATCTGTAAATTTTGTTGCTCAACTATAAAATCTCAACATTTATTTTTCAGCTTCACAAGTAAAATTATAAGAAACTGAGGCAATCCCAGCTTAACAAACTCAGTAACTATTTTTGTTATGTAAAGGAATGTGATCACGAAGAGGTCATAGACGGAGAAGGGAGATCATTGTTATATCTTTTAAGCCCTGGACTGTACTGAAATCTAGATTCCAAGAAGTCAGTTAATCACTCTTTTAACAAATATTTATTGAGTGCTTAAGAACACAGTTGAGTAAAACCAGAACCATAGATGCTTTTGTAGACAGTTTCTCTTTTCGTCATTTTATCCAGTTTTCTGCCTAGCTGGACATTCCTTTGCCTTTGCTTCTTTCTCTCACCCAGTCAAAGCCAGTAGCTTCACTCTTCTTCTTTAAAACTTTCCACTGTCTTCAAGTGCTTGCCAGAAGAAATCCAAACTCCATCAGAAGGACCACTGATTTTTAGGACATAATTCTCTTGTCTTTTATTGAGCAGAAAATTGCATTAAATTAGAACTCGTCACCTAGACACACAACAGAAATCCTACAAAAACAGCAAGTTATTTAAGGTGAAAAGATGTTACGTTTGTAAAAGATTTGATCACATGTGTTTAAGGTAGTTGAAATAAAAGTGGCTTGCCTAGGAAATAATAATAGCTAATATTTATTGAAATTTTAATAAGTATATAGGATTATTTCTAAACACTTTGCAAATAGTGTCTCATTTAAACTTCGTAAGATCTCTATGAAGGCTGGGCATGGTGGTTCACACCTGTAATCCCAGCACTTTGGGAGGCCGAGGCAGGCTGATCACCTGCGGTCAGGAGTTTGAGACCAGTCTGGCCAACGTGATGAAACCCTGTCTCTACTAAACATACAAAAATTCGCCGGGCATGGTGGCAGGTGCCTGTAATCCCAGCTACTCAGGAGGCTGAGGCAGGAGAATCGCTTGAACCCAGGAGGTGGAGGCTGCAGTGACCCAAGATCGTGCCATTGCACTCCAGCCTGGGGGACAAGAGCAGTACTTTGTCTCAAAAAAAAAAAAAAAAAAAAAACTATGAAGTACATACTGATATTGTTATCATTTTGTAGATGAGGAAACTGAGCCACACAAAGGTAAAACAACTTGCTTGAGGTCATGCAGTTAATCTCTGGTGAAGCTGAGATTGAAATTCAGGCAGTCTGACTCCACTATGCTATTATCAAAACCTCTGTGCATAGATTGTCTAGACTGGGAAGCCGCTGTAGCTTCTAAAAGAACTGCCGAGGCACATTTAGAAGAACAGGGTGTCCTCTGTACCACATTAGTGTAAACCTTGAAAGCATCATTCCCACATATCAAGCTTTAAGCTAGAAAAACTCCATTTAAGAAGAATAGTAATTATCATATCCCATGTTATCTTTTTTCTTTTTGATTAAAAAAATAGCAAACATCGTTTGTTTTGAGCCATTATTTACGGTGAGTACTGCTTGCTAAGGTAAAGGCATTTACTCTGATTGTGAAAACAGGGTAACTAGAGACTTGCTTAATGAAGCTCATTATAAAATATACAAAATCTCATTTTTTTTTCCTCCTCTGAAAATCAGTTCAACACACCATCGATCAATTCACATCTCCAGAGGGCACTATATAGTTCAAGAAGTACGTGAAAAAGCACTGCTGAGAGTAAAACAACTTTGCAAGTTGAAATAGGCTGCCAATTCTTGATAACTCTATAATGGAGCTTCCCAACAACAGAACTAAGTTTATGGTAATTAAACTCCTGGCTCCATATGCAAAAGAATTTCTTTCTGCAATGTATCAATACTGGATGGATATCCACTCTAGATGTCACAGTGTTAACATGTTATTTAGACCCAATTTTGGTTCTTGGTTAGTTAACTGAAAACGGTGCTGGTAATTCCTGTGTTCAAAGATAAGTAGTTCTTCATAGCATATTAAAAAGGTGAGAGATGAGCGAAGATGCCACTGTCATTTTGAGAAGTTGAGTGTACATTCTACCTCATGAAATGTATAGCCTTCAGTAGTGTTAATTACTACACTGAAGCATTCGGGAAAAACAATCTGTAAGGAGGCCGTGAGCCCTGAGAGCCAGGAGAGAAATTTAGATGACCTCCTCAGAGGGCAATTCTGTACTCCTGTTACTATGACTTAGCTTCTTGACAGCCTATAAAAAGCAATTCATAAAGTAAAAATTAAATCAATGATAAGTTAAAACCCAATAAAGGTTAAAAGTTATAAAACAGAAATAGATGAGATTTAAAACAGAAGATAAAAGGCTAGAGCCAATGCGCTAAAAGGTTACCATTTTATTTTGAAAAGACAAAAAAGGTTAAGATAAAAGGCTAAAGCCCATGAGATGCAACACTGAAAATAATAATGTAAATTTTATCAAGGGTCAAGCAAAGAAACCCTAAGGAATGAAAGCTAGGCACTCAGAAAACAATAAGGAAAAAATACAGACTTTTAAATGAAATGGCAGAAATCCCAGAGATTAAGGAGACAACGGAGAAACAGGAAAGGAAGGAAGGAAAAATGAGAGGGGAAGAATACCCAATAGAAGCAAACTAAGAACACCTGTTAGACTTCAGAAGACATACCTGTCCATCATTACCCAGATCCTTGAATCCCACCCAGGACCCAGACAGAGTAGGGGCTCCCTACTTCATGCAACTTCATACAACTGGGAACATGTAGGACCACCCAGTCCCCTTCCAACACAGCCACAGAAACTTCCCAAGTCACCAATGACCCCAATCCATCAGCCAACTTTACTGCCTGTGGGCTAGCCTGGTACTGGCTGAGGGCTAGCCTGGTTCTCAGAGTCAGAAAGACCTAAGTTCATGTCCCAGATTTACTCCTTCTTTACTGTGTGACTTTGGGTATGTTTTTCACCCTCTCTAATTCCCAATATCATTTTCTGAGTTGTAACAATGATGAAAGTTCTAATAATGACAGAGACACTAATAATAGCAACTCATCTCTGTCTCATTGGTAGTATTTTTAGTACTTTACTTCTAGAGATGGTCTCTTCCAAACACTAAGCAAATTCCAGACAAGTCTCAATCTTCACATCCACCTATGGGACCATTTCTTGTCCCAGTGTTAATCTCATCACCCAAGACTACAGCATTGCCAGCCAGAAACTCATAGAGAATGTTTGTCACCAATGGCCTCTATGTAGGTTGCTTATTCCTGTGAATCTCAAACTCTAGTCCTCTACAGAAAGAGGGTAAGCAGTTGTGAAGAAAGCACAAACTAAAGGAGGCAGAGTTAATTCTTCTGGATCAAAGGAAGCTTGGACTGCTATCCAAGTCTTATGTAGGATATGGAAACACTGACTTAATGATACTCCCTTTTTACCATTTCAGACTCTACAACATATGCACATTTTCTGTTCAATGCATTTGATACAGACCACAATGGAGCTGTGAGTTTCGAGGTAAGCCCTGGATTATTTTCATATCATTTGACTATTTAGAGTTTAGTCTTTTTAGGGGGAAAATGTGAGTTTGGTGATGATTATTTTTG
Source organism: Pan paniscus (assembly GCF_029289425.2). Classification (NCBI taxonomy): domain Eukaryota; kingdom Metazoa; phylum Chordata; class Mammalia; order Primates; family Hominidae; genus Pan; species Pan paniscus. The sequence goes on along the minus strand of NC_073252.2, from coordinate 20,998,655 downwards.
CTCAGGGGAAAGAAAGCCCAAGGATACTCCCTTTCTCTCATGTAATTGCCAAAAATTATCTTTCAAAAGATGTACAAATTGCAAGCCACATTCAGTTTATTTTCTAATGCTTTATATCGGCTCATACAAGGAGAGTCCACTTCTTCAATTACATGTGAAAAGTCCTGGAAGGCAAATGAGTTAACTAACAGTTACTGACACCTCCTTATGGGCCAGTTGCTGTGGTAGACCTTGGAAATACAAAGATGATAAAGTCAAAAGTCCTGTTATGGAAGTCTCAGTAAGTGGGGCACACAGGCAAGAAATTAAATGTAGAAAAAGACTACATTCACCAGCCTGACAATTCTACGAGGAAATCTCTTTTTAAATTACAAACTTTAAGTCATCTGTAGAGAACTTATTTTTTTTTTTTTTTTTGAGAGAGTCTCGCTCTGTCATAAAGGCTGGAGTGCAGTGGCACAATCTCAGCTCACTGCAACCTCTGCCTCCCAGGTTCAAGTGATTCTCCTGTCTCAGCCTCCTGAGTAGCTGGGATTACAGGCCCGTGCCACCACGCCCAGTTAGAAAGTATTTAATTTCCTTCATGAATTACTGTGTATAAGCACCTAGTAAAATAAAATGTCCTAGATATTTACATAGCTTATATATGTATTTCATATATATATATATACACACACACATACACACACACACGTAATTCATATGATTCAAATGGTACATAGCAGATCATAAATTGTAGTATATTGATTTAAATATTAGGAGAATAAACCCAACATGAACTCTGATCAGCTGTGAAGGCTTTTATTTTTGTTAGGGAAAATATGTGAAAAATGTATATCTCATTTATTTGTTACATTCTGATTTGGTTGTGCTTGGTCTCAGAAGTAGCATTATACATATTTTGCTTTGTGATTCCAGTTTCTCTTTTCCATATATACATTTATATTTACTTATGGAAAATATATATATATATATATATATAATTTGGAAGGTGCATTTATTTTTGGAAGTGAGGAAGGATGCATCTTAAATATGAGCAGAAATTTTGATGAGAGCTCTGATAAAGGGAAGCAGATGATGAATGAGGCCAGCAAGGAAATGGTACTGGCACAAAAGGGGCTGTAGCAGGGAAGCCTGCTCAGTGCAATTGATGGACTGTCTAAAGGACAGTCAGGAGCTCCTTAAGAGAACAAAGGCTTGGAATGGGATGGGAAGCAATGGAGAGTGGGGCAGAGGCTGGACAGAGTATATCAGGCCTGGGAACCAAGGGAAACGTGTAAATCATCAAGAAGATAGAATACACAATTGGAGAGCCAAGAGCGAAGGTTGGGGAAGGAGATAGAGGCCAGAAGCTGACATGTCTTAGGCAGGAGATTGGACTATCTTGTAGGAGATAAGGAGCCTTTGTAGAATTTTTGGCAGGGATGTGAATTTATCAGAGCTATGTTCCTGGAAACATGGAGTGTAATTAGCAGCTAAGTATTGCAAGAGTGCAGACAGGGTCTGATAAAAGCCTGAACTCCAGTAAAGGTATTGGAGGTGAAGCATGAAACAAACTCAAAAGAAATTAAAACAAAATTGGTAGAATTGTATTCCAACAGAACTGTCATGTTTAAAAGAAAAGTTCATATGGGCGTAGGCAGCTATCTGGGTGAAATGGCTTTGTGGAGTCAAGATGAAAAAAATAGGGTGCAGCTTTCTGCAATGTCATCCAGCCAGTCACCACAGGGGCAGGATGAACAGGGGCGCAGGCAAGAGCCTCCTCACACATAACTCCATGCTCATGCAGACTGGGTACCACAATTGCGAAGATTCTGGGCCAGGAATCCCAAAAGGTCATCTCCCATAACTTAAGTGAGAAATAGCACCGAGAAGAGAAAAATAAAAGCTGAGAGTGGAGAAGGAATGAACTAAGGTGAGGGAATGAACTAAGTCAAGATGGGGCAGGCAGGTTTATCCTGGGTGTAGAAGCAGTTAGTGGAGGGAGAGGAGATGGTTGGGGGAAGACTATCCTGGGTACCAGTCTCCACAATGTTTCTTTTGCTAATGGCAGCTTAGGTCACTCCATGATAGTAACTTTGGTCATTTCATGATAATGTTGTGTTTGTGTTTGCTTCACTTTAGAAACAAGTTTAATTCCAGCACAGTCTTAATTTATCTATAATATAGAAGCCAAAGGTTTTACCTAATATAGTTCACCTAATATAAACTTTTATAGCTGGCTTCCAGAGGATGAGTAAGGCAAAAACTATTAGTGACTCCATTACTTGAAATTACTTATGTGTCAGAAATATACCACCAATTTCCTAGGGCACATTATATCCAATTTTATATGTAAATTTAGTATGGTGTTAATGATATGGAACCATGCATAACATTGCTTTTATAATATTTACGTAAAATACCAGTAATTGCAATGAACGTTGATTATAATTTGGGAAATTAGTTGTAATGATTATATATGATATGCATGTTGGTAAAATGCCTTTCCTTTTAAAGGAAAACTAATGGCTAAATTAATAAAGTTTGAATGAAAATCAAATTTAAAACTAGGCTGTTGCAGTTACTTTTCTAAATTGATTAGCTACCTGGGAAATCTCTAGAAAACAGAAATGGTTAGGGAATGAACACATTTTGAATAATAGCAATAGCATACTGAGAGGTACAGTAGAGAGACCATCTGATTCTACGATAAAGGGTAATGGGAGTTTTCCACTTAATTTGCTTAAACCTGAAAGGCAGAAGAAATATGATAGGAGGGGCCCTGGATTTGGTATGATGGGATCTAATCTCCATTTTGCCACCCAGCGGCTCTAAGACCCTAGGCTGAGTACTTAACCTTCTTAACCTTAGCGTTCATACTGCTAAAACATCAGCAATCAAAGCTACTTAATAAGATAATGTAAAAATGAAAAAGTCATAATGTCAGTAAAGGGCTTGGCTCTGTGTCTGGCACCAAATATGTGCTCAGTAGTTATTAGATGTTAACTATAGCAGTTATCAGTTGGGGGATTTTTTTTTTAATTATACTTTAAGTTCTGGGATACATGTGCAGAGTGTGCATTTTTGTCACATAGGTATACACGTGCCATGGTGGTTTGCTGCACCCATCAACTCATCACCTACATTAGGTATTTCTGCTAATATTATCCCTCCCCTAGCCCCCCACCCTCCAACATGCCCTGGTGTGTGATGTTCCCCTTCCTATGTCCGTGTGTTCTTATTGTTCAATTCCCAGCTATGAGTGAGAACATGCTATGTTTGGTTTACAGTTCTCATGATAGTTTGCTGAGAATGACGGTTTCCAGCTTCATTCCCCACAAAGGACACGAACTCATCCTTTTTTATGGCTGCATAGTATTCCATGGTGTATATGTGCCACATTTTCTTTATCCAGTGTATTATTGATGGACATTTGGGTTGGTTCCAAGTCTTTGCTATTGTGAATAGTGCTGCAATACATATACATGTGTATGTGTCTTTATAGTAGAATGATTTATAATCCTTTAGGTATATACCCAGTAATGGGATGGCTGGGTCAAATGGTATTTCTAGTTCTAGATCCTTGAGGAATCGCCACAGTCTTCCACAATGGCTGAACTAATTTACACTAGTTGGGGGAATTTTTCTAACAAAGCCAGTTAATAATGACATTGGTCATCTCATTACCCAGTAAGGCAACTACATGCAAATGCATCATTCTAAGCCATAGCAGTCTTTGATTGGCAGGGAGTCAGGGGAGTCAGGAGGATTGTCCCCAGCATAGTGGCCAGCACTGAGGCACTCATTAAAGGTTTGGCAGATGAACAGAATCCACAACTGAACAAGTCTAGGCTATTATAAAGTCAAATCTCTATGTCTTTCTCCTTTTGCCTTGATAATAAGAGAATGGAAACCAGAATTCAGTACAGACCTCTCCACCCCTTTATCATTTTTTGTACTTTAGGGAACAGATATAACCTCCTTTCACATTTACAAGTAAAGTAATTGTGCAAAGTACTCATTGAGAGTTGTTGTTAAGTTTGTCACTTCCTACTTGAGACTTCAATTACAACTCAGAAAAGCACGGAGCAAAAGTCTTATAAGCCACATTAAGTTTCTCATTTTTCTTTTGCACGAAAAGATATCATTCTTGTTTTGAGTAACTCTTTACTGATATCATCCCACAGGATAAAAAGAGAGAGGTGCTCTAAGACCATAGCTATCTTTTAATGTAAATTGTTTCAGGATATACAGTATTCAAGAAGATGTGAATTAGATGTCACCATGTGAATCAGGATACTTTTGTTCACAAATACTAGAAAAGGATACACCAAGTGACAAAAAAAAAATGGTAATTTCATTGGTTCACAGCAACAAAAAGGCCAGAGATAGGGCTGGCTACAACCTAAGGGTGGGACCCTGTAGGGCTGCAAGAAGAGGCCACAGCTCCTTGGCTCCATGATTCATTGCTCCTGTTGAGCAAGGAAAGAAGCACATCTCTGTCCTACCATTCCTAGCAAGAGTCTGAGTCTGGGGAGTCATTCTTAGACCTGGACTAGGTTTAGTCAAATGGCAACCACAAATCCAGTTGTCCGGCCAAAGGGATAAAATGTGCTTCCTGACTTCGCCCAGGTCATGGCTCTATCACTAGACTCAGAGATGAAGTGAACTTCCACAGAACATCATGGAGCACCAAATGGAAATTTGGGACCTACTAGGGCTAGGGAGGCAAACAACACAAGTCCACACTTGACTTAAACGTGCTATCTTTATTTTTATTTTATATTTTTATTATTATTATTCTTTTAAGTTCTAGGGTACATGTGCAAAATGTGCAGGTTTGTTACATATGTATACATGTGCCATGTTGGTGTGCTGCACCCATTAACACGTCATTTACATTATTTATTTCTCCTAATGCTATCCCTCCCCCATCCCCCTGACCCCTCATCAGGCCCCCGTGTGTGATGTTCACCATCCTATGTCCAAGTGTTCTCATTGTTCAATTCCCACCTATGAGTGAGAACATGTGGTGTTTGGTTTTCTGTCCTTGCGATAGTTTGCTGAGAGTGATGGTTTCCAGCTTCATCCATGTCCCTACAAAGGACATGAACTCATCCTTTTTATGGCTGTATAGTGCCATATTTTCTTAATCCAGTATATGTGCCACATTTTCTTAATCCAGTCTATCATTGATGGACATTTGGGTTGGTACCAAGTCTTTGCTATTGTGAATAGTGCCGCAATAAACATACATGTGCATGTGTCTTTAAAGCAGCATGATTTATAATCCTTTGGGTGTATACCCAGTAATGGGATTGCTGGGTCAAATGGTATTTCTAGTTCTAGCTCCTTGAGGAGTCACCAGTCTTCCACAATGGTTGAACTAGTTTACAGTCCCACCAACAGTGTAAAAGTGTTCCTATTTCTCCATATCCTCTCCAGCATCTGTTGTTTCCTGACTTCTTAATGATTGTCATTCTAATTGGTGTGAGATGGTATCTCATAGTGGTTTTGATTTGCATTTCTCTGATGGCCCGTGATGATGAGCATTTTTTCATGTGTCTAGTGGCTGCATAAATGTCTTCTTTTGAGAAGAGTCTGTTCATATCCTTTGCCCACTTTTTGAACAGTTTTTTTTTCTTGTAAATTTAATTTCTTTGCAGATTCTGGATATTAGCCCTTTGTCAGATGAGTAGGTTGTGAAAATTTTCTCCCATTTTGTAGGTTGCCTGTTCACTCTGATGGTAGTTTCTTTTGCTGTGCAGAAGTTCTTTAGTTTAATTAGATCCCATTTGTCAATTTTGGCTTTTGTTGCCATTGCTTTTGGTGTTTTAGTCATTACGTCCTTGCCCATGCCTATGTCCTGAATGGTATTACCTAGGTTTTCTTCTAGGGTTTTTATGGTTTTAGGTCTAACGTTTAAGTATTTAATCCATCTTGAATTAATTTTTGTATAAAGTGTAAGGAAGGGATCCAGTTTCAGCTTTCTACATATGGCTAGCCAGTTTTCCCAGCACCATTTATTAAATAGGGAATCCTTTCCCCATTGCTTGTTTCTGTCAGGTTTGTCAAAGATCAGATGGTTGTAGATGTGTGGTATTATTTCCGAGGGCTCTGTTCTGTTCCATTGGTCTATATCTCTGTTTTGGTACCAGTACCATGCTGTTTTGGTTACTGTAGCCTTGTAGTATAGTTTGAAGTCAGGCAGTGATGCCTCCAGCTTTGTTCTTTTGGCTTAGGATTGACTTGGCAATGTGGGCTCTGTTTTGGTTCCATATGAACTTTAAAGTACTTTTTTCCAATTTTGTGAAGAAAGTCATTGGTAGCTTGATGGGGATGGCACTGAATCTATAAATTACACCTTGGGCAGTATGGCCATGTTCACGATATGGATTCTTCCTATCCATGAGCATGGAATGTTCTTCCATTTGTTTGTGTCCTCTTTTATTTCATTGAGCAGTGGTTCGTAGTTCACATAAGGGTGAACTTATAAGGGTCCTTCACATCCCATATAAGTTGGATTCCTAGGTATTTTATTATCTTTGAAGCAATTGTGAATGGGAGTTCACTCATGATTTGGCTCTGTTTGTCTATTATTGGTGTATAGGAATGCCTGTGATTTTTGCACATTGATTTTTGTACCCTGAGACTTCGCTTAAGTTGCTTATCAGTTTAAGTAGATTTTGGGCTGAGATGACAGGGTTTTCTAAATATACAATCATGTCATCCGCAAACAGGGAATATTTGACTTCCTCTTTCCCTAATTGAATACCCTTTATTTCTTTCTCCTGCCTGATTGCCCTGGCCAGAACTTCCAACACTATGTTGAATAGGAGTGGTGAGAGAGGGCATCCCTGTCTTGTGCCAGTTTTCAAAGGGAATGAGTCCAGTTTTTGCCCATTCAGTATGATATTGGCTGTGGGCTTGCCATAAATAGCTCTTATTTTGAGATATGTCCCATTAATACCTAGTTTATTGAGAGTTTTTAGCATGAAGGGCTGCTAAATATTGTCAAAGGCCTCTTCTGTGTCTGTTGAGATAATCATGTGGTTTTTGTCTTTGGTTTTGTTTATATGATGGATTACATTTATTGATTTGTGTATGTTGAACCAGCCTTGCATCCCAGGGATGAAGCCAAAATGATAGTGGTGGATAAGCTTTTTGATGTGGTGCTGAATTCGGTTTGCTAATATTTTATTGAGGATTTTTGCATTGATGTTCAGCAGGGATATTGGTCTAAAATTCTTTTTTGTTGTATCTCTGCTAGGCTTTGGTATCAGGATGATGCTGGCCTCATAAAATGAGTTAGGGAGGATTCCCTCTTTTTCTGTTGATTGGAATATTTTCAGAAGAAATGGTACCAGCTCCTCTTTGTACCTCTGGTAGAATTCAGCTGTGAATCCATCTGGTCCTGGACTTTTTTTTGGTTGGTAGGCTATTAATTATTGCCTCAATTTCAGAGCCTCTTATTGGTCTATTCAGGGATTCAACTTCTTCCTGGTTTAGTCTTGGGAGGCTGTATGTGTCCAGGAATTTATCCATTCTACTAGATTTTCTAGTTTATTCGCATAGAGGTGTTCATCGTATTCTCTGATGGTAGTTTGTATTTCTGTGGGATCAGTGGTGATATCCCCTTTATCATTTTTTATTGCATCTATTTGATTCTTCTCTCTTTTCTTCTTTATTAGCCTTGCTAGCAGTCTATCAATTTTGTTGATCTTTTCAAAAAACCAGCTCCTGGATTCATTGATTTTTTGAAGGGTTTTTTGTGTCTCTGTCTCCTTCAGTTCTGCTCTGATCTTAGTTATTTCTTGCCTTCTGCTAGCTTTTGAATGTGTTTGCTCTTGCTTCTCTAGTTCTTTTAATTGTGATGTTAGGGTGTTGATTTTAGATCTTTCCTGCTTTCTCTTGTGGGCTTTGAGTGCTATAAATTTCCCTCTACACACTGCTTTAAATGTGTCCCAGAGATTCTGGTACGTTGTGTCTTTGTTCTCATTGGTTTCAAAGAACATCTTCATTTCTGCCTTCATTTCATTATCTACCCAGTGGTCATTCAGGAGCAGGTTGTTCAGTTTCCAAGTAGTTGTGCAGTTTTGAGTGAGTTTCAATCTTGAGTTTTAATTTGATTGCATTGTAGTCTGAGAGACAGTTTCTTATAATTTCTGTTCTTTTACATTTGCTGAGGAGTGCTTTACTTCCAACTATGTGGTCAATTTTGGAATAAGTGTGATGTAGTGCTGAGAAGAATCTATATTCTGTTGATTTGGGGTGGAGAGTTCTGTAGATGTCTATTAGGTCCGCTTGCTGCAGAGCTGAGTTCAAGTCCTGGATATCCTTGTTAACTTTCTGTCTCATTGATCTGTGTAATGTTGACAGTGGGGTGTTAAAGCCTCCCATTATTATTGTGTGGGAGTCTAAGTCTCTTTGTAGATCTCTAAGGACTTGTTTTATGAATCTGGGTGCTCCTGTATTGGTGCATATATATTTAGGATAGTTAGCTCTTCTTGTTGAATTGATCCCTTTACCATTATGTAATAGCCTTCTTTGTCTCTTTTGATCTTTGTTGGTTTAAAGTCTGTTTTATCAGAGACTAGGATTGCAACCCCTGCTTTTTTTTTGTTTTCCATTTGCTTGGTAGATCTTCCTCCATCCCTTTATTTTGAGCCTATGTGTGTCTCTGCAGGCAAGATGGGTCTCCTGAATACAGCACACTGATGGATCTTGACAATCCTATTTGCCAGTTTGTGTCTTTTAATTGGTGCGTTTAGCCCATTTACATTTAAGGTTAATATTGTTATGTGTGAATTTGATCCTGTCATTATGATGTTAGCTGGTTATTTTGCTCATTAGTTGATGCAGTTTCTTCCTAGCTTTGATGGTCTTTACAATTTGGCATGTTTTTGCAGTGGCTGGTATCAGTTGTTCCTTTCTATGTTTAGTGCTTCCTTCAGAAGCTCTTGTAAGGCAGGCCTGGTGGTGACAAAATCTCTCAGCATTTGCTTGTCTGTAAAGGATTTTATTTCTCCTTCACTTATGAAGCTTAGTTTGGCTGGTTATGAAATTCTGGGTTGAAAATTCTGTAAGAGTGTTGAATATTGGCCCCCACTCTCTTCTGGCTTGTAAAGTTTCTGCCGAGAGTTCCGCTGTTAGTCTGATGGGCTTCCCTTTGTGGGTAACCCGACCTCCCTGGCTGCCCTTAACTTTCTTTCCTTCATTTCAACTTTGGTGAATCTGACAATTTATGTGTCTTGGAATTGCTCTTAAGGAGTATCTTGGTGGCATTCTCTGTATTTCCTGAATTTGAATGTTGGCCTGCCTTGCTAGGTTGCGCAAGTTCTCCTGGATAATATCCTGAAGGGTGTTTTCCAACTTGGTTCAATTCTCCCTGTCACTTTCAGGTACACCAATCAGACATAGATTTGGCCTTTTCACATAGTCCCATATTTCTTGGAGGCTTTGTTTAACTCATTTTTCTCTATACTTCTCTTCTCGCTTCATTTCATTCACTTGATCTTCAATCACTGATACCCTTTCTTCCACTTGATCAAAATGGCTACTGAAGCTTGTGAATGCATCAGATAGTTCTTGTGCCATGGTTTTCAGCTCCATCAGGTCATTTAAGGTCTTCTCTACGCTGTTTATTCTAGTCAGCCATTCGTCTAATCTTTTCTCAAGGTTTTTAGCTTCTTTGCGATGGGTTCGAACATCTTCCTTTAGTTCAGAGAAGTTTGTTATTACTGATCTTTTGAAGTCTACTTCTGTCAGCTCATCAAAGTCATTCTCCATCCAGCTTTGTTCCATTGCTGGTGAGGAGGTGCGTTCCTTTGGAGAAGAGGTTCTCTGATTTTTACACTTTTCAGCTTTTCTGCTCTGGTTTCTCTCCATCTTTCTGGTTTTATCTACCTTTGGTCTTTGATGATGGTGATCTAAAGATGGGGTTTTGGTGTGGATGTCCTTTTTGTTGATGTTGATGCTATTCCCTTCTGTTTGTCAGTTTTCCTTCTAACAGTCAGGACCCTCAGCTGCAGGTCTGTTGGAGTTTGCTGGAGGTCCACTCCAGACCCTGTTTGCCTGGTTATCACCAGCAGAGGCTACAGAACAGCACATGTTGCTGCCTGATCCTTCCTCTGGAAGCTTTGTCTTAGAGGGGCACCTGGCTGTATGAGGTGTCAGTCTGCCCCTACTAGGAGGTGTTTCCCAGTTATGCTACTCGGGGGTCAGGGACCCACTTGAGGAGGCAGTCTGTCTGTTCTCAGATCTCAAACTCCATGCTGGGAGAAATTCTCTCTTCAAAGCTGTCAGACAGGGATGTTTAAGTCTGCAGAAGTTTCTGCTGCCTTTTGTTCAGCTATGACCTGCCCCCAGAGGTGGCATCTACAGAGGCAGGCAGGACTCCTTGAGCTGCAGTGGGCTCCACCTAGTTTGAGCTTCCTGGCTGCTTTACCTAGTCAAGTCTCAGCAATGGTGGACGCCCCTCCCTCAGCCTCACTGTTGCCTTGCAGTTCGATCTCGGACTTCTGCGATAGCAGTGAGCAAGGCTCTGTGGGTGTGGGCCCCTCTGAGCCAGGTGCAGTATATAATCTCCTGGTGTGCCGTTTGCTAAGACTGTTGGAAAAGCACAATATTGGCAGGAAGTGTCCCAATTCTCCAGGTACCATCTGTCACAGCTTCCCTTGGCTAGGAAAGGGAATTCCCCAACCCCTTGCGCTTCCCCGGTGAGGCGATGCCCCACCCTGCTTCGGCTCACACTCTGTGGGCTGCATCCACTGTCCAACAAGTCCCAGTTTAGATGAACCTGGTACCTCAGTTGGAAATGCAGAAATCACCCATCTTCTGCATTGCTCATGCTGGGAGCTGTAGACTGGAGCTGTTCCTATGTAGCCATCTTGGGGGGATTCCCCAAAAGTGCTATCTTTAAATCTTTCATTGTTTCTCTGCTGTTTTGTGTGGTGGTGAGGTCAATGCCAGTGATGAGTGCTGTAGGCCAGTGATTCTCAAAGTGTGATCCCTGGAAGCAGTACAGGCTTCCCCTTGGAACGTGTCAGACATGTAAATTTTGGGGTCCCACTTCAACCTAATGAATCATAGTTCTTGGAGTAGGTCCCATAAATCTTTTGGCACACTCCCCAGGTGACTGTGTTGCACATTATATTTTGAGAACCAATACTCTAAGCATGTTTTCAAAGACCCTGTGGCCAGCTCCCCTTACAATTAATGACATATTGTTACTACGTTGTGAATTTTTAAAAATATGGTTTATATTGATAACAATCAATCTCATCTAGCCTTTCAAAACTGCTCAGCAATCTTCCTTGAATAAGGCTCTATGTTCTGCAATGTATATTTTATGCCTTCTGAAAAAGCTAAGGATTTTTTTTTTTTTTTTTGAGACAGAGTCTTGGTCTGTCATCCAGGCTGATGCGCAGTGGTGCAATCATAGTTCACTGTAGCCTCGACCTTCTGGGCTCAAGTGATTCCCATCTCAGCCTCCCAGGTAGCTGGGACAACAGGTGTGCACCACCATACCCAGTTAATTTGTTTTTCTTGCTATTAATTTGGATCTGGCTACGTTGCTCAGGCTGCTTGCAAACTCTTGGACTCAAACAACCCTCCCACCTCCACCACCCAAAGTGCTGGGATTACAGGCATGAGCCATGATCCCCAGCCTGCTGGTTGTGCAAGATGTACACTCATACCTCCAAGGGCTGTCATTACCTTTTAACTAAACTACATTCTATGTCATAAATAATTTTCTAAAATATGGCAGGGAAATAATTTGAGGGAGGTCTCCCTTTCTCTAATTTGCATGTCACCTTACTGCTTAGTATCAGAGCTTCTGCCTCTCTCCTCAAACCTCAGATTCTTACCTCTTCTACCAGGCTCCTCACTCTCAAACAGCTCACACTCACTAAAGCTATTGGACAGAAACACAGTCATCTTCCCACCTGCAAAGCAGCTGCTGGCATCCACACCATGTTCTTCTGTCTCATGTATCAACTCCCTTCTCAGATCGGCCCATCTACCCGTGTTCTGGATCCTCCCCACCTTCTCAAGAGCACAGCCCATTTCTGACTCTTACTCTTTTTAGATTCTTCTCTTCAGTATTCAAAGTGCTCCTCATTAAAAATTACTCTTCACTCCTACTCCACTGGACCGTTCCCTATCACTTGCTGGTGACCTCCATGTTGCTGGTCCAGTGAACATTTTTCCAACCTTGGCAGCAAAATGAACAATCCTTTCCTAGGGAAATGCTCTGTTCTCCTGACTCACTTCTTTAGCAACTTCTTTTCAAGATGCTTTGCCAGCTTCTCCTCTCTGTGCCTGCCAAATATTGGAATTCCTTGTGGCTTTCTCTGGAATCTTGTTTTTCTCTCACTTGACATTCTACCCTTCATGCCAATGGGAAGCAAACTAAGTATGGTGATCCAGTTGCCACAGCACCATATATTGAGATTATTCTTTCCATAGCTATTGAATGGTCTTGGCACCATTATCGAAAATCAATTGGCCACAGACAGCTGGTTTATATCTAGACTCAATTCTATTCTACTGTTCTATATATCTGTCTTTATGCCAGTACCACACTGTTTTGATTAATGTAACTTTGTACTAAGTTTTGATATTGGGCAGTGTGAGTCCTCCAAGTTTGTTTTTCTTTCTTAAAATTGGGCTATTCAGGGTCCCTTGCAATATGAATTTGACAATTATTTCTGTTTTTGTCTTTTTCATTTTTGCCAAAAAAGGTCTGTGGCCATTCTTGATAAATTTGCTTAAGTGGAAGGGTTGTATAATTCTTTACCATGATAAAAGTAAGTATCATGCTTAAAAGCGAATTGAAATATTCTCAAGTTCAAGAAAAAACTAAGAATATCTATTATCATTTTCATTATGTAACACTGTTCTATATATATTAGGCCATATAATTAGAAAAAAGTAAACATATAAAAATTAGAAAAAAAGGTAAAATTAATTCCATTTGCAGCTAATATTGCACACATGAAAACCCAGAAGAAAACCAACGTATGTCAGCAAATTGACAGGGTATAAAATTATCATACAGAAATCAATGGCTTTCATACATACAAACAACTAGTTTAGAATATATGATAGAAAAAAAATCTCATTTACAACAGCAACAGAAATATTAAAATACCTAGAAATAATAAAAAAATGTAAAAGAACAATTTGGTTAAATAAACTACGATGCATTTACATATACAATGGAAACTCAAATTGTTTCCCTGATTTATGCTTAAGTGGAAAAAAAAGTATAGAAGTCTGTTAGCTAGTAAAACAAATATATCTTATACTTGTGTATGCACAAAATTTCCTTGGAAGTAAATACAAACTATTTATGCCAGTAGTCTATGAGTGAAAGGAACAGGTGGCTGGGTCCAGGAAGGGAAGAAAGATTTTTCACCAGGCAGCTTACACAATTTTTAAATGTTGAACTATATGGATGTTACTTATTTAAAAAAGAAAAAACATTTTGAGAAATTCAGATAGAAATACAGCTATAAAAGGAAGGAATGTGAGAAAGGGAGATATAATGCAAATTCACCCAGAAGACTTTTGGATTTCCCCTCTGCTTTCATTCCTACCTAAAAGTGGATTATAAACTGAATACAGCACATTGTAACGTTAACCCTGCTGTACATAACAACAACAAATCTGGCCGGGCGTGGTGGCTCACGCCTGTAATCCCAGCACTTTTAGAAGCGGAGGTGGGCAGATCACAAGGTCAGGAGTTTGACACCAACCTGGCCAACATGGTGAAACCCCATCTCTACCAAAAATACAAAAATTAGTCAGGCATGGTGGCGGGTGCCTGTAGTCCCAGCTACTCGGGAGGCTGAGGTAGAAGAATGGCTTGAACCTGGGAGGTGGGAGGTGGAAGTTGCAGTGAGCCAAGATCGTGCCACTGCACTCCAGCCTGGGCAACAGAGCAAGATTCCATCTCAAAAACAAAACAAAACAAAAAAAACACTAAATGAATTTAATCAAGTTAATCTGGCCAGTCTGCAATGCAATCAAACCAGCTTAACCAGGATACAAACTGAGGGCTCCATTTACTTAACAAAAACTTACATAGCCAATGTCATTGCCAAGGACTGTTATAAGCAGCCTCTTTTTCAATCCTCATAAAATTGTGAAGAGGTAGATACTATTATTAGCTCCATTTTACAGATACGAAAATTGAGGCAAAGGGATGTTAAGTTGCCTGAAGACACAAACCCATCCAGTAATATAGCTGGAGGGTGAATCCAGGCAGTCTGTCCTTTCCAGTTCCATGCTCTTACCCACTGTCCACATGTAAATTGTAACTGGATTTCTAATTAAAGACCACAATTGGTTTATCTTTTATGGACAGCCACATTTCTTATTAGCAAACGTTTTTCCATTGAAGTGTGTTATGTGTGCACTTGTATTTTTTTGAAAAAACTATTATTAGATTCTTTTAGTAAATCATGTGCACTTGCAGTGGAAAGCCAATACCACTTATACTCAAGCCTCTAGCTGTGTGGGTACGCACTGGTACGATTTCCAGTACGACCACTGATTTAACTCAGTTTCCAATTAGAATATGAAAATGTTAAGACTAAGGAGTGATTTATGCCCACAGAGAAGTCTGAAAACTAGACAACCAATAACACATCAATCATTTTGCTAAATAAATGGTTCAAGATCCAGAGGGTTGTAGCCCTTACTTACATCATTTGTTTGTTTTTTTGTTTTTGTTTTTGTTTTTTTAAAAATGTCATATAAAATTGAATTTTTATTTCTTTTCAGGATTTCATCAAAGGTCTTTCCATTTTGCTCCGGGGGACAGTACAAGAAAAACTCAATTGGGCATTTAATCTGTATGACATAAATAAAGATGGCTACATCACTAAAGAGGTAAGGGATGCCTCACCAACATCACAGTAATTTGGACCATTTTCATTTCTTAACTTTAAAATATTAATTGCAATTATTAATTTGAAAAGTTTTTTTGAGGAAATCCAAAATATTTTATGTAGTGGAAGAAAGATGTATAATTAAAAACTTGGGATAGAAATAGTTTATGGTGAAGCTCCAAAGTAAATATATAACACATAAAGATTATACCCTTGTTTCCTGCTGGCATCTTAATAAATACTGTGAATGGAATAAAGATCATGGTTGGAATCAGATAGAAAGAAAATGTATCCAACCCATGTTTCAATATTTAGCCTGAAGCCTTTCTTTTCCCCACAGCATGTGATCCATAAGGAAATGAAATTTTACAATCATGGGGATTGTGGAATGACCTGACGCAATGGTGGGGTCTCCAAATGCACTTTGAGGCAGACTATCCAGGAAACAAGGTTCACAGACCAAATTAAGATACTCGTATTATACAGTTTATTAAACCAATTTAAAACACAGCAAGAAGTAAAGAAAGGGATGGGGTAAGTTAACCACGCAGGATAGGCTGCAAATGGGGTTGAAAGACCACACTCCCTAAATCCTGGGCATTCTCAGTGTGTCTATGTCCTGTCTCTTTGCCTCACGAGACTTCCCCAGAATTGAGTTTTGAGCAAGAGGCCCCACAGACAAAAGGTGCCCAGGGCCAACAGCCAATGACATAAACTTGCGCTACTGGAGAGACACAGGTGCAAGTGTGCCAGGTCACGAGTATAGCCTGATAAGTAGTAATGGGTTTCATTTGTGTTTCTTGCACAGAGGACACCTGGGGCCAGAATAGGTATCACTAGTGGGTGCCAAATTAAGACCTTATGGCTATTAAGTGTTCATGTATATGGAGCATATCCTAAATAGTGCTTCTTGTATATTTTTATATCATGAATATTTATTACCCAGATACTTAGGATACCTTAAATATCTCTTGTTCTTCAATTCTTACCTCTGTGTTTAACACATCTCAAGAATTCTGCCTGTGTCTAACAAACTACTTGCTACTTATCTATGCTTAAAACATCTTAAAAGGTTTCACCTGTTTACAAATTACTCTATCATTTATAATTGAATACTCTTAAAAGTAAATATATATTCGATCTGTATTATCAACCTAATTGAGAGATCTTTCACGTGAAACAAATGTGCAACAATAAATCTAAATGTTTAAGTTATTAGATATTATTTTTACTCTCATAAGAATGAAAGTGGTAAGGCAAAAATTAGACTGTTTTAGAGAAAAAGTTAATAATAAAATTTCAAGGTGTTTCCCAGGTTCAAAATTTTTTGACTAGTCTTCACATGTGACTTAAGTTAAAGCCACAGTAGGAAAAATACAACAAAAACCCTAATGAACTTTAAGACTTACTTACCAATTAATTTCACTAATTCTAAATGGTGTTTTTTCTCAATATACGATGTGCCGTATATTTGATTCTCAATAGATGGAAACTGATGATCAACACATAAGATATATAATGCAATTAAATAAACATAGTCTACTTAAAGTCTATAGAAATCCAAACATTAAGCCAGCATATTCTTTTCCTGACTACGGTAGATACATGGAAATTTGCTTCCTTTTGAAACCAAGAGATCAGAATTCATTCTTAAATTCTGATTCTTCTGCTCTTAAGGCAGAAAGCTGTTTGTTGCCTTTTCCTTTGGGACAACCAACAGTCGTCTAACAAAGAATCCAACAAACAAAAAGTCAAAAATTTAAAATTGAGTAGGAAAAATCTGTCAGAGCTTCTTAGACTGGTTTCTTCATACATGTGTGCAGCCTCACGTGAGTGCCTTTTATTTTTCAGGAAATGCTTGATATAATGAAAGCAATATACGATATGATGGGTAAATGTACATATCCTGTCCTCAAAGAAGATGCTCCCAGACAACACGTTGAAACATTTTTTCAGGTAGGAATTAAAACAGAAGTCAAGAGGGCATGAAGTTAGGAGAAAATTTCCTGATGTTTGCCATGCACCACGATGATTCAAAAGAGAGCAAAGGAAAATAATTTTTACTGAAACAAAACAGTATTTACCATCCTATTAATTTAATAGCTTTGGTTTTGAATTTACAATGCTGATAACTGCATTTATTGAACATTCACTAAATCCAAGATACAACACTAAACAGTTCTCATGTTTCACAAGTTTTGTTTTCATTCAGTTTTTACAAGAATCCTATAAATCCTCATTAATCTCATTTTACAGATGAGACAAAAAGCAAGCTCTGAAAGTTTCGGCAAATTGCCCAAGCTCTGTCACATCTAGAAGGTGGGATTTTACCTAGGACAGAGTGACTCTAAATCTTCACCACATTATATTGAAAAGGGAAAAGCCAGAAGCATTTGGCCCTATCATTTTTATCTCTAAAAAACTGCTGGTTCCTGCTCTGAAACAGTTCCTCCACGTGAAATAAATAAGCAGCTAGGTTTTCTTTTTATCAGCTTCAGCTCATTTGGTCCAGGTGTGAGGGTATTAAGGGATAAGTCTAAATACAATTTTTTGTTTTCTTCCTGAACAGAAAATGGACAAAAATAAAGATGGGGTTGTTACCATAGATGAGTTCATTGAAAGCTGCCAAAAAGTAAGTAATGAAAGTGTAATAACTATCAATTCAGCTATCATAACAGCTAAACTGAGTATTAGCAGCTAGCTACCATGAACTGGGCGAAATATAGAGATCATATGCCTAAGTTTACCACTTCTACAACATGCAGCATAAGCCTACCACTCTGAAAACAAGCACCAATTACATAATCAACATTTAGAGTGCCCACTGAGTCAGGCTATGGAGGAAACCCTGGGGATACAAAAGTTGTACATGTACTGTGTTGATTCCCAAATTCCTTAGAGAGTATTCATGGAGGATAAAACATACATGAGATTTGAATTGCTCTTTGCCCAAACTTAGCATCACTCATATATTATCTATCATATCTCCATAGCATTAGAATTCCTAGATAGCCAAGTATGGCATCACAACAGGCCAAGCTTCTATCTGATTTCTAAGAGAAAAGTCATTGTTTTAGTGTATGTGGACAAGAAATGGCTCTTTGACTGAACTCTCTAATGGTCTTCAGTCACAAAAAATAAACAGTGAAAAATTTTCTCTGAAGAGAACTCCAGGTAGTAGCCTGTTATCAAAGAAACCAGTGTTAGCTTACTTAGAATTATTTGACTTGATGTGTGGGCAGAACCACAGTTAAAAATTGTTAAGGCCTGGTACAGTAGCTCACAACTGTAATCCCAGCACTATGGGAGGCTGAGGCGGGAAGATAACTTAAGGCCAGGATTTTGAGTCCAATGTGGGCAACATAGCAAGACCCTATCTATCTATCTATCTCTACAAAAAAAAAATTAAGTTAGCTGGGCACGGTGGCACGTGGCTGAAGTCTCAGCTACTTGGGAGGCTGAGGCAGGAAGATCACTTGATCCCTGTTGAGCCATGATTGTGCCACTGCACTCCAGAATGATCGGCAACAGAAATAGACTCTGCCTCAAAACTACAAAAAGAATTTTTCAAATAATCCTGAAAACAAAGAAATACGTTGTTTCTTTAGTTTTTCTCTTTATTTTTAAATTGTTGTTCTTACTTTTCTGGATGTCTGCTTGTCTCTCAACTTGGATTTCCATGCGGTGGTCTTTGAGAGAATTAATTTGGTGACATTAAGCTGCTTGACGGTGATGTTACTTGGTTTCTAGCAGTGGAAGCCATTATTGGTTCAGCCACCATTTACCACTACCATAAACAGCTCAGTAAGTGCTATTCACATGCAACTGACAAGTGCTCCAATAATGCCCAAAGTCTGTCCCCTAACTCATTTCTAAAGAATATGCTAAACTGAACACAGCCACTGAGCAGTGGTTTCTGCTCCCCAATTCTTTCTCTGTAATTGAGAGACCATTCATTTTTAAAGGCTCCTTCAGGCCATGCAGATTTAGCCATAACTAGCAGACAGAAAGAGAGATGATTACTGCAAACATGTTACCTCTTAATCCACCACCCTGCCTCCTATGCGCCAGCCTCCAATCTTCATGAACTGCTGGCTCATACACACAAATTTTCCTTGTACCTGTATAAAAGTCTGTGTGATTTGGCCTGTGATCTACATAGAATGCCAAAATTCTCATTTGCTTTGACATACCTCTGCGCCTCTGTAGTTTCCATTTTGGCATTATGATTTGAGAAATATCCTCTATTAATACCAAGTAAAGATTTAAATAAAGTGGTTTAATGCCTGGTCAATAGACTCCACAAAATATAAAATGGGTCCTTCATAGTCATCTATGTGGAAAATGGATAGAATAGAATGGCATTTACATTTGCAAACACTTAATATTTGAGCTTTTGGCATAGGTGGTTGATGGGAGGAGGCAATACTCAGGGGCAAAATAGTGTACTTTTCCTTGCAGATATGCTGAATTTAATCGCTCTATGTTTCTCCCTTACAGGATGAAAACATAATGCGCTCCATGCAGCTCTTTGAAAATGTGATTTAACAAAATGTGATTTAAGTTGTCAAATAGATCCTGAATCCAACAGACAAATGTGAACTATTCTACCACCCTTAAAGTTGGAGCTACCACTTTTAGCATAGATTGCTCAGCTTGACACTGAAGCATATTATGCAAACAAGCTTTGTTTTAATATAAAGCAATCCCCAAAAGATTTGAGTTTTCAGTTATAAATTTGCATCCTTTTCATAATGCCACTGAGTTCATGGGATGGTCTAACTCATTTCATACTCTGTGAATATTCAAAAGAAATAGAATCTGGCATATAGTTTTATTGGTTCCTTAGCCATGGGATTATTGAGGCTTTCACATATCAGTGATTTTAAAATATCAGTGTTTTTTGCTACTCATTTGTATTTATTCAGTCCTAGGATTTTGAATGGTTTTCTAATATAGTGACATCTGCATTTAATTTCCAGAAATTAAATTAATTTTCATGTTTGAATGCTGTAATTCCATTTATATACTTTAAGTAAACAAGATTACAACAATTAAAAAAACACATAGTTCCAGTTTCGTTTCTATGGCCTTCCCACCTTCTGTTAGAAATTAATTAATTTTATCTGGCATTTTTAAACATTTAAAAATTAGTTTATTATCAGATATCAGCATATGCCTAATAAAACTTATTTTAATAAGCATTTAATTTTCCATAATATGTTACAGCCAAGGCCTATATAATAATTTTGGATTTGTTCAATCTTTCTTACAGGCTGTTTTCTATTGTATCAATCATTAAGTGGAAGTTGAAGAAGACAACACAAGGATGTTTACAGACATATGCAAAGGGTCAGGATATCTATCCTCCAGTATATAGTAATTATCCTCCAGTATATAGTAATGCTTAATAACAAGTAATCCTAACAGCATTAAAGGCCAAATCTGTCCTCTTTCCCCTGACTTCCTTACAGCATGTTTGTTTATATTACAAGCCATTCAGGGACAAAGAAAGAAACCTTGACTACCCCACTGTCTACTAGGAACAAACAAACAGCAAGCAAAATTAGCAAGCAAAATTCACTTTGAAAGCACCAGTGGTTCCATTACATTGACAACTACTACCAAGATTTAGTAGAAAATAAGTGCTGAACAACTAATCCAGATTACAGTATGATTTAGCTCATCATAATTCAGATTAATCATCTTAGCCAAAACTGTAAAGTTGCCACATTACTAAAGCCACACACATCATCCCTGTTTTGTAGAAATATCACAAAGACCAAGAGGCTACAGAAGGAGGAAATTTGCAACTGTCTTTGCAACAATAAATCAGGTATCTATTCTGGTGTAGAGATAGGATGTTGAAAGCTGCCCTGCTATCACCAGTGTAGAAATTAAGAGTAGTACAATACATGTACACTGAAATTTGCCATCGCGTGTTTGTGTAAACTCAATGTGCACATTTTGTATTTCAAAAAGAAAAAATAAAAGCAAAATAAAATGTTTATAACTCTACTGTCTATGTTACAGGTCTTTTCCAAGAAATTTTGTAATTAATTAAATCTTACAGTACTTTCTAGATGGCAGATAGCTCTGGATGGTGCTCAATGCAATGAAAACAGGTAAAAGCAAGGCCAGCAGGCAGGCAGCTGTTGTAGCCAGAGGGAACTGCTTCTATTACATCAAAATTCTGAACTATGTCTATATTATATTTTAAAAGCTTCTCTATATTATATTTTAAAAGCTTCTTAAAAATTGCTAAACATAAGCACAACAAAATCAATGAATGCATGTACAAGTTTTAACATTTTAATTGCTGAATATCTTTAAGTGAACATCAGTATTTTCTGGCTATGAAATGCAAAAATAACACATTTACTTAAATACAGTTAACACCTAAAATTTAGGTAGTTGTAATGAGTTGTAATAAACAACATACTTGTAATAGAATTTACAGAATTAGAAAAAATTTTTTAAACTAGAATACTCTGAAAATTTTCCAAGCATTGTACATTATAAAATACCTATTTACAAATAATATTAGTAGTGTATTCATGGGGCCAGGCATGGTGGCTCACGCCTGTAATCCCAGCACTTTGGAAGTCCATTGTGGGAGGATCACTCACCAGAATTCTGAGACCAACAGAGTGAGATCCCATCTCTACAAGCAAATTTCAAAATTAGCTGGGCATGGTGGCACACGCCTATAGTCCCAGCTAATCAGGAGGCTGAGATGAAAAGGATCATCTGAGCACAAAAATTTGAGGCTTGCAGTGAGCTATGATTATGCCACTGCACTCCAGTCTGGGCAACAAAGCAAGACCGCTTTTCTCTTTTAAAACAATTTTTTAAAAGTGTATTCACAAACATTTGTCCACTATTTTAAATTTCTATAGCCTTGTTAAACATTAAACCCAAGAAATGGCAAACTATCTATAAAAATAAGGGCACAGCTACAAACTGATTGCCAAAAAAGTGTTATAAATAAAAAGACACTAGAAAATACAAATACATCTTATCTTGCAAACTCAATAATGGTTCTTCGCACAAATAATAAAAATACAAAAAATAAACCTCAAAATTGTACTCTTATAGAACTTATTTTAATAACTTTCCATTAGTAACTGTTCTTTTTTGTTGATGAATAACTTTGATTCAGTGTCTATTCATCTTAACCTAGTAAATAATGAATGGTGGCTGTGATTTACAAAAGAATAAAATAAATGAGTACCCACGGTCAGTGCTTGACACGTCAACAGGTAGAAAAAACAATTTTTGTTGGCTCCCTTCTTCAACAGCATATGGAGCAGTATGTTGGAATTTTAGATTTGATGATGCTAAGGCTCCCCTGTCAACAGAAAAAAATTGAGCATCATTAGTATCATGCAGAGTTCCCCTAATAGGTATTATATTTGCAGGAATATGCCTATAAAGTATCTAAAACTCAAACAAAAAGGGGTAAGAACAAAATGATGAAATAAGAAGGACTTTTTGCTGAGTTAAATAAAATATAGGCTGTTTCTTTCTCTTTTTTTGAAGTATCTAACTAGAGAAGTAGTTAGAAGCCAGACTACCAGTATCTGAATTCAGCATCTACTAGTCACTTATTCGTCAAACCTGGACTAATTAATTTTCTGTGCCTAAGTTCCGTGATCTTTAGAGGGAGATAACAAAATCTCCCTCTGATGACTAGGAAGAGTAAATGGGTTTCATGTCTAAAAAGTACTCAGCAGAGTACCTGCCATGTAATAAGTTCCCACACAATCAATAAAGATCAGGATTTGCGTTGTGCCTTTTCCAAAATAAATGTGCATTTCACTTAGAAAAAAAATCAAATCAGGCTAAGAATGAACTGATTTCAATTTAAGGCAGATCAGTTCTAAGAAAGTAACACTGTGACTATCTGTAACAGATATTTTCCTGTATCCAGAAGTTGAATAGTTCCATCATTGATATACACAAGTCCCAAGAAATGAGAAACCACAACTGAGAACACTCATTTTTAAAGACTTAATTTCTAATATTTTAAGAAAGAAAGAGATATATAAGCTTTTAAGGTCTTAGAAGAGAAAGAAGAACATTCATTAGTTTCATGAAGGATTATGAAGTAACAGAAATTAGCACAATAATAAGCCAACAGAAAGTCTTTGGTATGTAATTGCAATAGGAAATTTTCTATTCCAATTACATCAATCATTATTAAAATATTATGTAGGACATAAGAAGGAGGAAACAAGAGAAGTCAGAAGAAAATAAATAATAACAGCCCTTGTAGCTACAAAATCTTTTTTAAAATTCTGTATTAGCAACATTCAAAGCTAGTAAGATGGAGTAGTAAAAAAAGAATTTGATATTTCTGGGATCCTGGATTACTCAACTACAGCTCTGTGTTCCCCTTCCAAATCTTAATGTGCTGTTTCTAAACTTTATTTACACGTATATTATCTCCTCCTCCACACCCCCTCCACTCCCACCACAAAATCTAACATGCTTGGCCTGTCCCTTTCTACTTGTCCCATTTCCCATACCGGCCCACAGGATATGGAAAATCACCTAGGGAGCGTTTCCCACTGAAAAGCTGTGGCATCATTATTTAGCATTTGTTCACTTCCACTCCACAGAAGAAGAAAGGAGAAATATATTTTGCATTTAAATTCTCAGAAGAGCAAGCAAGAATTTCCTTGCTGCAGAGGAAACATGGGATTAGCTAGAGAAAAGTTCTGCACATCTCCTCAACAAGGAGTCTGAATGTTAATGCTCTGCCTAGGACCCAAACACAACAAAGAAATTCATTATCTAGTAGGCTTAGACACTTACTTCCTCTTGTCAAGTGTATTCTAGGCATCCATCATGGAAAGAATATAATCAATCAAACAACTCATTGAGATTGGTCAAATGAAGTATTTCGCTAAAGCTTTATGTCTGCCATTTTAAAATTGCATATGATCAGGTAAATTTTCTCATAACTAATTCCTTTAGAAGTACCTACAATGGAACTAAGTTATGCAATGTTAAGATGGTCACATGCAATTCTATCATTAAGATCTGATGAAACAAAATTTCCAAAAGCAAGGACTGCTTTTATGGAAATATTTCTAAGATGAGATTATCTGAATGCTTCCTTCAAATGCTAAAAATTCAATTAGTCTAGTAATTTGACACCATACAGTTATGAAATCCTCCATATTTTTGTACCTTGAAAAGTTAGAATAACCAATTAAACTATTCCAGCACTGTGTGTGCATATGTGTCCGTGTGTGTGTGTGTGTGTGTGTGTACACCTATGGGGGTATGCATGCACTTACAGACAGAATAGTGTAATCATCTGGACGTCTGAGTCAGAAAAGGCAGCAAATGAAAGAGAAAAAGGTATTTTTCCTCGAAGAGCTAAGTTAATCGTTCGGTTTTCTGAACTTTTCGATGGTCAAAACTAAACCACTGAAAATACTTTTAAGAAAAAAACTGTACCACTGTGCCACATTTGAGTGCCACATTAAGCACTGTGAAAGTGTACACAAGCCCTATATTTATTCAACCTGAGTCTGGTCTGAGTCGCAGGGCTTGAGAACAGTGTGACCTAGAGACAGAAACTCTTGAGTTCTAAAAGGAAAATAACAGCATCAATTTCACATAGTTACCTGTGGCTGAAATGAGATAGTATATGTTAAATATATATATATGTCAATTTAGTAATACACCTAAAAGTTAAAAAAAAAAGAAAAAGACTTAAGGAATAATATTCTACTTACACTTCCACCATGTTGCTCTAGCTTTTGTAATGCGCTGGTGATTGGCTCTTTGAATTTCTTGTCCATTAATCTCTTGGAAAGCTTTTAAAGTAAGATTAGGGGGAAACGAAATGACTTTAAACTTAACAATGCTCACCATACGCATAAGTAGATCTTCAGGAGCACCCCTTGTTTTAGATTTCAAGGCTTTTTTTAGGAAGCATCTCATTGAAATTTACATGTATAAGGTACCTCTGTATTTGCTTTAAAAAACAATGAATTTACATTATTTCAGGTAAAACCAATCCTATAAAATCTGCTTCAGTATGCTATCTGAAGTAAGGTTTCTATAAAATAGCATATTTTGTGATTCTGTAATTTGCAAGAGCATTGAGGACCATGATGGAAAGCTGTGCCTCTAAAACACACATTTTCCTGCAATAAAAAGGGAAGAGAGGACAAAGGATGGAGGATTTACATGAGTAATTTATAAGAGTGAATGCCCTGGGGATGGACAGGGTCCCTCTCTAGTCTTCCAGTTGCTTTCTTCAGACTGCATTACCCTACTGAATCTGTATACACTCTGTATAGCACAGAGGTTTATACGCAGATCCATGGGCCATCAGCCTCAGAATCACTTGAGATGCTGTTTAAAAATGCAGATTCTTGGGTCTCACGCCATACTTAACCAGAATCCCAGGGCAGAAGCCCAGAATCTACATTTTTAAGCAAGATTTTCAGGTGATTCATTCCCTCTTTAAAGTCCCATACATTTGCAGCTCAGAAAAGTTACAGCTTATTTTGCATAGAGGAAAAAATGAGTTGTATATAGGGGTTCAGTAACTGGTTTTGAAAAACTTTTTCTAGAAGAATAATACCCTTTCTTCCAATAAACTTCTAATGTAGAAGTCTATAAACCCCATAAAAATGAAGGCTTTGAGGCTGAAAGGTATGGAAGATGGGGGTGAGGGACGAAGGGGGTCCGATAGCACCTCATTGACATCCTCAGTGGTGTCTGTCTCATAGTTAGTGGTAATAGACCAGGAACTAACCCTCACACAATCTATTTCTAGAACTCTTTATATAACACCAGGATCTGATAGTCAGGGTGGTGTCTAGGTCTTCCCAAAGTGCTGGCAGCCCAGGAAAGCTAAATACCCGTTCAGTCAGTCCTTGTCTAGGAAAAGCAGAGCTCTGAGGAGGAATGCAAGTGACCAAAGATAAACGCCACTGACCCAGAAAGATTAGAAAACAAAACAAATGTATACAACTGTTAATCTGGTCTTTTCTTTCTGCCATCGGAGGTGGGACTTAGAGACTATTTAGGAAGCCTTCCTTGACTGACTTTGAGGAAGGATCCAGTGTGATTCCTTTTCTCTACATATCACATCCCTTTGACTCCATCCCAATTTTCTCAGCAGATGTCCTTGCTGCTTATTTCTACATCCCCCACCCACCTGCAAAAAAAAAAAAAAAAAAAAAAAACCCAAAATCAAAACCAATAATCTCCACAAGGACTGAGAGCATGCCTGTTTCTGCTCAGATTATATTCTCACTGCTTGGCATACCCGGCACAAAACAGGAGGGCAGAGTGCAAGAGATTATTATTAAACTACTGAATATTTGAATGAGTCACTTTGTATAGTAGTGTGAAATTCCTGTAGTTGGTCAGCCACACCCCCTGACATGAAGCTTACAAATATCTGCCAAGATTCTCTTTCTTCTGTTATAAGACTCTTCATATGTCAAGGCTTGAAAGTCTATTCTCACTATGTCTTCTCCTCACCTAAAACCTCATGGAATTTCATCTACCACCTATGAGCATACCTATCCTGATAGAGTCACCATCGCACCTACTTCTTATACCATTAACCAGGTAGTTCCTAGGGTGTATTGGAACAGGTAG
The DNA here is from genome assembly GCF_029289425.2 of Pan paniscus. Lineage (NCBI taxonomy): Eukaryota > Metazoa > Chordata > Mammalia > Primates > Hominidae > Pan > Pan paniscus. The sequence continues at coordinate 20,972,136 of NC_073252.2, read as the reverse complement.
TTCCTTGTTGTGGAATAGGAAGTTAGAAATACAGTTCTAGGATCTCTCATATGGATGGATCCAAGAAAAAACAGTGGAACCATTATCAAAATCATACCTCAGCTGTGAAATACAGAAGAATGCAGACAGGGAGGTCCTATCTAACTCTTTAATTTTTCTATCAGTATGCGGTATAGAACTTCCCTTGCCTAAAGTTTGGGCCTTGCCCCTAGCTCTTGAATGATAACCTCTAAGCTCTTGGAATGTCCTCCCGGATAGGGTATCCTTATCAACATGGGAGTTTCGGGTGACACCAGGTAGTCTATACAATGTGATTTATGATGGGAACTTTGGTTCACAGGGTATTAGCTCGATTTCTAGAGAGGGTGTAGACTAATGTCAACCACACAGGCAGGCAGTCTTGCCTGCATGACAGACACCAATAAAAACCCTGGACACTAAGGCTCACATGAGCTTCTCTAGTTGGCAATACTCCATGCACGTTGCCACACATTGTTGCTGGAAGAAGTAAACACTGCATGAAGAGGGGGGCGGTTCCAAGATGGCCGAATAGGAAGAGCTCCAGTCTACAGCTCCCAGCGTGAGCGACGCAAAAGACAGGTGATTTCTGCATTTCCAACTGAGGTACCGGGTTCATCTCACTGGGGCTTGTTGGACAGTGGGTGCAGGACAGCAGGTATAGCGCACCAAGTGTGAGCCGAAGCAGGGCGAGGCATCGCCTCACCCGGGAAGCGCAAGGGATCAGGGAATTCCCTTTCCTAGCCAAGCAAAGCTGTGACAGATGGCACCTGGAATATAGAGACACTCCCAACTTAATACTGCACTTTTCCAATGGTCTTAGCAAATGGCACACCAGGAGATTATATCCTGTGCCTGGCTCAGAGGGTCCCATGCCCATGGAGCCTCGCTCATTGCTAGCACAGCAGTCTGGGATAGAACTGCAAGGCGGCAGCAAGGCTGGGAGAGGGGCGCCCGCCATTGCTGAGGTTTCAGCAGGTAAACAAAGCAGCTGGGAAGCTCAAACTGGGTGGAGCCCACCACAGCTCAAGGAGGCCTGCCTGCCTCTGTAGACTCCACCTCTGGGGGCAGGGCATAGCCAAACAAAAGGCAGCAGAAACCTCTGCAGACTTAAATGTCCCTGTCTGACAGCTTTGAAGAGAGTAGTGGTTCTCCCAGCACGGAGTTTGAGATCTGAGAACGGACAGACTGCCTCCTCAAGTGGGTCCCTGACCTGTGAGTAGCCTAACTGAGAGGCACCCCCCAGTAGGGGCAGACTGACACCTCACATGGCCGGGTACCCCTCTGAGACGAAACTTCCAGAGGAACGATCAGGCAGCAACATTTGCTGTTCAGCAATATTCGCTGTTCTGCAGCCTCCACTGCTGATACCCAGGCAAACAGGGTCTGGAGTGGACCTCCAGCAAACTCCAACAGACCTGCAACTGAGCGTCCCAACTGTTAGAAGGAAAACTAACAAACAGAAAGGACATCCACACCAAAACCTCACTTGTACGTCACCATCATCAAAGACCAACAGTACATAAAACCACAAAGATGGGGAAAAAACAGAGCAGAAAACCTGAAAATTCTAAAAATCAAAGCGCCTCTCCCCCTCCAAAGGAACACAACTCCTCGCCAGAAACGGAACTAAGCTGGACGGAGAATGACTTTGACAAGGTGACAAAAGAAGGCTTCAGACGATCAAACTTTTGCGAGCAAAAGGAGGAAGTTCGAACCCATTGCAAAGAAGCTAAAAACCTTGAAAAAAGATTAGATGAATGGCTAACTAGAATAACCAGTGTAGAGAGGACCTTAAATGACCTGATGGAGCTGAACACCATGGCACGAGAACTACATGACGAATGCACAAGCTTCAGTAGCCGACTCAATCAAGTGGAAGAAAGGGTATCAGTGATTGAAGATCAAATGAATGAAATGAAGCGAGAAGTGAAGTTTAGAGAAAAAAGAGTAAAAAGAAAGGAACAAAGCCTCCAAGAAATATGGAACTATGTGAAAAGACCAAATCTACGTCTGATTGGTGTACCTGAAAGTGACAGGGAGAATGGAACCAAGTTGGAAAACACTCTGCAGGATATTATCCAGGAGAACTTTCCCAACTTAGCAAGGCAGGCCAACATTGAAATTCAGGAAATACAGAGAATGCCACCAAGATACTCCTTGAGAAGAGCAACTCCAAGACACATAATTGTCAGATTCACCAAGGTTGACATGAAGGAAAAAATGTTAAGGGCAGCCAGAAGGAAAGGCTGGGTTACCCACAAAGGGAAGCCCATCAGACTAACAGCAGAACTCTTGGCAGAAACTCTACAAGCCAGAAGAGAGTGGGGCCAATATTCAACATTCTTAAAGAAAAGAATTTTCAACCCAAAATTTCATATCCAGCCAAACTAAGCTTCATAAGCGAAGGACAAATAAAATCCTTTACAGACAAGCAAATGCTGATTTTGTTACCACAAGGCCTGCCTTACAAGAGCTCCTGAAGGAAACACTAAACATGGAAAGGAACAACCTGTACCAGCCACTGCAAAAACAAGCCAAATTGTAAAGACCATCGAGGCTAGGCAGAAACTGCATCAACTAATGAGCAAAATAATCAGCTAACATCATAATGACAGGATCAGATTCACACAAAACAATACTAACCTTAAATATAAATGGGCTAAATGCTCCAATTAAAAGACACAGACTGGCAGATTGGATAAAGAGTCGAGACCCATCAGTGTGCTGTATTCAGGAGACCCATCTCATGTGCAGAGACACACATAGGCTCAAAATAAAGGGATGGAGGAAGATCTACCAAGCAAATGGAAAACAAAAAAAAGGCAGAAGTTGCAATCCTAGTCTCTGATAAAAGACTTTAAACCAACAAAGATCAAAAGAGACAAAGAAGGCCATTACATAATGGTAAAGGGATCAATTCAACAAGAAGAGCTAACTATCCTAAATATATATGCACCCAATACAGGAGCACCCAGATTCATAAAGCAAGTCCTGAGTGACCTACAAAGAGATTTAGACTCCCACACAATAATAATGGGAGACTTTAACACCCCACTGTCAACATTAGAAAGACCAACAAGACAGAAAGTTAACAAGGATATCCAGAAATTGAACTCAGCTCTGCACCAAGTGGACCTAATAGACATCTACAGAACTCTCCACCCTCAATCAACAGAATATACATTCTTCTCAGCACCACATCACACTTATTCCAAAATTGACCACATAGTTGGAAGTAAAGCACTCCTCAGCAAATGTAAAAGAACAGAAATTATAACAAACTGTCTCTCAGACCACAGTGCAATCAAACTAGAACTCAGGATTAAGAAACTCACTCAAAACCGCTCAACCACATGGAAACTGAACAACCTGCTCCGGAATGACTGCTGGATACATAACGAAATGAAGGCAGAAATAAAGATGTTCTTTGAAACCAATGAGAACAAAGACACAATGTACCACAATCTCTGAGACATATTTAAAGCAGTGTGTAGAGGGAAATTTATAGCACTAAAAGTCCACAAGACAAAAGCAGGAAAGATCTAAAATCAACACCCTAACATCACAATTAAAAGAACTAGAGAAGCAAGAGCAAACACATTCAAAAGCTAGCAGAAGTCAAGAAATAACTAAGATCAGAGCAGAACTGAAGGAGACAGAGACACAAAACACCCTTCAAAAAATCAATAAATCCAGGAGCTGGTTTTTTTGAAAAGATCAACAAAATTGATAGACTGCTAGCAAGACTAATAAAGTAAAGAGAGAAGAATCAAATAGACGCAATAAAAAATGATAAAAGGGATATCACCGCCAATCCCACAGAAATACAAACTACCATCAGAGAATACTATAAACACCTCTATGCAAATAAACTAGAAAATCTTGCAGAAATGGATGAATTCCTGGACACATACACCCTCCCAAGACTAAACCAGGAAGAAGTTGAATCTCTGAATAGACCAATAACAGGCTTGGAAATTGAGGCAATAGTTAATAGCTTACCAAACAAAAAAAGTCCAGGACCAGATGGATTCACAGCTGAATTCCACCAGAGGTACAAGGAGGAGCTGGTACCATTCTTCTGAAACTATTCCAATCAATAGAAAAAGAGTGAATCCTCCCTAACTCATTTTATGAGGCCAGCATCATGCTGATACCAAAACCTGGCAGAGACACAACAAAAAAAAGAATTTAAGACTAATATCCCTGATGAACATCAATGCAAAAATCCTCAATAAATTACTGGCAAACCGAATCCAGCAGCACATCAAAAAGCTTATCCACCATGACCAAGTGAATAAGCTTCATCCCTGGGATGCAAGGCTGGTTCAACATATGCAAATTAATAAACATAATCCAGCATATAAACAGAACCAAAGACAAAAACCACGATTATCTCGATAGATGCAGAAAAGGACTTTGTCAAAATCAGCAACCCTTCATGCTAAAAACTCTCAATAGATTAGGTATTGATGGGACATATCTCAAAATAATAAGAGCTATTTATGACACACCCACAACCAATATCATACTGAATGGGTAGAAACTGGAAGCATTCCCTTTGAAAACTGGCACAAGACAGGGATGCCCTCTCTCACCACTCCTATTCAACATAGTGTTGGAAGTTCTGGCCAGGGCAATCAGGCAGGAGAAAGAAATAAAGGGTATTCAATTATGAAAAGAGGAAGTCAAATTGTCCCTGTTTGCAGATGACATGATTGTATATCTAGAAAACCCCATCGTCTCAGCCCAAAATCTCCTTAAGCTGATAAGCAACTCAGCAAAGTCTCAGGATACAAAATCAATGTGCAAAAATCACAAGCATTCTTATACACCAATAACAGACAGAGAGCCAAATCATGAGTGAACTCCCATTCACAACTGCTTCAAAGAGAATAAAATACCTAGGAATCCAACTTACAAGGGATGTGAAGGACCTCTTCAAGGAGAACTACAAACCACTGCTCAACAAAATAAAAGAGGACACAAACAAATGGAAGAAGATTCCATGCTCATGGATAGGAAGAATCAATATTGTGAAAATGGCCATACTGCCCAAGGTAATTTACAGATTCAATGCCATCCCCATCGAGCTACCAATGACTTTCTTCACAGAATTGGAAAAGAACTACTTTAAAGTTCATATGGAAACAAAAAAGAGCCCACGTTGCCAAGACAATCCTAAGCCAAAAGAACAAAGCTGGAGGCATCACACTACCTGACTTCAAACTATACTACAAGGCTACAGTAACCAGAACAGCATGGTACTGGTACCTAAACAGAGATATTGACCAATGGAACAGAACAGAGGCCTCAGAAATAATACCACACATCTACAACCATCTGATCTTTGACAAACCTGAGAAAAACAAGCAATGGGGAAAGGATTCCCTATTTAATAAATGGTGCTGGGAAAACTGGCTAGCCATATGTAGAAAGCTGAAACTGGATCCCTTCCTTACACCTTATACAAAAATTAATTCAAGATGGATTAAACACTTAAATGTTAGACCTAAAACCATAAAAACCCTAGAAGAAAACCTAGGCAATACCATTCAGGACATAGGCATGGGCAAGGACTTCATGTCTAAAACACAAAAAGCAACGGCAACAAAAGCCAAAATTGACAACTGGTGTCTAATTAAACTAAAGAGCTTCTGCACAGCAAAAGAAACTACCATCAGAGTGAACAGGCAACCTACAGAATGGGAAAAAATTTTTGCAATCTACTCATCTGACAAAGGGCTAATATCCAGAATCCACAAAGAACTCAAACAAATTTACAAGAAAAAAACAAACAACCCCATCAAAAAGTGGGTGAAGGATACGAACAGACACTTCTCAAAAGAAGACATTTATGCAGCCAAAAGACACATGAAAAAATGCTCATCATCACTGGCCATTAAGAAATGCAAATCAAAACCACAATGAGATACCATCTCACACCAGTTAGAATGGCAATCATTAAAAAGTCAGGAAACAACAGGTGCTGGAGAGGATGTGGAGGAATAGGAACACTCTTACACTGTTGGTGGGACTGTAAACTAGTTCAACCATTGTGGAAGACAGTGTGGCGATTCCTCAAGGATCTAGAACTAGAAATACCATTTGACCCAGCCATCCCATTACTGGGTATATACCCAAAGGGTTATAAAACATGTTGCTATAAAGACACATGCACATGTATGTTTATTGCGGCACTATTCACAATAGCAAAGACTTGGAACCAACCCAAATGTCCAACAATGATAGACTGGATTAAGAAAATGTGGCACATATACTGGATTAAGAAAATATGGCACTATACAGCCATAAAAAGGATGAGTTCATGTCCTTTGTAGGGACATGGATGAAGCTGGAAACCATCATTCTCAGCAAACTAGCTCAAGGACAGAAAACCAAACACGGCATGTTCTCACTCATAGGTGGGAATTGAACAATGAGAATACTTGGACACAGGAAGGGGAACATCACACACCAGGGCCTGTCGGGGGAGGGATACCATTAGGAGATATACCTAATGTAAATGATGAGTTACTGGGTTCAACACACCAAGATGGCACACGTATACATACGTAACAAACCTGCACGTTGTGCACATGTACCCTAGAACTTAAAGTATAATTAAAACAAACAAACAAACAAACAAAAAACACTGCATGAATAACTTCACTAGAAGAAAACTGAAAACTCCATGACTGGTCTCTCATGGACCCTGCTCTATGTGCCTCTTACCTTTGCTGATTTAAATCTTTATTTTTTGTGTGTTGTAAGAAACCATAACAGCCAGTAACAGCTTTCCTGAGTTCCATGGATCCTTCTGGCAAATCATCAAACCTAAGAGTGGTCTTGGGAACCTCACGAGCTGCACAGGGTCCCAGTAAATATTTATATTAAAGATTAAAGTTATACATATCAGGAAAAGGTCTCTTCCTGAATGCAATTTACAGATTCACTAAAACATCGCAATGAAAAACAAAAATACTTAAACATGTTTGGTAACATATAATTACACAAGACAGTGTATGGGCACTGCTTACATTCATAGTTAATCAACATGAGCATAATACCATCTTACCGTTCATTAGCTTTTATCCATTCGAGTTTTGGTTTTTTTTTGAAGTGCAGACTCGCTCTGTTACCCAGGCTGGAATGCACTGTCACAATCTTGTCACACTACAACCTCCACCTCCCAGGTTCAAGCAATTCTCCTGCCTCAGCCTCCTGAAGCTGGGACTACAGGTGTATGACACCACCCTTGGCTAGTATTTTGTATTTTAGTAGAGATGGGGTTTCACCATGTTGCCCAGGCTGGTCTCAAACTCCTGAGCTCAGGCAATCCACCCACCTCAGCCTCCAAAGTGTTAGGATTACAGGTGTGAGCCACCACGCCCGGGTGGTTTACTTTTTATTATAACCCTGAACTCTGCTCATGTAGGTGCTTTCCATTTAAAAAAAATAGTAATACTGTCCATTAGTAAAATGTTTTATGAACGATCTGTATATTTTTTGCTAAGGATGATGAGATTTTTAAGGTTTTTTTATTTTATTTTATTATTATTATACTGTAAGTTTTAGGGTACATGTGCACAATGTGCAGGTTAGTTACATATGTATACATGTGCCATGCTGGTGTGCTGCACCCATTAACTCGTCATTTAGCATTAGGTATATCTCCTAATGCTATCCCTCCCCACTACCCCCACCCCACAACAGTCCCCAGAGAGTGATGTTACCCTTCCTGTGTCCATGTGTTCTCATTGTTCAATTCCCACCTATGAGTGAGAACATGCGGTGTTTGGTTTTTTGTCCTTGTGATAGTTTACTGAGAATGATGATTTCCAGTTTCATCCATGTCCCTACAAAGGAATGAACTCATCATTTTTTATGGCTACATAGTATTCCATGGTGTATATGTGCCACATTTTCTTAATCCAGTCTATCATTGTTGGACATTTGGGTTGGCTCCAAGTCTTTGCTATTGTGAGTAGTGCCACGATAAACATACGTGTGCATGTGTCTTTATAGCAGCATGATTTATAGTCCTTTGGGTATATACCCAGTAATGGGATGGCTGGGTCAAATGGTATTTCTACTTCTAGATCCCTGAGGAATCGCCACACTGACTTCCACAATGGTTGAACTAGTTTACAGTTCCACCAACAGTGTAAAAGTGTTCCTATTTCTCCACATCCTCTCCAGCACCTGTTGTTTCCTGACTTTTTAATGACTGCCATTCTAATTGGTCTGAGATGGTATCTCATTGTGGTTTTGATTTGCATTTCCACCAGGCCTGCCCTAAAAGAGCTCCTGAAGGAAGCACTAAACATGGAAAGGAACAACCTGTACCAGCCACTGCAAAATCATGCCAAATTGTAAAGACCACTGAGGCTAGGAAGAAACTGCATCAACTAACGAGCAAAATAACCAGCTAACATCATAATGACGGGATCAAATTCACACATCATAATATTAACTTTAAATGTAAATGGACTAAAATGCTCCAATTAAAAGACGCAGACTGGCATATTGGATGAAGAGTCAAGACCCATCAGTGTGCTGTATTCAGGAAATCCATCTCACATGCAGAGACACACATAGGCTCAAAATAAAAGGATGGAGGAAGATCTACCAAGCAAATGGAAAACAAAAAAAGGCAGGGGTTGCAGTTCTAGTCTTGGATAAAACAGACTTTAAACCAACAAAGATCAAAAGAGACAAAGAAGGCCATTACATAATGGTAAAGGGATCAATTCAACAAGAAGAGCTAACTATCCTAAATATATATGCACCCAATACAGGAGCACCCAGATTCATAAAGCAAGCCCTGAGTGACCTACAAAGAGATTTAGACTCCCACACAATAATAATGGGAGACTTTAACACCCCACTGTCAACATTAGACAGATCAACGAGACAGAAAGTTAACAAGGATACCCAGGAATTGAACTCACCTCTGCACCAAGCAGACCTAATAGACATCTACACAACTCTCCACCCCAAATCAACAGAATATACATTTTTTTTCAGCACCACACCACACCTATCCCAAAATTGACCACATAGTTGGAAGTAAAGCTCTCCTCAGCAAATGTAAAAGAACAGAAATCATAACAAACTTGTCTCTCAGACCACAGTGCAAACTAGAACTTAGGATTAAGAAACTCACTCAAAACCGCTCAGCTACATGGAAACTGAACAACCTGCTCCTGAATGACTACTGGGTACATAACGAAATGAAGGCAGAAATAAAGATGTTCTTTGAAACCAACGAGAACAAAGACACAACATACCAGAATCTCTGGGACACATTCAAAGCAGTGTGTAGAGGGAGATTTTTAAGGTTTTGGGTTGAAGATTTGACATTGTTAAATCATGAAGAGATATGGATGGTGCATGATACATACAGTCAATCATTATCTAATCTTTGCAGTACTTACGCTTGTAAGCAGATGCTTCAGATGGTCGTTTAGACAAGGACCAACAACGACACTTAGCTGAACTAGAGCATTCAATCCTCTTTCAAACACTTCATCATCCGAATGGACCTGTAAGGTTGGTTAGTTGGGGGATGTATGGGCATCAGGGAAGAGAGGAGAAAAGGAAAGAAAAGATAGGTTAGAAAAAAGGGCAAGCAAGTAGAGAAAAGGATAAGATTAAACATCTACAATCAGAAGATAGTCAACAAAACCTAGAATTTTAAAAATAACCTTCAACACAGGACATCTAGAAGCAAAAAACAAATTTTCCATCTGACTGAAGCATTAACTAAAATATATGTAGCATACAGAAAGACTGATTTGAGGTTCATTACTTCCTCTAATTACTTAAAATGTCCCTTTTTACCTTTAGTACATCCTCTAAAGATGTCTTCAAGTATGTAGTTATCTGGCCCTGAGTAACAGTTGCCTAATTCTGCAAATGTGTCAGAATCACAGATAAAGGACTAATTTGCATATAATTTGGAGGGAAAAAGGCATACAATATTCTAAATATATTACAGCTTTCTTTTCTACCATGTTTTCAAATATAAAGTACAATGAAATAAATGACATACCAGAGCTGCCTTTAGCACAGGAATCAGTCTAGGTAGCAAAGGAATAGCTTTTTCAGGAGCACCTTTGACCAAAAGTAATTCTCTAAAACCCTCCTTTGACACAAAAGTGTATGGATGCTTAGTCTCTCTCAGACCCTGACAAAGACCAAGAGGAAACATGATTTACTACCCATTTCATTATGCTAATAACAGAAAAATTGAGTCTTTACTTGCTTAAACAAAAATCAAAAATTTCATTATTGTTTTCCTAATCATGATTATAATTTCAGTAGTTACAATTTCAATTACATTGAGAAACTGTGGGACAAAGGGTCCCTTGGTATCCCAAGGGAGACTGGTTCCAGGGCCCCCCCTCCAATGGATACCAAAACCCGTGGATACTAAAGTTCTTCATATAAAAGAGCATAGTATGTGCACATACTCCCATATACTTTAAATAATCTCTAGATTACTTACAATGCCTATTACAATGGAAATGCTTCATCAATAATTTTTATATTGTATTATTTGTATTTTTTATTTTTGCATTGTATTTTTTTTTAATAGTTTCGATCTGCAGCTAGTTAAAACCCTAGATGTGGAACCCATGGATGGGAAGGGCCAACTGTACATGAGACAGGAGTAATCTCTACTCACAGAAGGGAAGGAAGGGAGAAGAAAAAAAAAAATAAGAAAAAGGAAAAGAAAAGAAATGGAAAACAGGGGAGGCAAGAAAAAATATAAGAAGAAAGAGAAAATAAAATAGGAAGGAAGGAAAAAGCAGGAAATGGAAGGAGGAAAAGGAAAGGTAAATGAAACTACAGACAAAAAGAAGGGAAACTCGCTAGGATAATAAAAAGATTTTGTTATGTACACTCACTTTCTGAAAGCAGAGCAAATTAGTCTATGTTTATAACCACTCCTTTATGAATGCATGGCTATAAGATCCCCTACATTTAGTGATTTTATGACTTAATAAGTTTCTAAAATAAATTTCCTTCATATTTAAGTATTTTATATTAACGTATTTAGAAAGCAAGTATCATACTATATGCATTTTAAAGGCATGTTAAGATTTTAAATGTCATTTGTAATACTGAAATGCAGTATGAAAATATTTTTAAAAACTGTAGATCATATCTCACTATGCCTTTCACCCTAAATGCATTAGAAACAATTAGCTAGTACTCTTTTATGATTTAACCAATCATAGTGAGTCAAAAGGGCCATCTGACTTTTTTCGAAATGATAAAGCAAACCAAAATCAACAGTAAACCCCTTTAGTTTGACTAATTATCTATGAAGAAATATAATCAGCTGCAAAATCATGCTTAGAAAAACCAATTTTCAAATAATTTGTCCTTCAGACCTAAATATCTGCTTCCAAATAGTAATCAAACATTTCCTTTCCTTGAAGCTGTCATGCTTTTGAAAACCATCCTGCCAAGCACATGGGCGTCATTTTGGATCAAATAGCAGTGTCCTGTATCCTGTTCATTTTCGAGATAAAAACTCTCAGATTAAATGCTGAAGTGGATTTCAGCAGTGGTTCTTCTGTCACTACTTATCTGTTAGTAAATGAGGCCAGGAGAAAGATAAAAATCTACTCAATACAGAAAGAAAAGCATTGACATTTGGACAACAGGTATATAAAAGGCTGACTTTAAGCAGAAGTTAGAGTCCCTTTAAGGATATCCCAAATTAAAGCACTCCCTGTACAATATGATTAGCTTCACTACACTTTCAAAGCTATCACCAGTTTTGATTAGTCTAAAAAAAAAACATGGTTTGCTACCTGGTTTAAAAGGCTTAAGGTTTAAAAAATAAGGAAACATAACTAATTTTGTGTGTGTGTGTGTTTGAGATAGCATCTCACTCTACTGTGCCTGGCTAATGTGATTTTTTTTTTTTCTTTTTTGTAGAGACAGGGTCTCCCTATGTAGGTCAAGCTGGTCTCAAACTCCTGGGCTCAAGTGATCCTCCTGCCTTGGCCTCCTAAAGTGCTGGGATTACAAGCATGAGCCACAGCACCCAGCCTAACCTTTAATGCCAACCTCAAAACTGAATTTCAAAATAGGCTACCTATAAAAATACACTGCTTGTAATACTCAGCAATAAATTAAGAAAAACAAAAACTTACAGTTTTTGCTAGTAACTGGTTATTTTACTCTTAAGAGAGTAAACATATTTGGAGAATTAAATGAGGAACCAGAGATTTTGATGTTTCATTTTAATTAAGGAATCTCAATTGGCAAAATTACATTTTTCAGTTCTGCTCCCACTTGGTCCTCCCCACTGGTTTTATAGGAAAGGCAAATGATATTAACCTAAAAAGGCACTGCCATGTTTATAGAGTAAGTTACACAGTAGTAACTAATCTAAGTAAAACTATCAGTGAAAGAACTCAGGTGTTTTATTACTAATATCACCCAAACTCTAATCATTTGTTTCTTACTAATGACAACAAAACGATCCTTAACTTTTAAAAAGTAATTAAAAGTTTAAATACAAGACAACTGGTTAATTCATTTCCCTACTTCTAACTCTAAGAATAAAATTCACAGAAGATAGCAATGATTCACTTGAAGCTAAGACTCCACCAACATTTTTCCTGACACAAATGTTAAATTATATAAAGGAAGCTATCAAAAGTTTTTTTTTAAATAGTCTATAAAACCACCTCCATGATATTGTACTGGAAATGTACAAGCAAAGAGCTGGAGTATTCACCAGAAGAACATTTAGGTAGGTAGTATCAATTCCCTAAGAAACACATCACGTCAACACGATTGGTTGTACATAGAACCACTTACCACTATCTGACAGTTTTCAGTTTAATCCCTGATGTTTTCCTTATTTCACTAGTACCAAAAAATCTCTCCTCATTATGAGTCCACATATTTTTTTGAAGTAAGTACAAATATTTCATCTAGTTATCTACAAATCCCTATGCAGACTAATTCCATGTTTATAAAGCTGATTAATCAATTTCAAATAACTATATAAGAATCATAATTCATTCCTAAGGGTGTGTGGTGTTTCAATGCCTATTGTGTGCTTCGTTTTTCAAAGGCATAGAATGAAATTTACTGACAAGCTACAAAGTAGCATTTAATGCAATTTTTAATGTTTATTTTCTGATAAATATTCAAGAGATGGCATATTTACCTCAGCTAAAGTAATAAGAAGTGGATCAAATGAAAGACTTTCAGGAGGACATTCCCACTGTAATCTGTGTTTTACTGAACCATGTACCAATCTAAAATATAAAAGTTAGTGAATGCAACAAGAAAAATATAATTCTCTATTAAGCAGGGATAATCTAACATACAGTATAACCATATCAGATTTATTTTGTAACATGTAGGAATACCATAACTTTATATAAGATAGTACAAGGACATTTTACAAAGTAATGTCAATAATCCTACACATTCCTAGTCTTACAGCAAAAGTGACCCACATGTGTTACGGTTACAGTTTTGGTGCTTAAGCATGTTGCTGTCTGTGAATCTTAACACAGATATGCCAGGTGGTATCTTTCAGTGATATGACACAATAGGTAATCTACAGAAATGAAAAAATGCAAACAAAACGTAGTAATTATTAAAAATGTTGCACAAGGAACATTGTTTTTCAGATATAGATCATGTAACCCTAACACTAATAACCTGAAGGCTAAACCAAGTTTCATCTCTGTTAAAGAGAAGAAAACTGAGGCCAGGAAGGTAAAATGGCCCATTTAGGGTTACAAAGTGGTGGCCCCTGAATTAGGATTTCTGCTTCTTTTAACTGCTTTTTTTTGAGACGGAGTTTCACTCTTGTTGCCCAGGCTCAAGTGTAATGGCGCGATCTTGGCTCACCGCAACCTCCGCCTCCCAGGTTCAAGCAATTCTCCTGCCTAAGCCTCCCCAGTAGCTGGGATTACAGGCATGCACCGCCACACCCGGCTAATTTTGTATTTTTTTTTTTTTTTTTTTTTAAGTAGAGATGGGGTTCCTCCATGTTGGTCAGGCTGGTCTCGAACTCCTGACCTCAGGTGATCCACCCGCCTTGGCCTCCCAAAGTGCTGAGATTACAGCCTTTACTGAGGAATAACTAACACGCAATAAACTGCATGTATTTACAGTATACAATTTGGTATGTTTTTATGTACGAATACACTCAAGGAACTATCATCACAATCATGACAGTGAACTTAATCCATCAACCTAAATGCTTCTTTGAACTCCTTTGTAATGTTCTCGACTTCTTGACTCCTTTGGGCTTATTTTCATAAGAGTAAGACATCTCTCTAATATTGTTTTTACATTTTTGCAACAATAAGTTTTGGAGGGGTGGGGAGTAGAGAATTAAGAACCTTTAAATAGGGTTTCAATTCAGAATGTAAATATGAAATAACAATAAACTGAAGAGTATTTCTTGAGCTTATTTTTCACTCCAAATCCGAAAATACCATTAAAAACTAGATTTCTTGAATTTTGGAACAAAAATAAATAAATGTTGTGATTATTTCCATAATCAAAATAAAATTTTCTATCATCTACAACAGGCTAAAACTGGATGAACTCTGAAGAAATAAATGCTTTATAGAAATAAATTGTAAAATGATACATTATCCGTAGTATTTTTTTTTTAAAGTTCTGACATCTGTCTAGAAAGGTGGCAAGAATTATATCCAAAATGAAGCAAAAACAGCCATATGTATTTATTATGAAATATAAACAATTTCATTAAATTGACAACTTTCATTTTACCAACAAGATAGGATTTTTTAATTTGCAACTTGCCCAAGCCTGCAAATGCTTAAATTGATTATTTTAGAAAAAGGGTTCAAGTAAAGTTCTTAAACTGATGGTTTATCCATAGATCCCAATAACTGTATTTTGGAACTAGAATGGTTTTCTTCAACAACATCCAGGAATCTATACCAGTCCAAAAGAAAGTGTGAATAAAGTCATCTTTATTTCAACCTCACTAGTAAATAAAACTTACAATACATTTAAACTAAATATTGTATTCATTTTACTCAATGATTTTGAATAATTTGGTCAGTTATAAATCATATTGATTTTACCTGCAAGGAATACCTCCTTTAGAGTAAATAGCTGCAAATGCAGAAGGCGCTCGTGACTGTTCACCAAACTAAAATAAAAAATGAAAATATTACTATCACCTATACTTCTGAGGTCAGAAGCACACAGCCATTTTGCTTTTCAAACCGCCAAGCTGGTATCGAAGCGCACCGTTTCTACTCAGCAACACAGTTGAGAAAAACTGTCAATCCTCTCTCTACTAGAATACCACGACCACACTTGGTACATCTCTTTTTTCCCCTAACGATTCAGGATGCTTGAACGCGGCTGAAACCACATATGGAATGATAGTTCTTTCTACCTTCTTCCCCACTGTGACCTTTCAAGGTGAGGACTCTATGGAGAAGGGGTGTTAAGTACAGAAAAAGTATATTTGTTTTTTGCCACCTGCACATCTCCTACTTTGTGCTTCAGCCAAATACAGATGGCGTAGGTAGTCACATTTCTCCAAACTGGCTTTAGGCTTCTATAAAAAACAAAGGATTGCGCTGGGCAGGAGGGAGAGAATTGAAGATGGGGAAGATTCTCACAAATATATGCCTGGATGTATTTTCTTAGATATATAACTTCATAACCTTTCAGTTTTGCTATATATGAATAGCTTGATTTTATACCTACTCTTAAAGATGACTTAAGGGATGGTCAATCACAACAGTTAAACAATTACAGCATAAATAATTTCAATATAATTGATAAGAGACTTAAAGAGGATTTAGGAACAAAAAGTAAATATTTTATCACATGGTACTTTTAATATATAATCAAATGAAAAATAGTTGTCTAAATTACAAAATATAAATTGACCTGTTTTAAAGATATAACTAGATAATTTTTTTTAGGTCACACACAGTGGTAGTTTTAAAATGTGCTTAAAAAGTTTAGAATCAGCTCTTTTTTCCTCTGGAAAAGCATGAGTTTTGAGTAAAAGCACATAGGAGAAAATTCGTTCAAATTAAATTACAATAAAAGATTCATATCTGGCCAGGCGCAGTGGCTCAAGCCTGTAATCCCAGCACTTTGGGAGGCTGAGGCGGGTGGATCACAAGGTCAGGAGATCGAGACCATCCTGGCTAACATGGTGAAACCCCATCTCTACTAAAAATACAAAAAACTAGCCAGGATGGTGGCGGGTGCCTGTAGTCCCAGCTACTCGGGAGGCTGAGGCAGGAGAATGGCTTGAACGCAGGAGGCGGAGTTTGCAGTGAACCAAGATTGTGCCACTGCACTCCAGCCTGGCGACGGAGCGAGATTCCGTCTCAAAAAAAAAAAAGATTCATTTCCAAAATTCAATCCATGTTATGTGTAACAATTCACAAGACGAATGTTTCACTCATCTAGTTATAATTTCTGCTATAAAAGAAATACAAGTTTTAAAAATTATTTTCAAGTAACAAGCATATCCGATAAGAAAGTTGTTTGAAAAAGTGCTACACATATTGGAGAAAAAATTAAGACAAATTAGTACTATACTATCAACATATTTGACTTCTACCATCTACAAGCAAATGATCTTTCTTTTTGGCCCTTACAGGTCATGAAAATAATCCCTAAAATTTCAATATACCCACAAAGACTAAATTTCTGATTGAAATGCTAAACAATTCCTTTCTTTGCCTTTCAGTTTTATTCTAGAGATAATCATGGTTTCATCTTCCATGTTCCACAAAATCAGAATTTTTTTTATGAATAGATTACTTTTATCGATTTTAACCAAATTTTACCCAGTCTAAAGTGAAAAATGTTATCCCATTCAATTTTTAACAATTTCAGACCATATTTCAACTCTGCATTAATGTTATATACCATACTACACTGAATGAGCATTTCAAAAAATTTTTTAATTCAAATATTTAAAATATTAATGTGCATAAATCACAATAGTGAATTCACAAAAAATGAACACACCTGTTTATCAACAGAGTTGAAAAATCTGAAAGTTTCCAGCACACTAGATGCCTCCACTGCCTCTCCCAAATCCCTGCCCACCTTTCGCCCCAAAGGTGAACATTATTCTGACTTCCAACTCATTTGTTTTATATTGGTAGCTTTTACACATGCTTTTCTCGGGCCAAATTATTTAACTATTTCCCAAAACTTTCCTCGATTTTTACTAAAACTTAGGACTAAGGTCACTAAATATTATTAATTCAAAAAGTACTTCTTTAAAGAGAGGAAGAAAATTGAAGCGTCACCGTAAACTCCCTCAACTAAACATAAGCAAAGGAAGTGAGAGCAACAAGATTATTAGGGCCTTCTTCAGGTATTCAATTTCCTTGACACTGTAGATTACAGAAAAAAGCAAAGGAACATAGCCGCTCAAACTACTTGTCACTTTGCTTTTATCCAGTCGGACACTCCTTCTGTCTTGGAGAGCTCACTATACCTTTGCTTCCTTAAGTAACTGCCATACCCCTACCTACCACCACAGTCAGTCAGGAGCTTCAGCCACCCTCACAATCCCCTTCGAAGGCTGAAATCACTAACATCTCACCCTACCAAAGTTGGGCATGGGGCAAATAACACCTGGTGTTGTTGCACAGGTGTGTTCACTTCTGAATATTTTTACTGCATAAATCCCATGTTTATTAAATCTCATTAAATTGTTAGGAGAGGGCAAAAGAGGTTAGTACTACAACTAGGATTTCTGGTAGAACTAATTTACAGAACACAGAGGAAAGGTCAGAGACCTTTATGCAACTATAGAAGCACGAAAAGCATTCTGTGGCAACTGAATACAGTTTATTCATTGATATGGGGAAGTAAAACAACACTGCAAATAAAATCTAAAGCTAAAGTGCAATTTTCTATGCACTACAATGCGATATCCCAAACAGGTTAATGTCTATGTCTCCTTACCCCCATACTCACTCCCACATGTGACTGATTATCTCAGTTCTTCATCATAATAACCACATGCCCTTCTCTCATTATTAGCTCAAAACTAGCAAAGGGACAAAACTCAAGACAGCATCCAGCATTGTTCAATACTATGCGAAATGCCTTTTAAAAATCTACTGAGTTAGGAATAGTTTTGGACCTACCGGATTAATTGTTTTAGGGTTCAGTTTATCACTTGGTCTAGGATGAAGTTTTCTCGCAGACTCTGGAGAACTGGTTGACAATGAGGATTTGCTTCCCTGAACTGCATTCCTGTGTTTTATCTGTGTGCTTGATGATGTCCTTTGATCATAGTTACCTGGAAAAAAACAGAACATCAATAGAAACTAGGTACAAGCAATAAAGTTCACCCTGCATCCATCTGTAGCACAGAAAGTGCCATTAACAAACTTGACCTCTTCACTTAAAAACCAAAGCTCTGTACCTGTTGCTCTGTTTTTCAACTGTGTACCTCCAGAGCCCTCTGATTTCTGCATTGCTTCCCTTTCACTCCTGCAGTTTTAAAAAAAAAAAGTTGATTTCAAAATTTGTTTGGAGGGGCATTTGTTATCAATAAAAAGACAAAACCAGAACAGAGTATACAATACAGTAAAAGACACACAAAAAAGTTGATATGGAGCAAAATACTGGAAAAGACTAATGAGAAAACATGAAATTATGTCAACTTCAATAGTATCAATAACAGCAAAATAATCATCTCCAAGAAATGATGTACAAAAGTCAACTTTTTTTCCATTCAAATTGTCAAAATAAACTGTTAGAAACTCACTTCCAATCCTCTGACCACATTAGAAAACAAAGACTAGATTTCTGAAAGGAGTGGTTGGTACATTCCCTATCATCTTCTCCATCTTCTCTGGCCTCTGTATTTCCAAAGCTCCAAATGTTAACATGTGCACATCAAGCTCTACTTTTCCAGTGACATAATGAACTCTCCTACCCAATGTATCACAAGCTCCTTAAACTGAATATAACTAAAACCGAGGTTGTCACACTGAAGTTATTATGAACCCCTTGTTAACCCAGGGTACCACCAGTTTTCTGGTCCTCAGACTGAAAAACTTAGAATCACCATTGTCTCCTTTTCCTTCATTTCCTACACTCAATGCTACACGTGATGAGAAAGAAAGAGCTTTGGGCTCAAATATGGGTCTGCATCTCAGTTCTACCAATTATGAAATTTATGAATTTAGGCAGATTATTTAACCTCCCTAAACCTCGACTTCCTGACCTGTTTAAAGAGGGAAATAAAAGCCTGTCAAGGTTTTCTGGAGGTGCAAATGAAATTATCTCTCAAGTTACTCACCCAGGGAATATTGGTTCACTTTTCCCTTACACAGTTCCTTTTTTTCTGCTAATGGAGGACTCTAGTTCATACCCCAAGGTTTCTAGCTAATCCAATCAATTTCTACAATTGTATCTCTAGCAATACACACACACACACACACACACACTCATATACCCAAGTGCCTACTGGTATTTTTAAGCCAAGCTTCATTCCCAACTTCCATGAAGCCTTTCCTCATCTTGGTTTCTCAAATGTGTATTTCTATGGCATTGATTTCTATCCTGTGTCCTTATTTCTACTTGATTACTCTGTTCCCTCACTTCCACGACAATCTAGTTATTCTATTAGCACACGTCTCATTTTAATGCCTTTAATAATGACTGCCTCTCAAGTATAGTGTAAGATCTTCCCTTAGGACAACACAGATAAAGTCCTCTTCCACCTCCAAATGACACCTTTTCAAATATTTGATGGCATTAACTCTTAACTCCTTCATTTTTTCTTCTTCAGGATAAACACTGATACTTTTTAAAATGATTCCTCACAAGAAATGCTTTTAATTCACTTAACAAGTTAGAAATCCTCAAAAGGAGGACAAAGCTCCATGTTATAAAATTTAGCCAGATATCTCAAACATGATGTACCAGCTTAAAGTCTGATACCATGTAAAGATAAACTAAATGTAAGCTTGCTTCTGCACACTGAATAATTTCAATTTCCTTGATTTAATACATTGATCTCATTTATCTCATCCCACTACCAGCAGATGACTTACTTCCCAGTATCACACTTCACCTCCATTCCCAGGGCATTTTCTAATACTACGGTAATTAAAATCTCATTAAAGTTGTCAGATAATAGTCTAAAATAAGCTGAGAGAAGCTTTAAATATGTTAACCTACTATTGTACTTCTGTGATCATTCAACAAGTATTTAATATTGTGCCTGACTTCTGTTTTGAGAAGCTCCTGGAGGGGAACAACACAAGTTTCTATTGAAAAAAAAAAAAATGCATCAGTTTCCTCAACTCTATAATTGGGCATAATTACAGGAACTACTTTAAGTGTTGATGAAGACTAGTAAGAATATATGTAAAACAACATTTCCATAATGGGAGGCATACAGTAAGGGCCACATGAGTCTTAGCTATTATAATTTTCTTTACAATGGTACAAAGTGTTCTTCAGTATTACTATTACTAATAGTGAGACCACATGTTTTGTCGTTTTTAAAAAATCTGGCTTAACATCTTGGGCTACATCAATTTGAAGACCAGCTGAAGTCCAATTTCTCTTGATCATCAATTGTTAACAGCTGCAACAGATAAAAGCGATGCACAGCAAAGACGCGTACCCACAAACATAACAAGGGCATAGGCAGCCATATCAAATTATGATGCACATTTTTCAATACTACCTACCAATTCAGTGGAAGTTTTGGATGGAATTTTATGGCTAAATTTCTATCTTCCTTCAGGTCAAAAAGTTGTTCCTGTAACAAACTAATGGTGAGGTGTTGCATTATATTTTGAATGAGTTCAAAAAGTCACCAAAACTCATTTGAAAAAGTTTTAAACATGGTAGAAAATCGAGCTTCTACAGTTTATGAGTATACAGGACAACTTTTATGTACAATATATAATTTTCAGCATTAAACATACAGTAATGCAAACACGTCTACATCCCCTTTCAAAATCCTGTATTAGAGAATTTCTTTCCAAAACAATTGCTTTTTCACTTAAAATTTTTATCCTTTACCTTAAGGACAAATTACAGTTGGCTCTCCGTATATGCGGGTTCCGCATCTATAGATTTGACCCAACCACGGATACGGAGAGCAGACTGGAGGACTTTGGCATGGGTGGATTTGGGTATCTGAAAGAGACTGGGGGGAGGGAGGGAGTCCTGGAGCCAATTCTCCACGGACACCAAGGGACGACGGGAAATGTAGTCAATTTTTTAAAATAATATCCACCTGGAAGCATGCCACTGACAAGCCTGGAGCATGAGTTGTTTGTGAAAGAAAGCTTTAAAAATCTTATCCTTGGTAACCCTTTCAAGTGGTTTTTCATTAAATAACATGTAGAGGATGGTGTAAAGGAGCAGTGATGGGGAGAAGCGAACCTGTAAGAACTATTTTGTGTTACAAATATTATCAAGGTCACCGCTCATTCTTTTGCAAAACAAGATAAACATTGTAATTATAGATATTAGAATCCATAAATCCACTTAACTTCGAACACCTAAACTATGTCACAATATCAGAAAGCAAACAAACCACCCTATGAAGCCCACACATTCCCCTTAAAGCTTCCTTGGTTGCTACAGGTCATCTATCTACAAGGGACTGCGGGTGTCTGTGTCAATGGTAGGAAAGTGTACTTTCTATCATTGTTTGGGCAGCTGATATAGCCTATTTCTTTCCCTGTATGTACTTTCTCCCGTACTCAGCCTTAAGACCACTGAACTAAAACAATTCTCAGTCAGCAGAGCCCTGCTTTCTAATCCAGGTCTAGAAAGTTCCAAACGTGTAAGTAAGAGCCCCACTAAAGAAACCATGTTCCATTTGTAAAGCTCTGTCAAATTCTAAAAGACCCAGAGCCCAATAGTCACTTATCCCAGTCCCTTTTTTACCATAAAGTAAATTCAAAGGGCCAGTATTAGGGTCGCAGAATCTGCTTAGGGGTCTTAGAATCTATTTTCCACCTTCCCAGCCACCCCTCCCACACTCACTTCTAGATACTTAAAGACCAGTCCAGGGCCAAGATGCTATCAAAGTCAGCAAAAGAGGAAGACGCAGAAAAAAAATAAAGAAAAAACAGAGATTTTTTAAAGGGGCCGAGGGAGGAGTTTACCAGTTTCAATTAAGGTTAATGAAGGCTACTCTCGACTGACCCTCTACCCCAGGAAAGGAGGGGTACACTCCAAGCGCTCACGATCTCAAGGGTCCTTAGCAACGGGGTCCAGCGGCCCTAGCAACAGATCAGGAAGCAAGCCGGCTTGGCAGAGAGCGCGGACAGGACACCCGTACCCGCGGTTCACGGCTCCGTGGACCCGTTCCTACCGCGCCTCTCTCCCGCCGCGATCCGCACACCAGCTGCCCCCCACCGCGGGGGGCTTATGCCCGGCACTCGGTCGGCCAACAACCGCGGCTACCGCCACCGAGCGCCTGCGTTTGGGGAAATGAGGCTCCGCGCGGCCCGCCCCTGAACCTGGTCGCGCCGCGCAATGGCGTCAGACGCACGCTGCGTCGTCTAAACCAATGGTAAGAGGTCGCGGAGGCGCCCCGGAAGAGGGTTGCCCAGGCAACCAGGCGCCAGGAGTTCAGGGGGCAGCTCACGAACTGCGGACGCTGTCTCTGGCGACAAAGGGGCACCTGGTGGAGGATGTTTTTCGAATAAGAGGTCCGGAGAGCAGAGGGACGATGACGGGTCCGGAGAGCAGAGGGACGATGACGGGTTCCCAGTCGCCTGCGCCCTAGCCTCTCTTCAGTCCATGCGCTTAACTCCTAAACGCTTTTCTCGCACACTTAATACTCATTGTTCCTCAGCTATCTTACCCTCAATACTCGGAGAACTGAAGACTGTGAACTCCTCCCCCCGAGTCTTCAGGGGTGAGAGCCGAAGCCATCTGCATGCCCAGCTGTGGGATTTTCTTGTAGTTTCCTGTTCTATCTGGCTAAATCATAAGCCTAGCTGTGGAAATTCGTTTCCTGTCGTATTTTATGAATCTCATATGCTATTGCATTCTTCACAGTATATCCGCATTTAAATAGTAAAAAGCACGATTTTGTGCTCTACATTATTTTTAATAGTAAAAATATTTAATAGTGAAAAGCACGATTTTATGCTCCACATCATAACAAAACTGATGCTGCAGGAAAATGCATATTCCCTTGTATTGCATTCCACCAGCAACAATTTGGGTTGTCATAGTTAAGTCCAAGCCCTTTGGACCTGTCCACTGCACTCCTCTTTAGCATCCTCTACTGTTGCCAACCCAAAGCCCTAACTTTTTGCTTAGGTAACACTAAATTGGCATTGTCTGAGCACTCGAGGCTGTGTAATCCTTCTGTGCTCCTGTAGCTCCATCCTTGCTACTTGACCAGCACCCCAGAAGCATCTTCATTAGATTGTGAGTTTCCTCAGGATAAGGATTTTAACTTTGCCCTTTTTATTTCTCCAGCTTCAAGCATAATGCAGTGGGTATTCAACTAATGTCTTCTGAATGAATAAAATGAATTAATAAATTCTGTCTATGTCTAATTTCTCTAATGTTCTGTGAACCTTGCATACAAATCTAAGTTTTAAAATTTATTATAATGTATTTACCTATCTTTCTCACTAGACTGAAATTGTCTTTATTGCTTTTCTATCCCCAATGCCTAGCGCAATGCATGCTTAACTAACGTTTTTGAAAAGAAAAAGAATTTTTTTTAAAAAAAAATCTTATATCCTGTATCTTCAGCTACTTTTACTTTATAATCTCTCATCTCCAGCTTCCTCAAGACTTATTATATTTTCCTTACTTCTAGCATCTCCAGTGTCAGACTCAGTAGAGCTCCTAGTTCGTGACCTTTTAACCCCTCCTCCCTGGACTATAAGAATGATTTGTATTCAGTATCGCAGAGGAATGACAAGCATATGTGTTCTGGAGTTAAGCTATCTAAAACTCACCTCCACCCCTTATCAGCTATGAGTCCTTGTGGATGACAACTCCTACAAGCCTCAATTTCCTCTTCATTATTGGGTTATTGCGAGACTTAAATTTAAGAGGACAATTGAATACCTGACACATAGGAAGTACTCAATAAGTATTAGCTAGTGCAATTATTCAGGTGAAAGCAAATTAAGACTAACGTGGAGGACATCGTAAGTGGCAAAAGTCTCATGCTATCTGTTGGTGTATGAACCATGGACGATGATACGGATTTTTCAGATCTTTATAATAACGACAATTAGTATAAGCTTCTCCTAATCACAATTAAAACAGCCTCTTCTAAACTTTCTGTCATCATTTTAGAAAATGAACAGAAAACATGCTCCTTGGCATTGCAACTCTATCAGGATATTATGCAATAAGTGGTGGGTGCTTTCTTGAATACACTAGTTTGACAAGCCTGTGAGGCATCCAGGGGGAGCTAACTAGCATGCTGTTGGATCTGCTCATCTAGAGGGCAGGAAAGAGAACTGGGCATAGCTATAGATTTTTGAGCCATCAGCATATGTAGACGCTGAGTTGGGCGATAGGAGTAATACCTTCTAAGGAAAGCTCACAATATGTGAGAAACAGAGCACTGATTGTGGACTTTTGTCTTCTATTCAGGTTTTAAGGTTTAATTTTCTATTTAAGAGAGAATGGGATGAGGGAAAAAAGGTGACCTATTTGCCTAGCAATATAGTAAATGATTCTGAAAAGACAGAATATGCCATATATTTTCTGTTTGCTCTAATATAGGTACACTCTTCCCTTTGTCCTGTTATTTGCTCTGGGATGCTGATCAGCATAAACTATATCACCCAGGCTCCAGTGCCCTCTGGTTTCTGAATGGGTTTGGCTACTGAAGAACACTAATAGGAGATTAGAGAATTAGAGGAGAGTGAAGTCAGAGTATTCATTCTCCTGCTCCTATCCTTAGGGGGTTCCCTAAAGCTGGTCATACCCATAAGTGAAGATCACATCTTTCTGCTATAGTCTGATTGTTTCTGTTCCTCCAAAATTCATAGATTGAAATTTTAACTCCCAAGGTGATGGTATTTGGAGGTGGGGCTTTTGGGTGGTGATGAAGTCATAGGGTTGGAACACTCGTAAATGGAATTAGTGCCCTAATAATAGAGGCCTGAGAGAGAACACTCACTCCTTCCACTATGTGAGGACACAGTGAAACAATTTCATCTGTGAACCAGAAAGTAGTCCCTTACCAGACACTGAATCTGTTGATACTTCGATGTGGACTTTCCAGCCTCCAGAACCATGAGAAATCAATTTCTGTTGTTTATAAGCTACCCAATGTACGGTATTTCACTATAGCAGCCCAAATAGACTAAAAAACTTTCTAAATGGCAAACTTCAGTTCTAGGCACAAAATCTCAGAGGCTACTATCTCTAGGTTACTGCACTGTCTGTGTGGTACCCTGTACCTTTATAAATAAAATTTCTTCAAATTGTTCTATTTTTGTTACTCCATATTATGTAACATTATGAGTTAGGTAATACATCTAACCAAAGTAAACCACTCAGGATGATTTTTTTTCTCATTGTGCTGGTTCTCATTGACTTGTGAAAAAATTATTCATTATTTATTTACTTACATTTAAGTCACCAAGCATTTTTAAGAAAATATTGTCTTAATTCTTGTAAAGAAAATCTCTGCCTTTTTGTACAAATTACAGACAAAGCAATCATTCCCAATGATTATTCCCAAGTCCTATCATTGAGAAATGTGATACAAGAAATTTGTACAATTTGACAAAGCACACTTTGTCAGGAAACGTTAGACATCATCATTATAAAGTCATTGAGTGTCCGCTTGCACATGGAACAAATTAAGCAGTGATAATGGCTCCTCAGGTGAAAGCAAATGAAATCAACATGAGTGAGCATATAAGGTAGCATTGTCCAATAGAAAAGTGATGCAAGTCACATAATACAATTTTAAATTGCCTAGTAGGCATATTTTTTAAAAGTGGAAAGAATCATGTGAAAGTAATTTTAGTGGTATATTTTTATTAACCCAATATGTCCAAAATATTATCACTTCAACTTGCAATAAATATAAACACTATTAATGTGACATTTTACATTCTTGTTATTTGTGCTAAGTCTTCAAAAGTTGGTGTGTATTTTACATGTATAGCACATTTAAATCCATACTAGCCACATTTCAAATATTCAATAACCACAGATGGCTAGTGGCTACTGTATTGGACAGTACAGAAAGCTATGGCCACTGACAGTTGGGCAAACATAGAATGAAGTCAATAAATGTGTCAAATAGCTAGAGAGTACATACTGTTTGTACAACAAACTATTAGATGTTGGAGAATCAATCCAAATGTAAAGGTCATGAATTGGGTATGAACCTCAGACTACAGAGTCAGTGCAATTAACAACTTCCTTTATGGTTCATAGTAGTATTCAATTTCTTTTTACAAATGTCTTTACCCTTTCTCTCCTTGGAATTGTGTTGAGAGGATGAGGCTTGGAGGAGTGTGGCATCTGGTCCTCTGTTGTCATCTGCTAGGATATACGTACTTTGGTCTTTCTGGTCCTCAGTCATTTATCCTTCATTCTTGTAGATTGCTCATGTGTTTTTCATTCCAGGTTCTCATTGAGAGCTAATTCCAATCTCCTCTTAACTATCCAGGAGGTAGTCTATTCTTCCAATCTGAAGCCTAAGAAATTCAGCTGTTGGTTTCTACCTTGTAGAAACCATGGGAACCTGTGAGGTTGCCGTAGAGTCTTTTGTCTAGACACACTACAAGGCCATTTCTTCTCATCCTATACCCTAGGTTCAGGGGTATCTAGGGGCTTATTAGCTCTGGGGTATTGCCCTGGGGGGAGGATGGAGGATGGGAAGGACAGAGCATACTGTCTCTTTGCACTCAGATCTAGACCTTGACTCTGACTGATGACATATTCTTCTAGCTCTTCCAAATAATGGCTGGTCTTGACCTTAACTTTTGAAAGTCCAAAGTCAAGAATTCAACTTTTAGCATGAGAACTTTTATGATGACAACTCCTCCCTGAGGCAGTAAGCATAAAATAGTTCAGCTACAGTCTGCATGGAAAAAATGTCGTGGGGTAGCAGGAAATGTTGTTTTTACAGAAATATTTTATGACATTAGTTTATAATCTATTTTAGAATATTTTGTAGAATTGATGCCAACTTTATTGAAGTATAATTGATAAATAAAAATTGTAAATATTTAAGGTGTATGGCCAGGTGCAGTGGCTCACGCCTGTAATCTCAGCACTTTGGGAGGCTGAAGTGGGCGGATCACAAGGTCAGGAGATCGAGACCATCCTGGCCAACATGGTGAAACCCCGTCTCCACTAAAAATACAAAAATTAGCTGGGTGTGGTGGTGCGTACCTGTAATCCCAGCTACTTGGGAGGCTGAGGCATGAGAATCACTTGAACTCAGGAGGTGGAGGTTGCAGTGAGCTGACATCGCACCACTGCACTCCAGCCTGGTGACAGAGAGATACTCCATCTCAAAAAAAAAAAAAAAATCAAGGTGTACAACATGATGTTTTGCTATACATACATTGTAAAGTGATGACTGCAATCAGGTGAATTAATATGTCCACATATATATTCACTATGTGGATATATTAATGGTAACTATATGAGGTTACCATTTTGTGAATATATATTAATTATATAATATATATTATTATATGTAATATATAATTAATTATTTATATATATCCACAAAATGGTAACCTCACATAGATACCATTTATTGGTAACCTCACATAGTTACCATTTTGTGTGTAGAATGAGAACATTTAAGATCTACTCTTTTACCAAATTTCAAGTGTACAATGCAGCATTGTCAACTAGAGTACTATGCTGTACAATATATCTCCAGGACTTATCCCTCCAGCCTAAATGAAACTTTGTAACCTTTAACCCAGATCTCTTTATTTTCCTCATTCCCCAACTACAGATTTTTAAAAAATTCTGAGGTGTTAAGTCAGAATAAGATACTCTTTAATGAGTATTTTATTCCACTTAGCTCAGTATAACCAATTAAATTGACAGTTAGAGGTAGATAAGAAAGACATGGCATTTCTCCTATGTCCATTAAAAAGCAAAACATCAACCACTGTTCAATCAGTTCCTTAAATGTTAAGTAATTAATTTCTGTTCTGCTGATCTCAGGCTACTGAGTCTTCTATCACTAAGTCATTTGCCAAAGGGCCAAAACATAAAATAAAATAAAATAAAAATGAAAGCCTTGATTTGACAAGTCTCCACGGTAATGTCAAGTTATAGTGAAAAACCTGTTCAAGTTTCCTTCTCTGTAAATTGATAGTTAAGAGTACCTGGTACAGTCCTTTGCTGAGGAAAATGGTTTGGTTGTTCTGAAGATTCTCTTTCTAGAAGGCTTAAATTTCTGAACTGTAGCTTGCAGGGAGACCTCTGCATCATTGCTACTCGCAATTTTCTTCTCGGGTCAGCATTGTGATCACCACCTGGGAGTTTGTAAGAAAGGCAGAATCTCAGGTCTCACCCCAGGTCCACTGAATCCAAATTTGCATTCTACCAAGATTCACCAGAGGAGGAAATGTGCTTTACAGTTTAAGAAGTGCTGATTTAAACGTGTGAGGGAGAATTTGTGATGATAGTGAATGATTACTGTTAAATTATTATAGAAACCATAATATCAGAATGAAGGGGAATGTCATCTATTAAGGCATAACATAATAATTTGAGAGAGATTAAGTCAAAGATTGCACTGAGAGTAAGAACATATTGTGAGCATGAATCCTGTTTATGGATTAATTGTGCCACCCCCAAGTTGATATGAAGTCCTAACCCCATGCACTTCAGAGTGTGTTGTTAAGTTGGAAATAGGGTCATCATTGATGTAATTAGTTAAGCTAAGATGAGGTAATATTGGAGTAGGATGGGATCCCTATTCAATATAACTTGTGTCTTCATAAAAAGGGAAAATGTGGACACATTTAGGCACACAGTGGGGAGGCCGTGTGCAGCTAACACCATGTGAGATCGGTTGATACAGCAGAAGCCAAGGAACACCAAATATTGCCAACAAGCCACCAGACACTAAGAGAGTGACATGGAACAGATTTCTCATCCTCAAAAGGAACCAAGCCTGCCAACACCTTCATATCAGACTTCTGGTCTCCAGAATTGTAAGACAATACATTTTTATTGTTTAAGCCACCCAGTTTGTGGTACTTTATTATAGCAGTCCTAGCAAACTAATACAAGTCTTGAAAATTTTTCACAGCCTTTTAATCCATTCCATAATGTATGTTATGATTGTATTTTGTTGAAAAGTTACATTAAACCTAGAAATAATTTCTTTTGAGTAAAACATCAATTAGTTGACAAGTATGTCAGACTTTGAACATATGATCTTGGTTTTTTTGTTGTTGTTGTTGTTTGTTTGTTTTTGAGGCAGAGTCTCGCTCTGTCACCCAGGCTGTCATGCAGTGGAACAATCTTGGCTCACTGCAAGCTCCGCCTCCTGGGTTCACGCCATTCTCCTGCTTCTGCCTCCGGAGCAGCTGGGACTACAGGCGCCCGCCACCATGCCTGACTAATTTTTTGTATCTTTAGTAGAGATGGGGTTTCACTGTGTTAGCCAGGATGGTCTCGATCTCCTGACCTCATGATCCACCGGCCTCGGCCTCCCAAAGTGCTGGGATTACAGGTGTGAGCCTTAAGCAGACTTCCATGCAATCTGAGAGTCATACGATTGCTGCAACATGTTTATATTGAGAACATTCTGAAATTATATGTGTATAATTAATCCCATGGGGTGCTGAGATTCCCTTTTTGTTTCATTAATTCTCATATTATGGGAGTCATAAAAAGAACAACTCTCACTATAGTATTGAGTAGCTGGAAATCTGGAGCCGCTGCTTTTTTTTTTTTTTTCCTAGCATTCTTCCTACTCACATGAGGAAGCAAATCTTTGCCATTACCCAGAAATGTTGAGAAAACATCTCAAATAGTTTATACATAAAAGACACACTAAAAGTTTCATTATTCTAAACCGGGGGTGTGGACTTGTGGACTTGTCAAAGAAAATCTTTAAAATATTGTTAAAAGAGCAAAATTTATAAGAATATGAAATATAAGAAAGCATTGCAGGTTTGATTAAGAGTAATATATGTAAAAATCAACATAACAACAAGAATTATTAAAAACTCTAAACTTTGCAAAAGTGAGCCTTTTGTTAAAATAGATTTAAGATAATGAAAAAAATGTTCAAAATATAACAGGCTTTCAAGTGAGAATATTATATAAGAATTTTATTATCCAGGAAAAACACAGAATAATTTTTGCTATTTCTTCTTCAAAGCAGACTGTATATTCAAAGTGCACAGTTAAGTACCCAGTAAATGATTGTTGGATTAGCTAATTAATAGTTTCATTGGGAAAGACAATAAAAGTATTGCTGTCTTAACTATGGGATCATTTCTTGAAGCTAGTTGAGCAGAAGGCAGTTTTGGCCTTTCTGTGGAGAAAATTGAAATAATGTCCTGGGACCATGTTGTGTTCGTTTTCTGTGACTGCTTTAACAAATTATCATACTTAATGGCTTAATACAATGCAGATTTATTATTTTACAGTTCTGGAGGCCCAACTTGGGTCCATAGGGCTAAAACCAAGGTGTTGGTAGCACTGCATTTCTATCTAGGAGCTCAAAGAGGCTCGTTCAAGTTGCTGGCAGAATTCACTTTCACCTGCTTGTGATTCTGCCATTCCCCCTTCTTGTTAGCTGTAAGCTGAAGGCGTTTCTCAAATTCCAGAGGACACCATATTCCTCATTCACTTCTGAAGACTCGTGTGATTAGATTAGGCCCATCTGGATAATCCAGGGTAGCCTTTCCATTTCAAAGACTTCAGCATTAATTGCATTTGCAAAATCCTTTTTGCCATACAAAGTAACATATAGCTGTGGACTAGGGTGCTAACACCTTTGAGGGACTGTTTTTCTGCCTACCACACATGGACAACACAGACATTGGACTAATGATGGCTTTATCTCTTCCTGTGTTAAGTGAAGAAGTTGAAATAATGATTTCACTAAGGAAAATAGTTTTATGGTTAACATCAGAGCAAATCTTCAGTGGAGTTAGTGCCTAGGAAGGGGCATTAAGGGGCTTCTGAGAATCTGGATGTTGGTTACAAGAATGTGTCTCCATTGTAAAAATACAACAGCTGAACATACATGATTTGGGGACTTTTCTGTAGGTATACATGTTTTGTTAAAGAGTTTATTTTTAGGGGGCCAGATGCAGTGGCTCATGCCTGTGATCCTAGCACTTTGGGAGGCCGAGGCAGGCAGATCACAAGGTCAGGAGATGGAGACCATCCTGGCTAACACGGTGAAACCTTGTCTCTACTAAAAAAAAAAAATACAAAAATAAGCTGGGCATGGTGGTGCGTGCCTGTAATCCCAGCTAATCAGGAGGCTGAGGCAGGAGCATCGCTTGAACCAGGGAGTCGGAGGTTGCAGTGAGCCAAGATCGCACCACTGCACTCCAACCTGGTGACAGAGCAGGACTCAGTCTCAAAAAACAAAAGTTTATTTTTAAAAACCAAAGGAATCACTCAAAATATTATCTTCATTGATATGTGGTTTATGCACAGGGTTGGTGTTATTAAAAAATATAGTATATGGAACTTTAAACAGTTAATTTTAAAAATTTAAAGTAATCAAATTTTTCTAAAATTTAATTTTATTTCAGATTTTGATATTTGAGTAATTAGTGAGTGATCAAATAACATGATAGATAAATTTAAATAGTTTTTTTTAGAATAAGAAATTTATAAAGACAACTTGCGTTTGTTTTTAAAGAATATAATTCTTTCTAGTCAAGAAACCAACATAAACCATCTGGGCATACCAAGGTAAATTAAAGGAGAAACACAAAATCACTTCCGCCTCCCAGACATTGACCAGAGCTAGTCACATGCCCCAATCTAACTGCAAGAGGTGTCAGGAGTGGATATTCGGTGAGCTGATTGGGCCAGAATTGGGCACACAATTCATTTCCGGCAACCCAGTCAGATTTTTACTTGATTAATTTGAACCAAGAGACATAGATTATGTCCAGTAAGAACATTAATGAGTGTCAGTTTGTGTGAGCTCCTGTCAATAGGGCTTTGTGCCAAGTGCATGCTGTTAAGGAGGAGAAAGTGATCCTGCAGAATAAGGAAGAGCATGGAGTAGAATAAAAGAGTAGAGGAGAAACAGGAAAAATGGATGATTATGGAGTTTATGTGAGGCTAATTCTATGATAATCATCTGAGTCTTTGAAATAAACATTTTTCATTTCATCAATATGCAAATATAGCCAGTTGCCTACATATGTTCTCCTTTTCTTCCTTACTAACAGAAACCCAATTTGTTCAGGGCAGTGACTTAGCTATGAAACACAATAAAATATATACATACATATTAAAAGTAAAAATAAAAAACATACTTCCCATTGTCATTAGTGTGACACAGGTCTGGCCACATGATCGATCACAAATGAGTGTATGCTGCAGATTTATGAAAAAGTGCTTTTTTTTTCTTATAATGCAAGTGCTATACTTTCTTGTGGCTTCATTCTTTATCCATTTTAGAATGCGCGAGTAAATGTGGACAAAAAACACAAAAGCCATATGCTAATGACGATGGAACAAGAATGCAAGAGGAACCTGGGGCACTTGGACTTCATGTCGCTGTCAAACCACTTCTAAACTGCACTTCTCTTCCTGACTTCTTGTTATGTGAAAGAAATAAGTTAACTAAATTTCAGT
Organism: Pan paniscus; assembly: GCF_029289425.2. NCBI lineage: Eukaryota > Metazoa > Chordata > Mammalia > Primates > Hominidae > Pan > Pan paniscus. Next base: position 20,939,280 of record NC_073252.2, on the reverse strand, counting down.
CATTTATTTTCAGTAACTCAATCCATGGGTTTGAACCTAACTCAATCCATAGGTTCAGTTCTAGAGAAGAGAATCTTCTATAAAGGCAAGCTTGAAATGCATACTTTTTCTTTTTTAAATTATGGTAAGAAAACACAAACACATAACATAAAATTTACCAAATGAGATCCATTTTGAAGTATACAGTCCAGTAGTGTTAAATATTTTCTCATTGTTGTGCAACGAAACTTTTTCATGTGTTGTTATTTGAAGATGGGATCTTAGGAGATAATTGAGATTAGGTTATGAGGGTGAGGCTTCCATGATGGGATTAGTGTTTTTATACAAAAAGATACTAGAGTTTGTGTGTGTGTGCTCTCTCATTCTCTCTCTCTCTCTCTCTCTCTCTCTCTGCTAAGTGAGGACACAATAGGAAGGTAGCCTTCTATAAGCCAGGAAGAGACCCCCTTACCAAGATTTGGTCATGCTAGCCCCCTGATCTTAGACTTCCAGCCTCCAGAACTGTGAGAATGTGAATTTCTGGTGTGTAAGCCACCCAGTCAATGTTATTTTGGTAGGGCTCACTAAGACAGGCAATAAAGGAAATAATTTTCATGTCCATCAGAGGGAGAATAATTGGATAATTATTAAGCATTGCACATCTATTAAAAAGAATAAATGAGAGATGAATGTATTGGTTTCATTGATGTCCACGATCTGTTTTAAGAGAGAAAAAAGGGGCCCGTTGCAGTGGCTCATGCCTGTAATCCCAGCACTTTGGGAGGCCGAGGCAGGTGGATTACGAGGTCAGGAGATCGAGACCATCCTGGCTAACACAGTGAAACCCCGTCTCTACTAAAAATACAAAAAATTAGCTGGGCGTGGTGGTGGGCGCCTGTAGTCCCAGCTACTCAGGAGGCTGAGGCAGGAGAATGGCATGAACCTGGGAGGTGGAGCTTGCAGTGAGCCCAGATTGCGCCACTGCACTCCAGCCTGGGCGACAGAGCAAGATTCTGTCTCAAAAAAAAAAAAAAATAAACAAATAAATAAGAGAGAAAAAAAGGAAGTTGTAGAGTTATGCATATGGATTGGACTTCTATTTGTAAATCAAATTAAAACTAAACTAAAATAGATGTATATTTTTATATATAAACATACAAATATAGACATATCTATTTACCTAAGTATCCATGTGTCTGCCTCTATCCATCCCCACTTGTCTATGAATGCATCTAACCTATCTAGTGCTACCTAGGAGTCTAGAGAAATGTTTAAAACAGCGCTGTCTTCTGAAGAGTGTAATAGACAGCAGGGGAAAGATTAATTTTATTCTTTCTATACTTCTGCATTGTTTTAATTTTTAACACAAACATGAAGTTTTGTATTCAGATAGAAGAATTTTAATTAGTTTTTTACGGTGGGGTTTTAAAGCACTTTACTATGTAGCTTAAGTTTTAAAATACTCAAGAGGTTGATCAGAGATATTTTCCATTTGAGTATTTCTTATCTTATCCTATCCCATATGGTAAAAAGGAATTCTCTTATAACTGAGTATGCCATTGTAAGTCCTAATTACAGAAAGCCTGTAACTATTTGGAAATTTATAAAGTTAATTGTATGGTTTCTCAAAGCCAGTTATTATAAAGGGAAAGATAAAGAAAACATATCATCCAAATAAATTACTTGATATGTTCTAAAACAATGTGTATTAAAAATAATATTTACCTTCCATACTTCATCTCTTAGAGTTGAAAGATATACTCAGGGGCCAAATAGCAGAGATCCCTTATTTCAAAGTTCAGACAAATGAAGCCCAGAAAGTATCCACAGTTTGCCCACAATCTACAATGAATTGATAAGAAAAATTAAGACAGCAGTTGAAAAACTAATGATTAGAAAACTAATATGGAAAACTCTAAGGAAAACGTGTTTCATCTACTTGTTACATACAGTAAACCACCCTAGAACTTAGTGGCTTAAAGCAATGGCGATTTATTACTTTTCATGATCCATGGGTCAGGAATTTGGGCTGAGCTTGCTATGTGGTTTCTTTCCACACAGTGTTGGCTAGGGATTTTCACTTGGCTGCATCTAGCTGAAAGCTACTTGTCTTAGTGCCCTTCCATGCTTCACATGATGAGCTTGGGTTTCCTTACAGCATGGTGATCTAAGGGTAGTCCAGCCTCCTTCCAAGAAGGAATGTTCCAAGAGGATGAGCACCAATGTCTTAAAGCCCTTCACAAGCTCTTCTTTTGCCATGTTTGCTAATGCCACACTGGTCAGAGCAAGTCATGGGGCAAGATAGATGACTGTCAAACCACAGTTTATAAAAAAGAAGGCATAAATGGGTATAATTTTATGTTAGCCTTTAAGCAACAAGGAATCATAATTTAAAGGAACAAATGTGTCTACACTGGATTTTTTTTTTTTTTTTAGCATAGGAGTTGGCAAACATTGGCACTAGGTCCAGGAGACCAAAATGTCACTGTGGTCTACCAGTTGGTATAGGGGCTTATGAAAGTCAGGTGATCAATGGAGTTTTAGCTCAGATCTATCCCACAGTGGCTCCAGTGAGTCCCTGAACCCATGCTGTGATTATTTCCCCATTTCTGGGATGCATAATTTAAACAGACATTCTCAGAAACTGGCAGAATTTTCACATTCATTCCCTGGCCTGTGAAGTGAGGGCAAAAAAAGTAGTAGAAAAGGCCAAGGGAAAACCACTAGAACAATCTTTACCTAGGAAAATAATAGGCCAAAAGCAGCATCACATGCCTAGAAGGGTATCAGTGATAAATGCCAACAACAAGCACTTAAATTATATGGAAGTGGTAACTGCCATCCCATTTCCACTCAACTTACCTATTTGACCAGTGTAGAAAATTGATAAAACTGGGAGAAGCACAGTGGATTTTCATAAAGCTAAACTAGGTGGTAACTTCAGTCACAGCTACTGTACCAGGTGTGGTTTCATTGCTTGGGAAAATTAACACATTCCCTGGTACCTGGTATGCAACTATTGATCTGGCAAATGCTTTTATGTTCAATACCCATTTGTGAAGACTAGGTGAAGCAGTTTGCTTTCATCTGACAAAGCCAGCAACACACCTTTACTGTCCCACTTCAGGGGTGTATCAGCTCTCCTGCCATACATCATAATTTAATTGATGGAGAGTCAGATAGTCTTTTCCTTCCATAACGAGTTACACTGGTTATTTGCACTGATGATATTATGATGATTGGACCTAATGAGCAAGAAGTAACAACTACTCTATATTTATTGAGAAGACATTTACATGTCAGAATGTGGAAAATAAATCTGACCAGAATTGAAGTACCTCCACCGCAGTCAAATTTCTAGGGATCCAGTGGTGTAGGGCATGTTGAGATAGGTGAAGACACGTTGCATCTGTCCTCTCTTACAACCAAAAAAAGAGATACAACACCTAGTAGGCCTCTTTGGATGTTGGAGAAAACATACTTGACACTTGGGTGCGTTATCATAGCCCATTTACCGAGAGACCCTAAAAGCTACTAGTTTTGAGTGGGGCCGAGAGCAAGAGAAGGCTCTACAACAGCTCCAGACTGCTGTCCAAGCTGCTGTACCACTTGGGTCATATGATCAAGTACCTCTGATGGTGTTTGAAGTGTCAGTGGTAAAGAGAGGTGCTGTTTAGAACCTCTGACATAAAGCAATCATTTTATTCAGGTGAATGATAAAGCACATTTTGAAACTTTTCACAAATTCTCCCAAATCTTTCATTTCACACTCTGTACATTTCACCTCGTGTGACAGTTAATTTTATGTGTCAACTTCGCTGGGCCATGGTGCCTAGATACTTGGTTAATCATTATTCTGGATGTTTTTGTGAGGCTGCTTTGGTGTGGGACTTACATTTACATCAGTAGACTTTGAGTAAAGCAGATTGCCCTCCATAAGGTGGGTAGTCTTCACCCAGTCAGTTGAAGACTGAATAGAACAAATGAATGACCTTCCCTGAAGCAAGAGAGAAATTTGCTGCTGACAGCGTTCAGACTTGAACTGCAGCATTGGCTCTGAGGCTCTGCTCTGCAAATTTTGGACATGGCACCCTCCATAAACACATGAGCCAATTTCTTAAATATCTCTCTCATACACACACACACATACACACACACACACACACACACAATTGGTTCTGTTTCTCTAGAGAATAGTACACTTGATTTCTCCATATTTGGGGTAAATTCTAGTTGTCCAGTAGGGCAGCCTTGAATAGCAATATTAAAACTCTGTAAAAAGGTTAATCTGTGTTCCCAAACTCTAACTTTCAATGCTAGAATCTCTAAAATACTTGTTTGCTGCTGAGAGGCATTGGCTGACTTTGGTCTTTGGCCCCCACATTGGTTTAAAGAAAGAGATTAGTGCTGGGAATAAGATAGCTCCAAATAGCAGAATGAAGGTAAATTAACGAGTTGGCTCCATCAGTGATATCTATAATTTTCTGATTAAGGTCTAAGCTAGGGTAAAACCTTCCTCATTAGCTGTCTTCCCTGGGAAGATAACCCAATACTTGTCAATTCTTGCTTTCATTTTTTGCTCCACATGAACTACCTTACCTGTCTTATTGTTGAGATGTGAGTAATGGAGTTAAAATAAACTTAATTTTAATGTGTTTATTATCTGTTCAGATTTTTATTCAAAAATTTAAAAGAATTAAGACTTTTAAAATGTGCAAATATGCTCCAATATTTATTTTTCCACTATTTTAGAAGAAAAAGATCCAAAAACTTTGGTTGAATTTTAAGTTTTTAGCCACTAGATGGCAGTGGATAACTATCTCTTTTTTTGCTTTCCCGCATTCAACTCTCAGCTAATGTTTTCTATTGTCAGCTGGCAAATTGAAGAGAGGAAATATATAAAGGCTATTTACTGGAGATGTTGAACAAGATAGAGATTTTATTAATGGAGTGTTGAACACATTTTGTAATTCAACTGCTAGCAAAATTATTTTCTTTATTGTTATATATTTGTACGATTAAAAGGAGAAAATAGGATCAGCATTGAAACGTACAAAAACATGGTCAGGCTAAATGCAATCAGCATTGACTGGAAATGCTTATCTTGACCAAATGCTAAGCAGAGGAGAATGACTATAGCCTAATACATCTGCTGAGCTGCTTTGAAACGTTTTTGACCACATGTAAGAGACCCTCTGCATTTTCACGACACCCACACCCAGGAGCACTACTAGAAGGGCTTGTGGATGTCAAGAGAGGTCGTTTCTGCTGGAGTCTTTTACCTCAAACTAAAGAAAAAGGAATCCCTCGAAGAAAATGTGTTTGGAGACTCAGGATTTAAACTTTATCACTGGTTGTCTCTTTGTATTATATTTAACATTAGATTTTCCCAACCTATGTAGAACATTCAGTGTGTGGTCTATGATGGTCTTTTGGGGATGGACTGACTGCAAAGTAGAGCTATGGCTAGGAATCATGTCCATGGGTAATATTATGCAGCGATTTAAAAAATATATTTACAGAGGCAAAAGTCTGAGCTTAAAATTCTTAGGATCTTTAATACATGGAGAAGATCTGGGGAATAATAATAACGAAGCAATTCAAAGAACAGTGTAGGCATTTCTCCCTAAAAACCTAGAGAAGGAAGTATGAAAAACCACTAATGTTGACCAAAGTATTCATAGGCCTTAAAAACATTTATTTTAAGCAACAAGGGAAGAAAATATTACTGTTTAATGGAGTGCCACTTCAGAAGGAAAGGGGCAAAATACTTGGTTAACAGCACATGACTTGTAGTAGTATCCGTATTCTTGGAGATAGGCTAAGGAAGGCCACCATTAACAGCCAAAGTTAGTGTCATAGCCCTAGTCACAGCAGCCTCCACCGCCTTCACCTTCTGCAGGAGCAGAAGGCAGGAATCCATGCTCGGGCTATCTAAGGAGCCAAACCTTCAAAGTGTGTTGGGAGACTAAAATCCCCCAGCCTATAACCTTATCTTATTCTTATTTATGAACAAGCATCCCTTAGCCTTCTTTATCTTCAGTGTGTTGCACTCATGTCCCCCCATGACATAACAAGGAGGAAAATAAATGCATACATATTGGATGCTATTTTCTGGATGCCAAGTCTCTCTCCAGGTAGTAATGAGGAAGGAGTTTTATAGAACATTTAGCAATAGCACCCTGGGAGTCTGAAAGAGTTAATTTCTCTCTTTATACAATTTCTACCAAAGGATTGCTTCTGGGAGGAAATCTATTTAATTTTGTTCATAAAAGAGATAAAGCTGGGGACTAAAGTGGGGTAGGAGGAGATGTGCATCGCTAATATCTTTAAAAACAGAGAAGAATAGGATTCAAAAGACCTCAAGAAATTAAAAAAAAAACCTTTTTAAAATAGTGATATGCACCAGATGGCACACACAGGAATCGATATTCTAAGTTCTTTAGGGACAAGGTTTCATTCTTTTAGGTCTCATGTAGCATCTGATGCAGAGTTCTGCACTTAGTGGGCACCTAGTTAATATTTATTAAAATCAGATTGAATGTCGAACAAGTACACACACACACACATACACACACACACGCACACACATTAGCAATCAGAATTACCCAAGCTGAAAAAGTCACTAATGCTACAAGCATTATATCAAAGGTATCATTTCACTCATTCACTTAATACACATTTTGTGATAAGATAAATAATATCCCCCACACCGTGAAGGAGTTCACCGTGTGGGGAATGATTCTCCCGAAGCACTTTCATGCACAGAGCAAAATGACCCAGACATTCTCCGAATCAGGGTGGGGTAGGCTTGAAGGGCCTCCTATATAAAAGAGTAGCCTCCCTGCACTGGTTATGAAGCTCTGTTTCTCAGCCTCAACCCTCCCTTTCACACTCTACTTTGTAATGCTGGTGCTGGGTCTCTGTAGACAGCATTTCCCCTATGCTGCTGACTCCCTAATAAACTCTGCCAATAGGGTGCTGGAAGCAGACTGGGAGGCAGGTGAGCTTCTGAGAACATTTTCTTCTTTTTTGTTGGCTTGCTGGTCCTGCTGGTGTCAGGCCAGCTCAGCAGGTGGTTACGGTAAACAGATGTGTTCCAAACTTTCTGCAGCAGTCTTAGCATGTTCCTCAGAGATACCATCCCCAGTTGGTCAGCCACCCAGCTGCTCCAGGACTTCTAACTTCAGTTCCATAGCCACAAACAATGGCAGGCAGGGCCATCTCCACCTCCTCAGTGGTCTGTATCCCAGTGCCACCAGAATCTTTACTAAGTTTCTAGGCTCTAACAACTTGATCCTGTTGCCTTTGTACCCCCAGCCCTGGGAGGGAGTGGCAGCAACTTTCTGAAGCTACTATCTCGTATTATCTCTGCATTCTCTTTTCACTTTTGTAGCCTTTGTGTTCCTCCTATACCTTGTTAACCCATTCCCTCTGTAACATTCTACTCCTAAAATTGCTGGGTGTTTTCCTAACCAGACCCTGAGGAATACCCTCCCTCATGAGCCTTTCTCTTTTTCTCGCACTACTTCTCATCTTAGCATCTGTGAACACCAGGTACTTTAGATGCCTTCTTATTCAAGTCCCCCACACTCCATTTGAATATAAGCTCCATGAGAACATAAAATTTGTGTTTTCTTTCTTGTTGAATACCCAGACTTCAGAACAGTTTCTTCTATTAGGTATGCCTTCAATATGTATCTGTCAAAAGAACAAATGAATGAATGAATGGGTGTAGAATGAACAAATGAAAGAAATGGCTATTTTTTTTTTTTAGATGGAGTCTTGTTGTGTCACCAGGCTGGAGTGCAGTGGCATGATCTCGGCTCACTGCAATCTCCACCTCCTGGGTGGAGCGATTCTCCTACCTCAGCCTCCCGAGTAGCTGGGACTACAGGCACACACCACCACACTCGGCTAATTTTTGTACTTTTAGTAGAGACAGGGTTTCACCATGTTGGCCAGAATGGTCTTGATCTCTTGACCTCGTGATCCGCCCACCTCAGCCTCCCAAATTGCTGGGATTACAGGTGGGAGCCAAAGCACTCGGCTGGCTCTGGTTATTTCTACGGCTTTATGCTTCCGCTCTCCGCTGTCCTATCCCATGTCCATTCTTGGCACTCTGTTACTCTCTCTAAACTAAATTCAGCTTCTATAGCTACCTTCTAGGCTAGCTGGCACTGAATAAGACTATCGAAATTGGATACTTTAGGTTAGTGGTTCTCAACTGTTATCCCCGGTGGGTACTGGGCAATGTCTGGAGACCACTTTCATTGTCACGACTAGGAGGCAAATGTCCCTCTGGCATCTATTTTGCAGGGATGCTGCAAAATGTCCATCCATGTGCAGAATAGCCCCCCATGACCAGGAATCATCTAGTCCAAAATGTCAACCGTGCCGCTGTTGCTATTAAGAAACCCTGATTTCGATGTTAACTGTTTAGAAACAAGAGACTCCTCAGATGATACTTTTAGGCATCTTTTGGTCCTGTTAATTTATTTCTCTGGCTATATAAGGCCAAGTATCCTTGATGAAGAAAGATACAACTGTTTTTGTCGTGGCCAAGGACCCAGATGTTTTTCAACAAAATGATATTTGAAATGCTGAGAACAGAATATCTGGAGGACTGGCTAAATATTTGGCTCTTTGGCTGGACTTTTGTAGAGTTATACAGACAGAGTCTGTGATTAAAAGTCAGAGAGCGATATGATAGCCAGAGGGCCAGGGGAGGGATGAGGGCAGGCAGTGGGCTGTATATGATGTTGCATAAGAAATGTTTAAAAGAACAGAGTGTCTTCTTTCTATTGATCCAAATCCCCTAATAATAATTATAAGAACCAGCTGTTTTTCTCCCAAATAATCCAAAGAATAGCCATTAACTGGAGACACAGAGTTTAAAAATGACATAAATCACTTGGGTATTTACATTTTGAAGGTCATTGTGGATGAGCCAGGTGGTCTCCTCCTGGACTTCAATTATCAAAATATATTTTCCTAAAAAAATTGACCTGCTTGGGTAATTGCTATTCTGATGAACTCCAACCCTAAGCTTCCTCTTCTACTCCCACATTTCCTTGAACAAGTTCATTCTATCATCTTAGCTACCAAAATATCCACAAGGTATATTTTTCTTCTCAGTGTATGGCAGCAATCCCATCTAATACATCAAGTGGAATACAAAGTACTATACAACTGTTATAAATTTTTCCGGCACAATTCCCAGAGTCATTACTTAGTGTCATCTTCTTTCCAAACTATACTTACTAACTTTTTTAGTAAACACATTTGAGCTTTCACCCATATTCATCATCTTTAAATTATAACTCCTCTAATCAAATAATTAAAGATGGTCATTAAAAGAACATTTAGTTGGTTTCACATACTTGCTGCTAAAATTGCAGTTGTTTAAAGACATTAAAGATAGTGTGTCCCAGAGGATACCTGTGAAGTTTGCCAGATAACACGGAGATGTCCAGCTAAATTTAAATATCAGATAAACCACATGGTTTTAAGCAAAAGTATCTCTCATGCAATATATGGGAAAGCTTTGTACTTGAAAACTTGTGGTTTATCTGAAATTCAAGTTTAACTGAATGTCCTATATTTTTATTTGCTAAATCTGACAACCTAGTGCTCGTCTGTCAAGGTTTACATCTTTGCAAACTCTTTTAATACAGAATTTCTTTCAAATAATATTAGCAAGAATATTTTCTTTGTGATTCATGGACTGTTCTTCTCTAATGAAGAGATACTCACAAAATAATTAGAATCTCTAGGAATATTTACCTCACTGAAAATAAAGCAGTCATGAACTCTGGTTTCAAATTATCAACCCATAATATCCTGAAAACAAGTTCCATGATCTTGACCATTTGCAAAGTGCATAGTTGCTGTTTCCTTTAGACTCTAATGCAACTAAAACTGAGTTCCCCTCTCTCCACTTAATCACAGGTCCCAGAGGAAAACCCAATGATTCCCCTTTTGGTTGATGATCAGTGGACATGGCATGTGAAGAAATAACTCCTTAGCCATGTCATATATGGTCATCGAACCAGGCTTGGCTCAGCTGATCTGATTACCTGAGTTTTCTCCTGATTAATTCTGAATGACACAGAAAAATCAATCATGAGGACAGCCAAAATAATCATCTAGTCAGATGATTCAGTTATATAAACTTGACCTTAACCTCTTCCTCTCAACCTATGTTCATTTCAAAGAGATTTTAGCAGATATGTGGGTGGGGGGAAGTAATAGCAGTAATGTTTTCCTCAAAATCTACTGTCTAACAAGTCAGTAAGTTAAGCGACTCCATTAAATGTAATTAACTAGCTTTAGGAATTCTTTTGTTTTTCCTCTTTTCTTTATACTAAAGAACACACATTATAAAATCTTAATCATATAAAACATCTACTCTGAATTGAATACCAGACACTAAGTAATTCAGCCCCAACCTCACAACTGGAAACACTTAGACACATTTTTTTCCTAACACTATACTGATACCTTTATTTGTGAAAAGTATATACTATTAAAAAATACAGATGTTTTGCCTTCCTATATTTCAGGGCACTATGACAGAAGTCTCTTTTCTCCTATGTGAAAATTATGTATTTTCTCCTTAATGAAGTGCAAATGCCTTCTTACTTTAAAATTCCAAAGATAAAATTCTTAAATATGACCTATTCTTTAACTCATGACACAGTGAATAAAAGCCTGCTCTAATACACATTGTTTTTAGACATGAGGTTGTAGACACTAAAATGAGGGCAGAAAAGGAGGAAGCACAGTTATACATACAGTGAGCAATAAGTGTGCCAATAACATAGTAAAGAAGCTTAAAAGTAGAAGATTTGAATAACATTAAGAAATCAAAGAATTCTCCTGGGAGTACTACATGGTTTAATTTTTTTTTTTTTTTTTTTTTTCTGAGACGGATTGCCACTCTGTCACCCAGGCTGGAACGCAGTAGCACGATCTCGGCTCACTGCAACCTCCACCTCCCAAGTTCAGGCAATTCTCCAGCCTCAGCCTCCCAAGTAGCTGGGACTATACAGGTGCACCACACTGCATCTGGCTAATTTTTGTATTTTTAGTAGAGACGGGGTTTCACCATGTTGGCCAGGCTGGTCTCAAACTCCTGACCTCAGGTGATCTGCCCACCTTGGCTTCCCAAAGTGCTGGGATTACAGGTGTGAGCCACCACCCTCGGCCCATGGTGTAATTTTTGAAGGACAAATATGAGTTTGTCACCTGAACCAAAAGAACAGGAACATTCCCAGCACACACTTAAAAAAGCAAACAACCTCCCTCCCCCAGTCAGCACACATGTTATGACTGTATGAAACAAATGATGTATTTGGAAGCCCCAAGCATTTTTGAGGGTTTGAACACCAAGTATAAAGCAAAGAGTAGGAATGAGGCTAGGGAAGTGGGAAATACCTTACTGCTTCCTTTTGAAGTACTGATGGATCAACTAAGAAAATCAGAGCAGGGGCTGAGCTGGCAAAGTGAGCAGATTGGCTCAATGGAGCTTAAGAAATATTAGTCGTGAACTGTTGTGCAAGAGAAGGGAGAATGAGAAGTCCCTACAGAGGGGAACTCAGAAGCCAGGGCACTGAAGAGGAATCGGTGACTCTGACAATGAGAGGGAGTTTGCCTTGGGATATTTGGACACAAATCATTCATTCAGCCAACACACAACATTTCGTTCAGCCAAACTGCAGGCATTGCCAATGTGATAGTACTAAGCAATGGGGACTTTTAAGTGGTAACGAGGCCGCTAGGGCTCCTCCCTTGTGAATGGTATTAAGTCCCCTATAGAGGAAGCGTCACACAGTTCAATCACTTGCCCTTCTGCCATGTGAACACACAGCGTTCCTCCCCTCTGGAGGAGCTGCCCTCATGAGACAATTGAACCTGCCAGTGCCTGGATCTTGGACTTCTCAGCCTCCAGAACTGTAAACAATAAATTAGTGTTCTTTATGCATTACCCAGTCATTAGTATTTAGTTATAGCAGCACAAACAAAGATACGCTGGTTGTTCAAAATGAAAGAAAATTAAAATCTTATGCTTCCTTTTCTGCTATGTTTCCTGTTTCTGCTTTAACAAATTATCACAAACGTGTGGCTTAAAACAACACACATTCATTGTTTTACTTCTCTGGGGGTCAGTAGCGTGAAATGTTTCTCACTGGGCTGCAATCAAGGCGTCGGCAGGGCTGCATTCCTTTCTGGAGGTTCTCAGGAAAAATCCATTTTCCTTCCTTTTGCAGCTACTAGAGGCTGCTCACTTTCCTTGGCTTGTGGCTGTCCTGTCATCATCAAAGACAGTAATGGTCAGTAGAACCTTTCTCATATCACATCCCTCCAAAGGGAAAGTCCTGCCTCTCTCTTCCACTTTTAAGGATTCCTGTGATTACACTGGGCCCACCTGGATAATCCAGGCTCATCTTTTCACCTCAAGGACAGCTGATTAGCAAACTTAATTCCACCTGAAACCTTAATTCCCTCCTGCCAGGTAGCACATTCCACAGGTTCCAGGGATTAGAGCATAACTGAGAAGGAGGTATTATTTGGCCTACCATACTGGTTTTAGAAATGCATGTTCTAGTACCCAAGACCCTGGTAGAGTGCACCATCCACAGAAGCCACGTGAATCTTACAAGATAGCGTTGAAGAGAGGAAAATCTTTGTTCCATCCACTGGCTTGTGGCACGGGACAGAATGGGAGACTGGAACTATTCAAGTTAAAATGAAGTTAAATCTGAGCAGTGCTACTTTGCAAATTTACTGGAATAAAGAAGCAGGCTTTTTGCTTGATCTAGCTTATATCCTGTTAGAAACAAAATAGCCAGGCAAAACTACAGGAGAAAATGTATCATTAAATAGAATAAGACTAAAAGACCAGGAAAGTTTGATCTTTTCCAGGTGGGATAAACAGTTAACTCTCAGTAGACAATGTTTTCCTGTTGCTAGGCTGACTAGCGGTGGTGGCTGAGCTGTTTATCTTTAAGAAAACATACCTATATCTTTTTACTTGACAACTACAATATAATCTGTCTGGGGGTTGTTCATCATTTAAGAAAGGGTGAAAAAAGTCCTCTCCCAGAAAGTGTTCAAATCCGTGAGCTGAAATGATGATAACATCATGAGAGGCATCATAATTTATCTGTAGCATGTAAATCACTGCGGCTCCCCTCTGAGGATGCTCGCTAAAATGATGAATAGCTCTGCGCGCTGTGAGAGCGACCCTGAGGAATTCACCAGCCAGACTTTGACAGGAGAGCTGCCTCCCAGTCTCTTCCGGATGAGAAGAAGCAATGACTTAACAGGTTTGAAAATTCAGTTTTTTAATCACTTGTTAAAACATTTAGTTTGACTTTATCCATAAAGGCACAGTCTGGCAAGAGTTGAACAATGACCCTAAGAAACCGATCAAGATCCAACCTGGTCTGGGTGATGCTGGGCTGCCAGACTTTTTGTTGTTGTTGTTCCCCCACTGGATGTATTCAGCTGTGTCTCAACTTGCTCTTTGCCAGTAAAACTAGTCTTAGAGCCAAACATTTCCTGCATTTTCTAACACAAGAGGTCCCTCAAGTGTCTGCATACCCTTGCAGCCTCCTGCATAAAATAGAAGTGAGAATGTTAGAGAAAAGGAAATGTCATTTTATGGGTTTTATTTTAGAAAATCTAACGTTTATCGTAAAAGATCAATAGATAACATTCTGTTGAAGTTTTCACTGTAGTGCCCTGTGGAGGTGTGGATGATCAAATTCTTTTTAGTTTTAGCAATTGTTATGGGCTGAATGTGTCCACCCCCCAAATTCATATGTCGAAGCCCTACCCGCCAATGGGATGGTATTGGGAGGTGGAGCCTTTGGGAGGTGATTAGGTTTAGATTAGATCATGAGGGTGTGACTTGCATGATAGGATTTGTGCCCTTATAAGATAACGAAGACAGAGGTATCTCCCTCTTTCTCTCTTCTCCCTCTCTCCTTCTTCTCTCCCTCTTGTCCACTGTCCCTCTCTTCTCTCCCTCTCTCCCTCCTCTTTCTCCTCTCACTCCTCTCTCCCTCTCTCCCTATCTCTCCATATGCCCAAGCATTGAAAAAGCCATGTGAGCTGGAAGTGAGAAGGTGGCTATTTACAAACCAGGAATCTGGCCTCCACCAGGAACCAAATCTGCCAGCATTTTGATCTTGGACTTTGAGCCTCCAAAACTGTAAGCAATAAATGTCTGTTGTTAATCTACCCAGTCTGTGGTACTTTTTATAGTAGACTGAGCTGACTAAGAAAGTAATTTAAGGGTAAGAAATATCTTATTAAATTTCATATTGCCTGTAGCATCCATCATAGTACTTCAAATACAGAGAAAACTCAGTGTGATATTATTAAAAATAATGAGACTAGAGATTATAAGAAACATGGTTGGAGTGCTTACTCTGTGACAGGTACAATGTTAAGCACGTTGTATATTTTAGTTCATTTAATTCTCACAGAAGCCACATGTGATAGGTATTATCTATCCATATTATAGCTAAGGAAGTTGAAGTGTGGAGAAGTTGACCTGTCCAAAATCTCCCAGCTAGAAAGTGGCAGAGCTGTGATATAACTCCTGGTGCATCTAACTACAGAGTGAGACTCTTAATCTGCACGATCCTAACTGCATTAGTTTACCAAGGTTTCCATAACAAATTATTACAAACAGGGGACTTAAAACAAGATAAATTCATTTTTCACAGCTTTTGAGGCTAGAATCGAGGTGTCAGCAGGACCATGCTCCATCTGGAGGCTCTAGGGAAGAATCCTTCCTTGAGTCTTCCTAACTCTTGGGGGCTCCCAGCATCTCTTGGCACTCCTGAGCTTGTAGACCCATTGTTCAAATCTCTTCCTCCATCTTCACATGGCCTTCTGACCTGTGTCTCTTTATGTATCCTCTCTTCTTTTTTTTCCCCCAATAATATCATTCACTGGATTTAGAGCCCACTATAGTCCATTATAACCTCATCTTAACTACTTAAGTTTGCAAAGCCTTTTTTTTCCAAATAAGGTCACTTTCTGAGATTCACTTGAATGAGTTTGGTGGGGGGCACACTATTCAGCCCACTACATGAACCATTTCACCTCATTTTCTTCCATTTTTACTGTATTTGTGTCTCCCCAAAATTTATATGTTGAAATCTTAACCCCCAATGTGATGATAATAGGGGGTGGGGCTTTGGAGGATGATTAGGACATGGAAGTAGAGCCCTCATGAATGAGATTAATGCTCTTATTTAAAAGGACTAGAAAATTCTCACCCCTTTTACCATGCAGATGCAGCAAGAAGGCACCATCTATGAGCCAGAGAGCAGGCCCTCATCAGACATGAAGTCTTCCTTGATCTTGGACTTCCCAGCATCTAGAACAGTCAGAAATAAATGTCTGTTGTTTACAAGCTACTCAGTTTATGGTGTTATGTTATAGCAGCCCAAACAGACTAAGATAAGCCTCTCATCTGAGCATCCTTCTTTCCTGACAGAATTATTTCTTGCTGGGCTGGACATGGTGGCTCACGCCTGTAATCCCAGCACTTTGGGAGGCTGAAGCAGGTGGATCACTTGAGGTCAGGAGTTTGAGACCAGCTTGGCCAACAGGGAGAAACCCCATCTCTACTAAAAATACAAAAATTAGCCAAGTGTGGTGGCACACACCTGTAGTCCCAGCCAGCAGGAGAATCTCTTGAATCCAGGAGACGGAGGTTGCAGTGAGCTGAGAAGGCACCACTGCACTCCAGCCTGGGTGGCTCCATCTCAAAAGAAAAAAAAAATATTTCTTGCGGGACTTCCTTTGCCCATTTACTATTACCCCTGTTAAAAATGTTCCTTCTGCTGATCCACACAAACAGCAGCTTTAAACCTGACTCTATCATGAAATGTTTTATTTCTTGTCCATGTCATTTTCTTGGTACAGAATCAAAAGTTGCTTCTAAAGACTTATGTTTGTGATATTTTATGTCCGTGGAACCCTTGCATTACTCTTTAGGATGTGAAGTCTCCACCCCTGGCTTGTTTGCTACTTTGGATCTGGATCTGTTGAGCTTTACTCTTTGGTGTCCATCCTGTTCTTAGCATGGCATCCAACAGAGCCAATGGTGTTCCTGTGCAGTGACTGTTCATGGGATGGCCGCATAGAGAAATGAGTGGAGGGTACTTGTGACCCCTTGTCAATAGTACCCCATCTTCGAGTTGCCTTTATATCAATGAAAAGGAATGTGGCATGGACACTGGATTTAGCACAGCTTGTAAAAGGCACTGCAAAATTCTGCATACCCTTCCTTGGCAGGTTCTAAAACTGTAAAAGAGAAGATACTGTATTAGTCTGGATTCTCTAGAGAGAAAGAACTAATAAAATATATACATACATATATATATGATAGGATATATATATACACTAATATATATACTAATAGGATATATATACATATATATATATATGAGTATATTAACTCACAGGATCACAAGGTCACACCATATGCCGTCTGCAAGCTGAGGAGCAAGGAGAGCCAGTCTGAGTTCCAAAACTGAAGAACTTGAGTCCAATGTTCAAGGGCAGGAAGCATCCAGCACAGGAGAAAGATGTAGGCTGGAAGGCTAGGCCAGTCTAGTCTTTTCATGTTTTTCTGCCTGCTTTATATTATAGCCATGCTGGCAGCTGATTAGATGGTGCCCACCCAGTTTAAGGGTGGGTCTGCCTTTCCCAGCCCACTGATTCAAATGTTAATCTCCTTTGGCAACATCCTCAGAGACACACCCAGAATCAATACTTTGTACCCTTCGATCCAATCAAGTTCAGTATTAACCATCACAGATACAGACTGTGAAATTCACAGTCCAAATGTTCCAGCTTGGGTAACAGAGGAACAAGAGCCAAGTGAGAAGGAAAAGGGTCCTAGAAGCTATGTGGTAACCTTATTCATATATTTGCCTGACTAAAATCTAAAAATAGCCCTTCCTTAGCTGACACCCCACCCACAGACAGCTGTTGAGAACTTGTAACACTGATCTTTAAGATTCACACAGAAGAACAGGGTCACTTTTATTAAGACAAAACACATAGCTCTCTGTAGTTTTTAGCAAAGCAGGACAAGTTTGGTGTGGCTGTTGAAAAAGCAAGGTGGGCCTTTTGCTTTGGGGATTCACAGCTCTCTTCTCGTACAAGGAGCCTGCTCTTTGTAGAAAATGCCAGACTCTACATCAACACAGCTACAGTCCACAGTTTATCTGAGCACAAGTGAAGAAGGCTGGTGTTTCCAACAGAGTGTTCACTAAATTCTAAGGGATATAAACAGGCAAAATTGGAGGAAAAAAGAGAAAAAAGGACAAGAGAAAAGAAGAAAACGGAAAAGTGTGAGGTGTGTACAAGTCTCTAAAATTACAGTGCCCTGGAAGATGACAGAGTGGTGGGTGTTAGCATGGGCTTTGGTGTCAGCCTTGCCAGGCTGAGGGACCCACCCTGGTCATCCCCTCACCCACATCTTGCCCACTTTGGACTGGGGCCCTTGGCAGCCATGTTGCCTGGCTTCCCTTCTCCCAGCTCCTTTCTGCCTCCTTATTGCCTTTTTTTTTTTCCTGCTTTCTGAGTGCTAAGTACCTAGATTGTCATTTCTTCCAACAAGATAAAAAATCCACATGCTCCTTCATTTAGTAACCCGAGCCCTTTCTTTGTGTTCTTAACTCTAGGAATGTCATCTTGAGTTGACTGGCAGGACAGTGGCATCTGACTAGATAATCATGGTAATGTATGTCCTCATTCAGATATGTCTGTCTTTCTACCTTCATTGTTTCATGTAACTCTCCTGAATAAAGCTTGTTACTTGTTCCTGGGAACATAAAGCTGAAAAAGACAAATTCAAGATCTCAAAGTATTTACAGTGTAGGATGCAGAGAGTTAGTAACTACAGAGAGCGGTGCTAAGTGCTAGGGAGGAGATACACATCAGATATTCAGATAGCAAAAAAAGACTCGTCTAAATTATTCGGGTGCTGTGGGGTTATAGACGGCTTCTAAAAGGATGTAAAATTCTCACTATGTTTCACACATAGAAAAAACAATATTATTTCAGCAGGAAATGTACTCGATTACCACTCCCCCCAAAAAAACCGCACAAACATAATTCTTTGATAACTGCATTGTTTGTGTCTTACACCCAGCAAGTTGGAAATGTAAGGGCATTTCTTAAGCACCTGCCTTCCTGGGTCATTCCTCTGGGAAACTAGACATAGCCTAAGGATATGCATTAGGTTTTCTCAGGGCTGCCATAACAAAGGACCACAGACTGGGTGGCTTAGCAACAGAAACGTACTTTCTTTTTTTTTTTCATTTTAAATATAATTTAATTGTAAGATTCCACAACTTAATTTTTAATAATGTCTGTGTTAACAATTGACTATAAAGTTCTGAAAAATTTAACAATTATCTTTCACAGGTTGATGAGAGTCAGCTCTGACACACTACTACACAAAATCCTAGTATAGTGACTTAAACACAACACATTTCCTTTGTTTTGTGTGACAGGAAGTTCAGGGATGAGCATCTGAGGGCTGGTGGCTCATCAGGAACCAAGACTCTTTTTTTCTGCTCTGATGTCCCAAGCACAATATCACCACCGATCCCACAGAAATACAAACTACCATCATAGATTACTACAAACACCTCTACGCAAATAAACTAGAAAATCTAGAAGAAATGGATAAATTCCTCGACACATACACTCTCCCAAGACTAAACCAGGAAGAAGTTGAATCTCTGAATAGACCAATAACAGGAGCTGAAATTGTGGAAATAATCAATAGCTTACCAACCAAAAAGAGTCCAGGACCAGATGGATTCACAGCCGAATTCTACCAGAGGTACAAGGAGGAACTGGTACCATTCCTTCTGAAATTATTCCAATCAATAGAAAAAGAAGGAATCCTCCCTAACTCATTTTATGAGGCCAGTATCATCCTGATACCAAAGCCGGGCAGAGACACAACCAAAAAAGAGAATTTTAGACCAATATCCTTGATGAACATTGATGCAAAAATCCTCAATAAAATACTGGCAAACCGAATCCAGCAGCACATCAAAAAGCTTATCCACCATGATCAAGTGGGCTTCATCCCTGGGATGCGAGGCTGGTTCAATATACGCAAATCAATAAATGTAATCCAGCATATAAACAGAACCAAAGACAAAAACCACATGATTACCTCAATAGATGCAGAAAAGGCCTTTGACAAAATTCAACAATGCTTCATGCTAAAAATTCTCAATAAATTAGGTATTGATGGGACGTATCTCAAAATAATAAGAGCTATCTATGACAAACCCACAGCCAATATCATACTGAATGGGCAAAAACTGGAAGCATTCCCTTTGAAAACTGGCACAAGACAGGGATGTCCTCTCTCACCACTCCTATTCAACATAGTGTGGGAAGTTCGGGCCAGGGCAATTAGGCAGGAGAAGGAAATAAAGGGTATTCAATTAGGAAAAGAGGAAGTCAAATTGTCCCTGTTTGCAGATGACATGATTGTATATCTAGAAAACCCCATTGTCTCAGCCCAAAATCTCCTTAAGCTGATAAGCAACTTCAGCAAAGTCTCAGGATACAAAATCAATGTACCAAAATCACAAGCATTCTTATACACCAATAACAGACAAACAGAGAGCCAAATCATGAGTGAACTCCCATTCACAACTGCTTCAAAGAGAATAAAATACCTAGGAATCCACCATACACGGGACATGAAGGACCTCAAGGAGAACTACAAACCACTGCTCAATGAAATAAAAGAGGATACAAACAAATGGAAGAACATTCCATGCTCATGGGTAGGAAGAATCAATATCGTGAAAATGGCCATACTGCCCAAGGTCATTTATAGATTCAATGCCATCCCCATCAAGCTACCAATGACTTTCTTCACGGAATTGGAAAAAACTACTTTAAAGTTCATATGGAACCAAAAAAGAGCCCGCATCGCCAAGTCAATCCTAAGCCAAAAGAACAAAGCTGGAGGCATCACGCTACCTGACTTCAAACTATACTACAAGGCTACAGTAACCAAAACAGCATGGTACTGGAACCAAAAGAGAGATATAGATCAATGGAACAGAACAGAGCCCTCAGAAATAATGCCGCATATCTACAACTATCTGATCTTTGACAAACCTGAGAAAAACAAGCAATGGGGAAAGGATTCCCTATTTAATAAATGGTGCTGGGAAAACTGGCTAGCCATATGTAAAAAGCTGAAACTGGATCCCTTCCTTACACCTTATACAAAAATTAATTCAAGATGGATTAAAGACTTAAACGTTAGACCTAAAACCAAAAAAACCCTAGAAGAAAACCTAGGCATTACCATTCAGGACATAGGCATGGGCAAGGACTTCATGTCTAAAACACCAAAAGCAATGGCAACAAAAGCCAAAATTGACAAATGGGATCTAATTAAACTAAAGAGCTTCTGCACAGCAAAAGAAACTACCATCAGAGTGAACAGGCAACCTACAAAATGGGAGAAAATTTTCACAACCTACTCATCTGACAAAGGGCTAATATCCAGAACCTACAATGAACTCAAACAAATTTACAAGAAAAAAAAAAAACAACTCCATCAAAAAGTGGGGGAAGGACATGAACAGACACTTCTCAAAAGAAGACATTTATGCAGCCAAAAGACCCATGAAAAAATGCTCACCATCACTGGC
The DNA here is from genome assembly GCF_029289425.2 of Pan paniscus. Taxonomy (NCBI): domain Eukaryota; kingdom Metazoa; phylum Chordata; class Mammalia; order Primates; family Hominidae; genus Pan; species Pan paniscus. The sequence continues at coordinate 20,918,563 of NC_073252.2, read as the reverse complement.
CATCAGAGAAATGCAAATCAAAACCACAATGAGATACCATCTCACACCAATTAGAATGGCAATCATTAAAAAGTCAGGAAACAACAGGTGCTGGAGAGGATGTGGAGAAATAGGAACACTTTTACACTGTTGGTGGGACTGTAAACTAGTTCAACCATTGTAGAAGTCAGTGTGGCGATTCCTCAGGGATCTAGAACTAGAAATACCATTTGACCCAGCCATCCCATTACTGGGTATATACCCAAATGACTATAAATCATGCTGCTATAAAGACACATGCACACGTATGTTTATTGTGGCACTATTCACAATAGCAAAGACTTGGAACCAACCCAAATGTCCAACAATGATAGACTGGATTAAGAAAATGTGGCACATATACACCATGGAATACTATGCAGCCATAAAAAATGATGAGTTCATGTCCTTTGTAGGGACATGGATGAAATTGGAAATCATCATTCTCAGTAAACTATCGCAAGAACAAAAAACCAAACACTGCATATTCTCACTCATAGGTGGGAACTGAACAATGAGAACATATGGACACAGGAAGGGGAACATCACACTCTGGGGACTGTTGTGGGGTGGGGGGAGGGGGGAGGGATAGCATTGGGAGATATACCTCATGCTAGATGATGAGTTAGTGGGTGCAGCGCACCAGCATGGCACATGTATACATATGTAACTAACCTGCACATTGTGCACATGTACCCTAAAACTTAAAGTATAATAATAATAATAATTAAAAAAAGACAAAAAAGGTCGACAAGCCAACAAATGAGGGTGGCTTCTAGAGCTGGAAAAGGCAAGGAACCAGATTCTCCCCTAAGGCCTCCAGAAGGAGCCCATTCCTCCTAACAAAGGACTTCCTGTCTCCAGAACAATAAGATAACAAATGTGCATTGTTTATAGCCACTGTTGTTTTGCGTTAAGTTTTGTGAAAATTCAGTATGGCAGCAATAGGAAGCGAATACAGTGTCTTTTACCAAATAAACACACTTCACCCTGTTCCTGCTCCCTTGTTGCTCCATGGCATGCAGACATGGAGTGGATGGCAGCCACCTCGCAATCTGGAAGCCATTTGAATGAGGATGAAACTTACTTTCTCAAAGTTCTGGAGGCTAGAAGTCTAAGATCAAGGTTTCAGCAGGGTCGATATCTTCTGAGGCTTCTCTCCTTGGCTTGTAGATGGTTGTCTTCTCTCTGCCTTCACAGGGTCTTTCTTCTGTACCAGTTTGTGTCCAAATTTTCTCTTCTTCTAAGGATGCCAGTTGTAATAAAGTAGGACCACTCTAGGGACCTCATCCTAACTTAATTACCTCTTTAAAGCCTTCCCTGTAATTGCAGTCACATTCTGAGGAACTTGGGATTGGTGCTTCAACCCATGAATTTTTGGTGGACACAATTAGGCCCATCACAGGATGATGGAGGTGTGTACTTCAGAGCCAGACCAACACAATTTCAAATCCAAGCTCAAATTGTGATCTGAAGGGATCTTTATGGTCTCTAGCCTCAGTTCTGTCTATTAGGAAGTAAGATTAATGAGAATTTGCGAGGGATGTGCTACACTTAGCACTAGCTAGTGCCTGATAAATTGCAGAAACTTGATAAATGGTAACAGTTATTCCATTGCTAATGCTCAGTGTCACCAATGATAGTTGATGATGCTTCTCTGGGCAGCAGATCCTCTCTTACTATTACTTCTTCCTTCTGTGCTACGTTTTTAATCCCTGGAGCCTTTTGATAGACACGTTTGCCCAGCAGATTCCTGTGGCTCTTATCAGGACAGTTGGGAACGAGACATTTTCTAGCCTCTCTTTTTTCTCAGGTCCAGGCACTGATCCTGCACTGTGACAACATTTTCTTGACCCTTACTGGAAATAAGAAAAAAAAAAAGATAAAGAGAAAATTGTGGTCTTTGCCTTCCAGTAATGTAATGGAGTCTTTTTCCTTGGGGTTTGGCAGAAAGAGGCACTGGTGGCAGCATGACAGGGTCATGCCCTCCTGCTCATGGTTGCTGTTCCACTTGAGGCCCCCCCTAAACATAGATGGGGCCATGGGGAGCCCACAATACAACCTGTCATCAGGAAGCCCTGGGAAACACAAATTGTGTTTTGGAATAAAACAAACAAACACCAGCATTTGAATACTCTCACGCCCAAGGTCATTTGTGTCACCCACTTGGCCTGCAGGACCCCACGGAAACATAAAACCAGTGAGCAGCCCTTTGATCTCACACCTTCTTTGGACCATTTTAATCAATTAACCATGAAGTCCCTCCACTTCGCTTACGCAGACCTCTATATAAAATGACTTTGGTCTGGCTGACACGTTACTGCATCCGAGATCAAAGATTGTAGCAAATGCCAAATTCAGCCAGGATAATTCTGAGCCTTTTTTCCCAGCCCACTCCTCTCCCAGCTCTTAGAAGCACTTTTCTTGCAAGGTCAGAAAGGGGAGATTTTGAATGCTGATGGACACAAAAACGAGCTTCGTGAGGATGTGAAGAGACCATCAGTACAAGAGGCGAGGTGGTGGCTAGCAGAGGAGGCTGGCATGCACTCAGCTAAAACAAAGTACATTTTAAAAGTTAATAATGCCCATAGAAGGAAAAAATGAAAAATGCTTTCTGAAGTAATTTGAAGAGTGGCCTCCTGTTTAGTTATGAGATTAATTAGATCTCTGGAAGCAGGCACTGAATCCCCTGGACTCAGGATTGCAGCCTAACCTAATCACCCGCTATTAGTGATATATGGCACCGTCATTCTCGGGAATAAAACTCCTTCCCATGTGTGTGTGCATTAGTGAGAAAATGTGGGGGTGGAACTGTGCTTCCCACCATTTTACCACAAAGGGAAAGTTGAGAATGATCATTTGTGGTGACCCTACTGTGTCTTGGGCTAGTGCTAGGAATTTTATGTATTATCTAAATGTCTGTCATCACAATAACTCTGGGGAAGGCAGAATATACTATCTTCATTTCTCAGATGATGAGCCCAAATCTGAGAGCAGTTCACAGGCTTACTGGTGGTCAGACACTGACCTCCAAACCCCACCTCTTTAATAATACCTACTTGTCACCACACACTTGTGTAATCTTTCACCTGTGGGCTTCATCTTGTGAAATATTTGGTCCACCATACCCCCTGAAATAATTTATTTTCTTGATTTCAAGTACAGACATCTATAACTGTTGATCAGAGCTCTCGGTCAGCATGAGCTAACCAGTGTCAGGATACTCAGCTCATAAATTGCCAGTCAAAAGCAAAGGAAGTGCAGACTCACCACAGGAAAATAAATTACACCTACCTGAAAGATGGAAAATATTAATAATTATAATTCTTGATTAAGCACCTTTTATGGACCACTCATGGCTGTGGGCACCTTGCTCATGTTATAATTAATCTTTCCTATGGTCCTGTGACATAGACATCCCTAACCCCACTTTATATATATGATGGATAAAGAAGAAGGAGAAAGACTTACTCAGTGTTTCTCAGCTAGTAACTGGGATTTGAATTTCTAGTTCCTTTCATACAACTTCTTAATCTTTATTAATTATCTTCTTAGAATCCCAGAGTTTGAGAATACAGACTATGAAGGCTTAAATGTAGGAGGTGCTATTACTACTTTGAAGAAAATGTGATACTCTTAAAAGGCTCTTCCAACATTTGAACATTTCTGCAAGGTAGAGAGATCTCACTGAGCTACTGTGGTGTGGCCCTTGGCTGGATGTGAATGACCAGTGGATTCCCAATCTGAGAAGCTTCGTGAAGCCAGCACCAAAGCAGTTAGTGAACCATTAAGTTTAATTCTTATTTAATATGAAAGTACCTCCTAATGCTGGTTCCAATAGGAAAACAACAACAACAAGGATTTAGAAGCTTTAAAAAATAAGTGACTCTATATACTGTCAAACTCAGAAAAATAAAAATTATGAAAGAGCAAAGTAAAATAAACTTTCAATTCAGTTCCAAGAAAAGTCAAGAAGCTGGAAACATATCCGGAGTCCACATGTGCAGAGCTGAGCCACAATCATTATACAAAGCAAAGTGGAAAGTTTGGGGTGAGCTTTGGAAAGGAAGAGAGCCTAGTTCTGTGGCTTGGAGATTGTGGTTCAGAGAGCTGGGTATGGAAAGAGCCCCCTACATCATGTCATTCTTAACAGCACATGTGGTAGGGACCAGGGTTAGAAGCACTGAGTGAACTAGGAAAAGCAGATGTCTGTGTGGTCAGGGGGCAACTTAGTTGGTCAAGAATTCTGAAAAATAAGAAGGTAGTTTTGGCTTATGATCCAGTAGGAAACCAGCGAAGGGAGGTGTTTCCGATATAGGAACCAAACCATGGGATGAGGATGCTCTCACTGCTCTGGTTGGGTTTGGAATCTCTCTTTTGAGGAGACAGCAGCATCTCGAACCAAAAAGAAATTCATCTTCAGCTTAAGTGCTGCACATAGGAAATGGGACAGAACCATCAATAATAGCTAATAGCTATTGAGTGTTTAATAAGTGCTGATTCTAATCACTGGATATAGTTGAAGCCATTATACCCTCATAGTAACCCTGTGACGTGAACACTGTAGATGAGGAAACTGAGATACTAAGACTGGCAAATTGACCTGCCTAAGGTCACATGGTAGACATATGCTAGAGTTGAGGTTTGACAGTCAGGCCCTGGACATCAGAGGTAGTTCACTAAGCCACTGTATTTCAGTGACTTCCACTGCATATTAGAACCCTAATGCATTCACACAGCCGCTGTTCAATCTACATTCTTTTCAGTAGGTTAGGGAATTTTACTCCAGGGTGAGGAAGACAATTGGGTATTTCCTTATCATTGTGTTTAATTTTTGCTTAATGTGAATATACTTCTCAAAAACATAAAAACTAGGATTGGAGCACAGTTCTGATATAATGACTATGTGATTGCCTTAAGTGAATTATATTAACCAAATTTCGCTGAACTTAGATTTCTCTGGGAAGGAGCTGCCCCACAGATGAATAAACTGGAGACTCAGACACTGAGACAAGGCAGCTGATTCCTTAAGGTTAGCTCTAAAGGTGAGGTGAGTACCTACCTGGGCAGCTACTAGGCATCAAGCACCCAGATTAGGGCATTACCCACATCAATATCAAGGTCACCCACCCCCTGAGGAAAATAGAACTGGGATGGCATCACCATTCAAACATGGGTCTATTTTATTCTCATATGGGTACCTTTTCCACGTATCATAGTATCACACAAAGGCAAAAGAAAATTTAAAAATGGAAACTTCGTAGGCTCTGGTCAGAGCACATGACCTTAGTATCCTGTTCTTCAATTCTCACTGAAAGTTCAACTGTGACAAAAAAGGAATTCAATATTCATGGATGATAAACTAAAGCAGAGGTCTCTCAAAGTTAAATTTTGTTTACTGTGGTAAAATATACATAATATAAAATTTAACATTTTAACTATTTTAAGTGTGTAATCCAGTGGCATTAAATATATTTAGATTGTTGTACAACCATCACTTCCATCCATCTCCAGAACTTTTTCATCTTCCCCAGTGAGTCTATGTATCCATTACATAACTCCCCATTTCTGCCTTCTACCAGCTCCTGGTAACCACTACTCTATTTTTTGTCTCTATGAATTTGACTCTTCTGGATACCTCATATAGGTAGAATTGTACAATACTTGATCTTTTGGGTCTGGCTTATTCATGTAGCATAGTGTCTTCAAAGTTCATCTATGTTAAAGCAGGTATAAGAAATTCTTTCCTTTTTGAGGCTGATAGTATTCCATTGTATGTTTTATATATATCTCGCTTTTCTATTCATCTGTATATGGACTTGGGTTCCTTCCACCTTTTGGCTATTCCTGTTTTCTGATATAAGTTAAATAAATATTGTAGTATATTTTATTTTTATGGATATACTTATTTTTAAATTGATTTTATGTATGTTGACTAGGAAAATACATACATTTGGGAACCAAGTAAAAACACAAAAGTATGAAATAAAAATAAATATTGCTGAAAGTTGTAAATATTGTCTCCCCTTTTTTCCTGGATTATTTTGCACATATCCTGGGGTGTTTGATTCCCTTCTTGGGGGACACAGGCACCAAGGATGTGTTCATTCATTCCTGTGGATCTTTGAATGTTATTCTTTGGTCAAGTTAAATAATCAGAGAGCTGGTTATTTGGCCTTCATTTTGTTGACCCTTATAGAACTGAACTTTTTTCAAATTTTATTTTGGTTGTATGTCCCTGAGGGAAATTACAACAAGAGACAGTTCTAGAAAATTTGTTACTCATTTGAGGTTACTTTGGTTGAGAATGTGACTCACTTCCTAAACCATTGTCTCTTTTATAAAATTTCTCTCAAGTTTCAGTGTCAGGAAATTCTGGGTTTCTCTGGGCACCTGATATGTTTTCATTTTCTGTATGTGAGCTATGATCACATTATCCACTTTTGGGGCCATTCCATTGCTCAGAATTTAATGTATCAGCTTCCTTACCATTTTTTCAAGACCTTAAGACAGCTGTGCATTAAATACTCTGATTTTCTCTTGTTGGTCAAACCTCATTTCATTTTACTCTTATTTATCTCATTAGATAAATCACATTAAGAGAGCTACTATTCATTGAGCTTGTGCTATGTACCAGGCATATTTTGGGGGACTTTGCATGTATTATTTATTTCTAACAATTACATTCTAAGACACATACTATTTTCTAAATTTTAGTGATGAGGAAAACCAGATATGTCTGACTCCAAAGCTACTGTTTGCTATCCGCTTATTATCATAGATGTCATTTGGTAACCTACTTCTACCTCAGGTTCAGTTTAGAAACCAAGCCTTATAAATCAATGAATCAAGGGGGATAAATCTAACAATTCCCAAATTCTAGACTCTATGTGCATAAACAGTGTCTCATGGACTATAGAAACAAACAAACAAAAAAATCATTTTAAATCCCTCCTCTGACATTCCTAGACAAGCCACCAGGACAATTCCTAACAAGGCAAAGACTAGCTACCTATTTCCAAACTCATTTCCTCTATCTCCCAGGAAACAGCTAAGTTTCCTTTCCCAGCTTCCCTTGCAGGCAGGTGTGGCCATGTGACTGAGTTCTAGCTAATTGGATGTCCCATAAAGCCCTCCCTGGACATGCTCCGTGCTTCCTCTTCTTCCTCCAGGGAGACACACATTGTCACCAAAATCTATAGAGAATGATGGAGCCACAGGGTAGAAGGAGCCTGGGTCTTGGCTTCTCACTGGCTTTGAAATCCATGTGTTACCACAAAGGGGTCCCAATCCAGACACCAAGAGAAAGTTCTTGGATTTCACACAGGAAAGAATTCAGGGTAAGTTCATTGAGTAAAGTGAAAACAAGTTTAGTTATTGTATATCTAGAAAACCCCATTGTCTCAGCCCAAAATCTCCTTAAGCTGATAAGCAACTTCAGCAAAGTCTCAGGATACAAAATCAATGTACAAAAATCACAAGCATTCTTATACACCAATAACAGACAAACAGAGAGCCAAGTCATGAGTGAACTCCCATTCACAATTGCTTCAAAGAAAATAAAATACTTAGGAATCCAACTTACAAGGGACGTGAAGGATCTCTTCAAGGAGAACTACAAACCACTGCTCAATGAAATAAAAGAGGATACAAACAAATGGAAGAACATTCCATGCCCATGGGTAGGAAGAATCAATATCATGAAAATGGCCATACTGCCCAAGGTCATTTATAGATTCAATGCCACCCCCATCAAGCTACCAATGACTTTCTTCACAGAATTGGAAAAAACTACTTTAAAGTTCATATGGAACCAAAAAAGAGCCCGCATCGCCAAGTCAATCCTAAGCCAAAAGAACAAAGCTGGAGGCATCACGCTACCTGACTTACCAAACTATACTATAAGGCTACAGTAACCAAAACAGCATGGTACTGGTACCAAAACAGAGATATAGATCAATGGAACAGAACAGAGCCCTCAGAAATAACGCCGCGTATCTACAACTATCTGATCTTTGACAAACCTGAGAAAAACAAGCAATGGGGAAAGGATTCCCTATTTAATAAACGGTGCTGGGAAAACTGGCTAGCCATATGGAGAAAGCTGAAACTGGATCCCTTCCTTACACCTTATACAAAAATTAATTCAAGATGGATTAAAGACTTAAACGTTAGACCTAAAACCATAAAAACCCTAGAAGAAAACCTAGGCATTACCATTCAGAACACAGGCATGGGCAAGGACTTCATGTCTAAAACACCAAAAGCAATGGCAACAAAAGCCAAAATTGACAAATGGGATCTAATTAAACTAAAGAGCTTCTGCACAGCAAAAGAAACTACCATCAGAGTGAACAGGCAACCTACAAAATGGGAGAAAATTTTCACAACCTACTCATCTGACAAAGGGCTAATATCCAGAAGCTACAATGAACTCAAATTTACAAGAAAAAAACAAACAACCCCATCAAAAAGTGGGCAAAGGATATGAACAGACAATTCTCAAAAGAAGACATTTATGCAGCCAAAAGACATGTGAAAAAATGCTCATCATCACTGGCCATCAGAGAAACGCAAATCAAAACCACAATGAGATACCATCTCACACCAGTTAGAATGGTGATCATTAAAAAGTCAGGAAACAACAGGTGCTGGAGAGGATGTGGAGAAATAGGAACACTTTTACACTGTTGGTGGAACTGTAAACTAGTTCAACCATTGTGGAAGTCAGTGTGGCGATTCCTCAGGGATCTAGAAGTAGAAATACCATTTGACCCAGCCATCCCATTACTGGGTATATACCCAAAGGACTATAAATCATGCTGCTATAAAGACACATGCACACGTATGTTTATTGTGGCACTATTCACAATAGCAAAGACTTGGAACCAACCCAAATGTCCAACAATGATAGACTGGATTAAGAAAATGTGGCACATATACACCATGGATATACACATATATGATATACACATGCATATACACATATATGCAGCCATAAAAAATGATGAGTTCATGTCCTTTGTAGGGACATGGATGAAATTGGAAATCATCATTCTCAGTAAACTATCGCAAGGACAAAAAACCAAACACCGCATGTTCTCACTCATAGATGGGAATTGAACAATGAGAACACATGGACACAGGAAGGGGAACATCACACTCTGGGGACTGTTGTGGGGTGGGAGGAGCGGGGAGGGATAGCATTAGGAGATATACCTAATGCTAAATGACGAGTTAATGGGTGCAGCACACCAGCATGGCACATGTGTACATATGTAACTAACCTGCACATTGTGCACATGTACCCTAAAACTTAAAGTATAATAATAATTAAAAAAAAAAAAAGAAAAAGAAGAAAAAAAAAGGAGAAGAAACAAAAGAATAGCTACTCCATACAGAGCAACCCTGAGGGCTGCTGGTTGGCTATTTTTATTGTTATTTCCTGATTATATGCTAAACAAGTTTTGGATTATTCATGAGTTTTTTCAGAAAGGGGTGAGGATTCCCCTCTCTTAACTGAGGATTCCTCCCCTTTTTAGACCATATACTTCTGGGCATTGCCATGGCATTCGTCAACTGTCATGGCTCCTGGTGGGAGTGCCTTTTAGCATGCTAATGCATTATAATTGGCATATAGTTAGCGGTGAGGACAACCACAGGTCACTTTCATTGCCATCTTGGTTTTGGCAGGTTTCAGCTGGCTCCTTTACCGCATCCTGTTTTATCAGTGGGGTCCTTGTGACCTGTATCTTGTCCTGACCTTTTACCTCATCCTGTGCCTAAGAATGCCTAAACCTCCTGAAAATGCAGCCCAGCAGATTTCAGACTCCTTGTACATAGCCCCTGTTCAAGATGAAGTGGCTGACTCTGGTTCTAATGCCTTTGACACATGCTGATGAAGAACACCCTTTTTTGTTGTTGCTGTTTTACCTGAGTAGGAAACTGAGTTCTATTTTGGAAAGCCTCTGAGATGTGGAGTTTTTTTTTTTTTTTTTTTTTTTTTTATGGTGGCTAATTTCGTTTTCTATAAATTAGAGATTCAGTATTTATTCCACAGGGTTATTGTGAAGATTAAGTGAGACAATGTATGTAAATATGGTGTCTGGGATCTAGTAGGTGTTCCATTAGTTACTGTAATTATTGTGATGATTTTTATGTAACTCAAGTATCCTCATGTTGTACAGCTTTCTGAGTAGCCCTCTGTCTTTCAGGAAATCTAGTCTCCTCCCAGGATTCCTGAGTATCTGTAGGGGAATCTGCATTTGAATTTTCTTATAAATTGTCCTTCCCACATTTCTTCCTGATTACCTTGGGTCACATCCTTACTTCACTTCCTAATGCTTTAGCCTTCCTTAGTTTGCCTTATCCTACACTTTATTCAGAAAGGCAGTGCTAACATAAAGCTGATACTGTGTATCACTGAAGACTTTAGAATTGGGTAAGGGAATAGATCACAACTCAGAAAACTTTCAGATGGTTGTTGGACTTCATTTCTCTGAACATTTCTTAGCCAGGTTCCATCTCACAGGTTTTCTTTGGGTCATGTCTGTCTTTAGAACTTGGTCTACAGTATTATTCAAATCTGAGTCCTCTGCCTTACAGTTTCTTCCCAAGGTCAAGGCCCTTAAAACCCTATGCCTGACCTCTGGAGAAAAAAATAGAAGTATCTTAACAATCACAAATCTCTAAGCACAGAAAAATCCACCCTAACCAGAAAAACTACTATCTCTGTCTGCCCTCCCAGCCTTTTCACATGATTAAATATCACATTCTAGTTTGCGGTATTTGAATTAGGGTTTCCTCATCAAAAGGCAAGGCTACCACAAAGTGAGAGAATAGACCCCTGACTTACATGTTCATGACAGGAGGATTTACCAAAGCGATCCCTTCCGGAAAAAGGGGAAGAAAAACTTGGCTTCCAATTTTAGAGTGACAAGCAAATACCCTATAGTTCTAGAATCTTCCTTTTGTCCTTGTGTCTACCTGCCTTCTATTCTTCCAATTCTCCAGTTCTTTTTGCCTTAGAACTTTAACACAAGCTATCAGCCTAAAAAATCTGTCATTAGGTTGCAAATATGACTCTTTGTCATTCAATACAAATGCTGCCTTCCTAGAGAAACCATGGCAACACCATTCTTGCTAAGTAAACACAAATCTCCCCAACCTGCCCAGACTTTATGCACCCTGAACATTTTTACCAGCTTGTTTTCTATAGTACCTATCATTATCTAGAGCAGCACTGTCCAGTGGAATTTTCTGTAATTATGGAACTGTTCTTAATCTGCACCAATATGAAAGCTATAAGCCACACATGGCTAGGGAGCACTTGAAATGTGCTGGCTTTTTTATGGGTCCTGTCATTAACCCACATGAACGGAATCTTAAAATTTTTTTTTTTGTTTTATTTCAATAGTTTTTGGGAACAGGTGATTTTTGCTTACTTGGATAATTTCTTTAGTGGTGCTTTCTGAGATTTTGGTGTACCCATCAACCAAGCAGTTTACACTGTACCCAGTGTATAGTCTTTCATCCCTCAATCCCTTTCCACTCTTCCCTCTAAGTCCCAAAGTGCATCGTGTCATTCTTATGCCTTTGCATCCTCATAGCTTATCTCCCACTTATACATGAGAACACACGATATTTGGTTTTCCATTCGTGAGTTACTTCACTTCGAATAATGGTCTCCGACTCCGTCCAGGTTGTGGCAAATGCTATTATTTTGTTTCTTTTTATGGATGACCAGTATTCCATGCTGTATATAAACCAAATTTTCTTTATGCGCTCCTTGGTTGATGGGCATTTTGGCTGGTTCCATATTTTTGCTATTGCGAACTGTGCCACTATAAACATATGTGTGCAAGTGTCCTTTTATATAATGACTTATTTTTCTTCTGGGTACATACCCAGTAGTGAGATTGCTGGATCAAATGTTAGTTCTACTTTTAGTTCTTTAAGGAATCTCCATGTTTTCCATAGTGGTCATACTAGTTTACATTCCCATCAGCAGTGTAAAACTGTCCCCTTTTTACCATATCCACACCAAGGTCTATGTTTTTTTATTCTTAAATTACGGCCTTCTTGCAGGAGTAAGGTGGTATCCCATTGTGGTATTAATTTCCATTTCCCTGATAATTAGTGATGTTGAGCATTTTTTCATATGTTTGTTGGTCATTTGTATATCTTCTTTTAAGAATTGTCTATTCATGTCCTTTGCCTACATTTTGATGGGATTATCTTATTTTTCTTGCAGATTTGAGTTCCTTGTAGATTCTGGATATTATTCCTTTGTTGAAAGCATGGTTTGCAAATATTTTCTCCCATTCTTTGGGTTGTCTGTTTGCTGATTATTTCTGTTGCTGTGAAGAAGCTTTTTAGTTTAATTAGGTCCCATCTACTTATTTTTGTTTTTGTTGCATTTGCTTTTAGGTTCTTGGTTATGAACTCTTTGCCTAAGCCAATGCCTAGAAGAGTTCTTCCATTGGTATCTTCTAGAATTTTTAGGGCCTTAAGTCTTAGATTTAAATCTTTTATCCACATTGAGTTGATTTTTGTATATGGTGAGAGATGAGGATCCAGTTTCAGTTTTCTACACATGGCTTGTCAATTATCCCAGCACCATTTGTTGAATAAGGTGTCCTTTCCCCAATTTATGTTTTTGTTTGCTTTGTCAAAGATCTGTTGGCTGTAAGTATTTGGGTTTATTTCTGCATTCTCTACTCTGTTCGATTAGTATATATGCCTATTTTATACCAGTACCATGCTGTTTTGGTAACTATACCCTTGTAGTACAGTGGGAAGTCTGGTAATGTGATGCCTCCAGATTTGTTCTTTTTGCTTGCCTTGGCTATGCAGGCTCCTTTTTGGTTCCATGTGAATTTTAGGATTGTTTTATCTAGTTCTGTGAGGAATGATGATAGTACTCTGATTTGAATTGCATTGAATCTGTAGATTGCTTTTGGCAGTATGGTCATTTTCACAATATTGATTATACCCATCCATAAACATGAAATATATTTCCATTTGTTTGTGTCATCAATGATTTCTTTCAGCAGTGTTTTGTAGTTTTCCTTGTAGAGATCTTTCACTTCCTTGGTTAGGTATATTCCTAAGATTTTGTTTTGTTTTGTTTTTGTTTGTTTGTTTTGACAGCTATTGTAAAAGAGATTGAGTTCTTGATTTGATTCTCCAATTGGTCACTGTTGGTGTACAGTAGTGCTACTAATTTTTTTTCCAGTGCTCTACAGGTTCAGAGGAACTTCTCTAGCACACTAATTTTTGTACATTGATTTTTGTATCCTGAAACTTTGCTGAATTCATCTATCAGATCTAGAAGCTTTTGTGGATTCATTTTTAGGGTTTTCTAGGTATACAATCATATAATCAGCAGACAGTGACAGTTTTACTTCCTCTGTACCGATTTGGATGCCCTTTATTTCTTTCACTTCTCCGATTGCTCTGTCTAGGACTTCCGGTACTATGTTGAACAGAAGTGGTGAAAGTGGGCATCCTTGTCTTGTTACAGTTCTCAGGGAGAATGCCTTCAACTTTTCCCCTGTATTAGTCTATTTTCACACTGCTATAAAGAACTAGCTGAGACTGGGTAATTTATAAAGGAAAGAGGTTTAATTGACTCACAGTTCCTCATGGCTGGGTATGCCTCAGGAAACTTACAATCATGGCAGAAGGTGAAGGAGAAGCAAGGCACATCTTACAAAACAGCAGGAGAGAGACAGGATGAAGGAAAAAGTGCCACTTTCAAACCATCAGATCTCCTGGGAACTTACTTGCTATCATGAGAACAGCATGGGGGAAATCACCTCCATGATCCACTCACCTCCCACTAGGTCCCTCCCTCAATACATGGGAATTACAATTCAAGATGAGATTTGGGTGGGGACACAGAGCCAAACCATATCATCCCCATTTAGTATAATGTTGGCTGTGGTTTGTCATAGATGGCTTGTATCACCTTGAGGTATGTCCCTTCTATTGCCAATTTTGCTGAGGATTTTGTTTACAAAGGGATGCTGGATTTTGTCCAGTGTTTGTTTTTTCTATGTCTATTGAGATGATCATATGATATTTGTTTCTAATTCTGTTTATGTGATGTATCACATGTATTGACTTGTGAATGATAAGTCATTTCTGCATCCCTAGTGTGAAACACACTTCATCATGGTGTATTATCTTTTTAATGTGCTGTTGGATTCAGTTAGTATTTTGTTGAGGATTTTTGTATCTATATTCTTCAGGAATATTGGTCTATGGTTTTCTTTTTTTTTGTTATGTCCTTTCCTGGTTTTGGTATTAGGGTGATACTGGTTTTATAGAATTATTTAGAGAAGATTTTCTCTTTTTCTGTTTTTTGGAATACTTTCAGTAATATTGGTACCAATTCTTCTTTGAACGCCTGATAGAATTCAGCTGTGATTCCATCTGGTCCTGGACTTTTTTTATTGGCATTTTTTTTATTACTGTTTCAATCTTGCTACTTGTTATTGGTCTGTTCAGAGTTTCTATTTCTTCCTGATTTAACCTAAGAGGGTTGTAATTTCCAGGAATTTATCAATCTCCTCTAGATTTTCTAGTTTTTGCACATAAAAGGTGTTCATAATAGCCTTGAATAATCTTTTGTATTTCTGTGGTATCAGTTGTAATATCTCCTATTTTCTTTCTAAGTGAGTTTTTTCGGGTTTTCTCTCTTCTTTTCTTGGTTAATCTCACTAATGGTCTATTAATTTTGTTTATCTTTTCAAAGAATCAGCTTTTTATTTCATTTACCTTTGTATTTCCTTGTTTCAATTTCATTTAATTCTGCTCTAATCTTGAGTATTTCTTGTCTTCTGCTGGATTTGTTCTGTTTCTCTTGTTCCTTGAGGTGTGACCTTAGATTTTCTATTTGTGCCCTTTCAGACTTTTTTATGTCTTTTCTCTTAGCACTGCTTTTGCTGTATTGCAGAGGTTTTGATAAGTTGTGTAACTATTATTGTTCAGTTCAAAGAATTTTTTAATTTCCATCTTGATTTCATTGTTGACTCAAAGATCATTCAAGAGCAGATTATTCAATTTCCATGTATTTATATAGTTTGAAGGTTCCTTTTAGAGTTAATTTTTAGTTTTATTCCACTGTAGTCTGAGAGGATACTTGATATAATTTTGATTTTCTTCACTGTATTGAGACTTGTTTCATAGCCTATCATATGGTGTATCTTGGAGAATTTTTCATGTGCTGATTAAAAGAATGTATATTGTGCAGTTGTTTGATAGAATATTCTATAAATATCTGCTAAGACTATTTGTTCTATAGTTCAAGTCCATTGTTTCTTTGTTGACTTTCTGTCTTGACGACCTATCTGGTGCTGTCAGTGGAGCACTGAATTCCCCTCTATTACTGTGTTGCCATCTGTCTCATTTCTTAGGTCTAGTAGTGATGGTTTTATAAATTTGGGAGCTCCAGTGTTAGGTGCACATATATTTATGATTGTAATATTTTTCTGTTAGTCTAATCCTTTTATCATTATATAATGTCCCACCTTGTCTCTTTTTAACTGTTTTCACTTTAAAGTCTGTTTTGTCTGATATAAGAATAGCTACACCTGCTTGCTTTTGATTTCCATTTGTATGGAATATATTTTTTTCCACCCCTTTACCTCAAGTTTATATGAGTCCTCATGTGTTAGATGAGTCTCTTGAAGACAGCAGTTACTTGGTTGGTGGATTTTTATTCATTTCTCCATTTTGTATCTTTTAAGTGGAGCATTTAGGCCATTTACATTCAATGTTAGTATTGAGATGTGAGGTACTGTTTTATTCATTATGCTAGTTGTTGCCTTAATACCCTGCTTTTCTTATTGTGTTATTGATATGATCTTTCTCTCTGTGTTCCCACATAAATCTCATGCTGAATTCTAATCTCCACATGTTAAGGGAGGGGCCAGGTGGGAGGTGATTGAATCATGAGAGCAGACTTCCACCTTGCTGTCCTTATGATGGTGAGTGAGCTCTCATGAGATCTGGTTGTTTGAAAGTGTGTAGCATTTCCCCCTTTGCTCTCTCTCCCACTCCAGCATGGTAAGATGTGCTTGCTTCCCCTTTACCTTCTGCCATGATTATAAGTTTCCTGAGACCTCCCAGCCATGTTTTCTGTACAGCCTGTGGAACAATGAGTCGATTAAACCTCTTTCCTTTATAAATTACCCAGTCTCAGGCAGGTTTTTATAGCAGTGTGAGAATGAACAAATACAGAAATTGGTACAAGGAGTGGGCATTGCTGTAAAGACACCTGAAAATTTGGAAGCAACTCTGAAACTGGGTAATGGGCAGAGGTTGTAACAGTTTTGAGAACTCAGAAGAATATAGGAAGTTGAGGAAAATGTTTTGGAACTTCATAGAGACTTGTTGAATGGTTTTGACCAAAATGCTGAGTAATATGGACAATGAATTCCAGGCTTAAGTGGTCTCAGACAGAGATAAGGAAATTATTGGGAACTGGAGCAAAGGTCACTTTTGCTATGCTTAAGCAAAGAGACTGGTGGCATTCTGCACATGCTCTAGGGATCTGTGGAACTTTGAACTTGAGAGAGATGATTTAGGGTATCTGGTAGAAGAAATTTATAAGAAGTAAAGTGTTCAAGATGTGACCCAGCTGCTTCTAAAAGCCTATGCTAGTTTGCAAAAGCAAAGAGAACTTATAAAAGGGAAGCAAAAGTTGGTTGTTTAAAAGCATGTAGCACTTCCCCCTTCACTCCCTCTCCTGCTCTAACACGGTAACATACGCTTGCTTGCAAAGTAAAAGTTTGGAAAATGTACAGCCTGTTCATGTGTTCAAAAACAAAAACCCATTTTCTAAGGAGAAATTCAAGACAGCTGCATAAATTTTCATAAGTAAAGAGGAGCCAAATGTTAATAGCAAAGGCAATGGGGAGAATGTCCCCAGGGCATTTCAGAGGCTTTTGTAGCAGCCCCTCCCATTACAGTCCCAGATATCTAGGAGAGAGAAATGGTTTCGTGGTTTCTATTTGTTCTAGTCTATTTTTAAAACTTTCCAGTGCATTTCGTAGTTCTCTAAGTGTGTCTTTTATTTCCAGAAGTTGTAATTGTTTTTTCTTTATGATATCTCTCTCCCTGGAGAATTTTTTATTCATATCCTGTATTGTTTTTTAAATTTCTGTAAGTTGGTTTTCACCTTTCTCTAGCATCTCCTTGAGTAGTTTAATAATCCACCTTCTGAATTCTTTACCTGGCAATTAAGAGATTTCTTCATGGTTTGAATTCATTGCTGGGGAACCAGTGTAATCTTTTGGTGGTGTTTTACAACCCTGTTTTGTCGTATTATTGGAATTACTTTTCTGGTTCCTTCTCATTTGGGTAGACTATTTCAGTGGAAAGGTCTGGAACCCAAGGCCTGCTGTTCAGATTCTTTTGTCCCATGGGGTGATCCCTCGATGTGGTGCTCTCCTCCCTTCTCATAGGGATGGGGCTTTTTGAGAGCTGGATTTCAGTGATTGTTATTACTCTTCTGGATCTAGCCACCCAATGGGGATACCAGGTTCTGGGCTGGTGCTGTGGAATGTCTACAAAACATCCTGTGATGTAATTTGTTTTCAGGTCTCCCAGCCACGGATGCCAGCACCTGCTCTGGTGGAGGTGGCAGGGGAGTGAAGTAGACTCTGTGAGAGTCCTTGGTTGTAGATATGTTTTCTCAAATGTTGGTTATATGTTGGACACACTCAGAACCTCTGGTTAGCTGGGATGTTGCAGGTAGTAGAATTAGTTGTTGTTTTCTCCTTCCTGGGATCAGGATTGTTCCATCCTGAGTTGCTGTAATGGCCTGAGTTGGTTGACTGCCAATCAGGAGGTGGCACTTTCAAGAGAGCACCAGTTGCGGTAGTAGAAGGGGGATCTAAGCTTTCTCTAAGTTGCCCAGGGTAAGTATTTTGGTTTCCCAGGTGATGAGCAGGGCCATAAATCTCCCAAGAGTTTCTGTCTTTTGTGTTTGGCTACCAGGTTATGTAATGAAATACCATCAGGTTGGCGCAGGGTTAGGCGGGTCTGGGCTCAGACTTACCCTGAGTGGGGCTTGCTGCAGCCACTGTGGGGGTTTGGGGGTGGTCCTCAGGCCAACAGGGTTATGTTTCAGAGGGAATTATGGCTGTGTCTCTGTTTTATATCGTTCACCAGCAAAGTGTGGGATAGCTAGTAGTGACAGCCCTCACCCAACTCCCATGCAGTTGGTGAGATCAGTTTCACTCCCACAGCACTCCTGCCCCCTACTCAGACCTTGCCCCAGGCTAGGAGCTTCCCCATTGAGAAAGCAAGGAAGGCCTTGGGACCTCACCCCTTTCCATCAGTCCACGCTGTCAGTGGCAGCTCCTGCACTTGAATCTGCAGCAGTTCCTTTTTGACCCCCTGGGTTCTGCTCAAGAAAATTTGTGCCTTGTCAGTTGGAAGCTATAAATGAAATATTTGTTAAATGTTTATTTTATACTTGTATGGGAGACTTGCATTTACCTTTCTTCAGAATTATACTGTAGCAGTAATGAGGGGTTTACAATAATGGGTGAATAAATATGTAAAATTTCTGTGAGACACCAACAGTCTAAGTTGGCACTGAGTTATAGCCTCTGCAGCCACACAGCTGGTGTTTCCATGGTACATAGGAGGGCTACAGGAAATACTGCTTGACTGGATGAACAATGGATGAGTGAGTGAGAGAGTGAGTGAAACAAGGGGATGGTATAGGTAAGACTTGAAGAATTCCACCTGATATGGTTTGGCTGTGTCCTCACCCAAATCTCATCTTGAATTGTAATTCCCATAATCCCCACGTGTCATGGAAGGGACTAGTGGGAGGTTATTGAATCATGGGGGTGGTTACCCTCATGCTGTTCTCATGATAGTGAGTGAGTTCTCACAAGATCTGATGGTTTTATAAGGGGCTTTTCCCCCTTTTGCTTGGACCCTCTTCTTCCTGCTGCCATGTGAAGAAGGACGTGTTTGTCTCCCCTTCCACCATGATTGTAAGTTTCCTGAGGCCTTCCCAGCTCTGCGAAACTGTGAGTCAATTAAACCTTTTTTCTTGTGTAAATTCCCCAGCCCCAGACAGTTCTTTATATCAGCCTGAGAACAAACTGATATACCTTCCATTTTGGTTTGCTGTCAGAGCCCTTTAAAGCATGGAGTAGGCTCACTGGTTAAAACTGCAGCCCTCCCCAGGCACGGCATTTCAACTTCAGCTGCTATGCATTGATAGGAGATGCAAAGATGGAACTACAGTTTTGTGGCACCCTGAAAGGGTGGAAGTGGAGAGGACTATGCTCCTTCCTAGACTGCCAAAAATTGCTGAAGAGGGACACTTGCAGGGATCTCAGTCCTCTAACAGTTGGTGGTGAAGACTCCAAGACACATCATCTGAACTCACCAGATATGTTTTATATTCCTCCGTGGAAACACATGTTACCCTTAAATCTAGACCTTTATAGCAAATGCTTACAACATACTGAAATCAACACAGTCAACAATAGAGCCTTGAAGTGAATGAATTCTAAGTATCACATTATCTCATTGAGTTAGCAGTTGAATAGGCATGAAGTGGTCATTATTACTCTTGAATTTCTGTGAACAGAAGATTCCTCTACAAGTGACGGCTCTATAAAGGGACATAGAAGAAGAAAATAGTAAGGCTTCTGTATTAATCTGTTCTTGCATTGCTATACAGAAATACCCAAGATGGGGTAATTTATTTAAAAGAGTTTAATTGGCTCACAGTTTCATAGGCTGTACAGAAACCATAATGCTGGCACCTGCTCAGCTTCTCAGGAGGCCTTAGGAAACTTACAACCATGATGGAAGGCAAAAAGTAAGCCAGCATTTCACGTGGCTGGAATAGGAGCAAGAGAGGGGGATGGAAAGGCATTGCATACTTTTAAACAACCAGATTTCATGTTGACTCACTCACTTTCAAAAGAAGAGCACCAAGAGGATGATGCTAAACCATTCATGAAGGACTACCCCATTATGGAGTACTAATAAGTAAGCAGCAACAAGGAAGGGGTCTCAGGTGGGGGGAACAATTCTTCCAAGAGACAGCTAATCATAGAAAAGCCGCTAGCACAACTACCTCACTCCACACATAGCCCCAGCAGCATGACCTCATTCTGCATGTAGAATGACCCTGTAAAACTTCTCTCCAGCCCCTGCCTCTTTGTAGACAGCACTTCTCTGCTTTGCTTCCTGTGGCATGCTTGCAATGTATCTTTGTACTTTCCCTCTAATAAATCTGCCTTTCTTTACCTATGACTGTCTTGGTAAATTCTTTCACTACCCCCAATGCCAGCCCCATCTAATCGCACCCATGACATTTTGGTGGCCCATCTGGGGAGTGCCTAGAAGTGCTCAGGGACTGATCAGTGAGTGATTGGGGACTGTCTTCCCTTACTCTCTCCCTTTTCTCCAACTCTAACCCCTCAGTAGACAGCATCCAAGCCCAGAGGCAATTAAAGGTCCCCAGCTGGGGCCACTGCTTGGGGACCAGAAGCTTCTAGAGGAAAGATGTCTGACCACTGTTACCCAACTGGGTGAGAGTTCAGAGTTTGCTTTCCTTTTCAGTCTTCTGTCAGACAAATTTTAGTATCCCTCTGGTAATTTAGCATCACCTGCCAGGGCCACTCCCTGGTGTAGTCTGAAGGTCAGGGAGTGAACAGGTTTGGCTGCCTTGCTGGAAGGGCAGAGGCTGTCTCCTATCCTTTCGATCAAAAGTCCCCAATCCCTACATGTAGCATGATTGGTAGTGGAAGCTTAACCAGGGTGAACCTACACGTTTTAGGGAAATCAGACCCCTTCTTTCTCACTCAAAGTTCTCCTGTGATGCCCACTGGACCTCCCAGTCCAGAAATCTTAAGCCAAATGATTTCAAACAGCATAAGGATGGTAAGTCTTTCCTCAACTCTTTCTCCTTGTAGCTGGATTGAGCACCAGCATAACTTGTACCTGGGCTGGCTCCCCAGCATAATTTGTACCTAGACTAACCTGGAGTAGCTCATCCAGGATTCATTCAGCATAAAGCCCTAGTGCCATCTTTCCAATAGGTAAGATGCACCTTTTGAAAGTGCATCTCAGAGTCCCTCTGCAGATGTGAGTTGAGCTGTTTTCCCTCAGCAGGACACCCCAAGAGAAATTGCAGTTTGTGTCCCCAGTAGATGTTTTCTTCCTGGTCCCACCATGAGAAAAAGCTCATTCATCCCTCAGACTCACCCCTGGGCTGCATTTTAAAGCATTGGGATATATTTAACCCTCAGACTCTCAAAAAGAAACAGTGAATTTTCTTGTGTAATGCAGCATGGTCCCTGTGCAAAAAATCCCATTAGCCTCCTCAGTCTTTTATAACTGAGAGAAGAATAAGGAGGACAGGGCTAAGGATAAAGAAAAATGCAGGGACAAGAGGCATGCTCAACTGTTGGCTGCTTTACAAACCCCCATCCCCCTCTAGATTTCCCTAAGAACACTCCTCCAGGTACCTGCCATTTGTGCAGAAGGTTAGGCCACTGGAAGGCAAACTGCCCCAATGGGATAAATGGGAAAAAGCCCTACAAAGCTTGCTCCCTCTGCCACTGAAAACGGAACTGCCCTGAGGACCAGGGCCCCTGGGACAGAGTCCCAACCCCTGATGGCCTTGAGCTGAAGGGGCTCTCTGCTCTGGCTGGCTTCCAAATCAGACATCATCATCAATAAGGCAAAGCGAAGAGCAATTCTGGAGGTGTCAAGTAAAATTATAAATTTCCCTTTTGGGTTCAAGAGCTGCCTGCTCTATACTAATCTCTGAGCAACTGTCCTTCAACTCCTGTGGGGTAATGGGGGTAAATGGCACACCCTAACTCCAAAAGAAAAAATCACACTTGTTTATATTACTTAAGGGACCTATTACCATTCTCCTATCAGTTCTAAGTAATGTCTAATTGGGGTATTTAGACAATATTAGGGATTGGTAGGAGAATGGTAATTGGAGTATATTTTCACCTGTTTAGTGCGAAATATACTTTCCAAGATGGGTGGCTACTCAATATTTACCCAACCTCTAAATTCATCTTTCCCTCTAATAGCCCTGTTTCTCCCAGGAAAGCTACCTAAATCTTTAACCAGTAACTTTAGCCAAAACAGTCCTACCCCAGGGATTTAAAAATAGCCCACACTTAATCAGACAAGCACAAGAAGCTTGAGTAACTCAATCAACTTCACAGCCTCAGCTACAGCAGGGCTGGGATTTGAACCCTGGCTGTGTGACTTCTAACCTACTCCACAATACCATTTATCACCAAGAAAATAATCTGATTACACTTTTTCCAAATATTTTGACTCCTACTGTTAAAGAAAGTTTTATTCAATGATTTGTGAAAGCACATTTAAAAAGACTATTTAGGGCTCTTATGATAGGTATAGGGACCACTGCAATGGGGTCTTGCAGTAGGGGAGGGAGATTGTGCTCAACTCCAAATACAGCATGGACATATGGGAACATATAGCAGGGAGCAGGGTGTAGGCCAGTGGATGGAAAATTACTAAGAAACATCAGGGGTAATTGTGATTCTGACTGAACTGACCTAACACAATTCTTGCTGAAGATGGGCCACAGTCATGGTGATCAGACATCACCTGCAGGATGGTGGAGAATGAGGAACCTAATCAAATATTGAGGATGATCACATATATATCCAGGGCAGGGGGTTCTTGCTAAATTCACTTAGCAGAGTTCTTTGCTGAAACTGGATTTTACAAGGAAGTATACAAATATGCCTAGCAGAAGGTTCAGGAGCCTGACTAAAGTTTGACCAAGCAAAGACTACATTTGCCAAAAATTCAAAACTATTGCAATAGGGGGGCAAGACTTTTGTAATAGAGTAGAGAGGCTGAACTTTACTCTGAATACAACAGGGACTATTGGAGATTTATAGCCAACATACAGCATGATGAAGTGGATGGAATATTACTTATGGGAACTTTGTTGGGTATTAAAGATGAAGGTAAGAGAAACTTGATGAAAAATCAAATGGGAAAAGGGAAGAAGAGCTTGATAGGTTATCAAGGGTGGGGGGATTTTCAATAAACTGGCTTAGAATTTTTTGCTAAAATGCACTCAGCACACCAAGGACCAGACTTAGTCAAGAAGAGTGCACCAAGGAGTCTGACTAAAGTTCAGTCAAGGAAAGAATCCTTGCCATGGCCACTGCCATAAAGTTGGCCATGGTAAGTCCTAAAGTGGCCCTGGACTCACCTTGGTTCTCTGTACCTGAGAGTGAAAGTTTTCTCCTTTTTCACATCCCTTGCTTCTGGAAGCTGAGAAGTCTGGAGTGATCACTTCCTTTGGCAGCTGTTCCATTTGTCCCTGGGCTGGTTCAAGGCCAGGAAGAAGAGGATTAGAGAAAGGGGAGTTGGAGCTGAGGATGCTTAATGGTGTCTGGAGAGAGAGCAGGATTAGCTGGGAATCTACCCACGTGGTATACATTTTTTTTTTTTTCTGGAAAAAACATATCCTTAGTTCTGAATATCAGGGAATTCACAAAGTTGAGAACTGGCTTCATGCCCCAGGATATCTCCTTAATAAAAATACAGAGTCTGTGAAGTGATCCTGCAGAAACTTCCTCCAAATAAACTCTGATTTTGTTTGCATGCATATTTATATAAAGTCATCACCCAGGAGAGAAAACTGCTACCATTGTGTAAGTCTAGAAACGTTGACTGTATGGATAATGGTAAAAATTGGTACCCTGGCCTTGTTTCGGGACCATTACTGTGACTTTAAAAATTCAAGATATATTACTTCCCCAGTAAAGACAGCTTGAGCATAGACAAAAAGTCTCTGGGTGATTAATGATTAGACTCTCTGAAGAGTGGAAGCTTAGAGGAGACAGACAAATGGAATTGAAATGTTGCATGTTACTTAACATTCCCTCAAGTGACTCAGACACTCCCTGCACCTTTGTAATTTATTCTATCTTTTAAAAAGTCAGTTCCATTTTCAAGTATCCCAGAGTTCAGTGAGAATCTTGATTGAAGGAGGGCTTTTTTTCTTTCTTTTTTCCTAATGATGATTGCCTTGAGATTAATGCTCTAATATTTTCATGAGTCTCTGTTTCAACAGTAAAATATGGATGCTAAGAGTTATCCTGTAAGAATGCTGTAAGAGTGAATAAAATAACATAGGTGAACTTTCTCATGCGGGGACTAACACAAAGTAAACCCTCAAAACTGTAGGCATTATTGTCATCATTCTGTGGGATGAACATTGACATTTTGGACTATTCAGAATCCAGTTTCTGTAATTCTTATAGCAAAACCTCTAATTTTCTTTGGAGTTCCATTCCTCCCCCACTCTGTCTTTAAGTTGTTCAGATACCATTGAGAAGATCAGACCTTAGCAAACAGTAATAATAACAATTAATTATTTAACAGAACTTTACCAGATGCCAGACATTGTTCTAAGCACTCTTCCTGGATTATCTCATTTGTTACCCATAACTACCTATAAAGAAGTGTACTGGAGAGGGTAGGAAAGGTGCTGTCACAGAGGAACCCCAAATATTATGATGTAGAGGGCACCGAAGCTTATGTCTCTCTCTTATAATGGTTCTGATGCCAGTGGTCCAGGTCGGCTGTGACAGCTGTGCTCTATGTGCTGTTCAGACACCCAGCTCCTTTTGTCTGAGTCTCTCAGCCGCTTCCAGGACATCATCCTCCACATTTGGAGCTTGATAGCTGCCATGGGTGTGTTTTAGTCGTGCAGACAGGGACAGAGGACATGGAGAAGATATGCCCAACATCTTAATTCCCAGACCTGAAAGAGGCCCGCACTCCTCCCATTGCATTCCACTGGCCAGAACTTATTCACACAGACACACCCAACACAAAGGGAGCCTGGAAAAGTGTAGTCTAGCTGAGCACAAGTTTCTTCTATGGGTGAAGTGGAGAACAGATTTCACCAGGCACTGGG